>NC_140173.1:7570575-7987644 GCF_963971535.1 Notolepis coatsorum | reverse complement strand
AAGCAGGTTAGCGCCAACAGAACCACTTGTTACAGCAAGCCTCCTCCGTGTTTGGTACAGTTTGTTTGCACACCTGCGATTGCTCAGTCATCGGCCACGTTACTGTGGGTAGTGATTAAACAACGGAGAGATCACTGGTTGGTTTTTGGCCGATTATGCTGTCCACTGCATCAAACCACGGAAATGTGTCCTTGTCATCAGATGAGCTGCCTGATTTGCGCACTGCATACCGTACTTTAAGATATTGAAGCCTTGTCTTCTTCATTTTTAGCTCGACATTGTTGACTGATCTGTTGTACGCATGCAAATCCTCGCCAAATTGCCATAAATATCATCGTTTTTGTGGGTATTGTCCAGTTGTTGCTGTATGTTTTTATCTGCCCAAAAATTCAAGCAAGCATAAAAGCATTATAGGTTTGCTTGCACACCACGCTCCATTCCATTGTCGGGGACACTGGTTCGCACCCGAAACCACCTTTTCAAGCGTCCTGTCTTGGAGTGAATCAGCGTCCCCGGTGACGGGGGGGAGCGTTCTCATCACACTTATTTTAGTGCGATCGTGCTCGGATTCGACCCCGGATGGCTAGTGAGAAAGCCCCCTTAGGGCGTTTTGTCATTAGGAACGGTTACCTCCGTTCCGTTCCCGAGAACAATAGTCCCCCCCCCCAGCTTTCACACTACCAAATCTTGTTTCGTCCCGAGCACACTTGAGGGAGCAACACCCTGATGTGAAAAGGAAATGTCTTTTATTTTCATTTGTCTTCCAGGTATTTTACTTTGAAAAACTGCCACTTCCACCCATGCCTCCTCACTCTTTTGTAGAATAACCGGTGATGTCTCTGACGCTACATTGTGGGAGTCTGATCATGGCAGAGGAGAGGCTGATTCTTGCGGTGTCTGACAACCCCAGTAATATACGATAATACGACCTAAGGTATATACAGTACAACCTATAACGCAGATGACGCAACAATAAGCGCTCCCTGCGCTTTGGAAGCTCTCTGGGCATTCATATTTTTTACATCCAAAGCTTTTTAAGACTACGGCAGAGTTACACATGCATAATGTTAAGTGGCTGGAGCAGTCATCATAACTGGGCAGTGGAAATAGGGGTTGTTTGTAACATTAGCGTTATAAGTATAACAACTCCAAAATTACGCAATGAATCAACACAGTACTATAAACGTGCATAACATTAAGTGGCTGGAGCAGTCATCATAACTGGGCAGTGGAAATAGGGGTTGTTTGTAACATTAGCGTTATAAGTATAACAACTCCAAAATTACGCAATGAATCAACACAGTACTATAAACGTGCATAACATTAAGTGGCTGGAGCAGTCATCATAACTCGGCAGTGGAAATAGGTGTTTGTAACGTTAGCGTTATAAGTATAACAAAATTACGCAATGAATCAACACAGTACTATAACTATAACGGCGCTGTTAAGGTGGTATTGAGAGGGCACATTATATCTTATGAAGCCTCTGAAAAGAGAGAAAGACGTAAGCGCTTGGCTGAAATTGAAACACAGCTTCCCTCGTTGGAGCAGGTTTATAGACTCTCACAATCCCAAACGGACCTAAATAATATTTTAAAATTGAAGTATGAATACAACTCTATTCTGAGGTTAGCACTAGGGCTGGGCGATATGGCCTCTAAATGATATTGCGATATTTTTTGGCCATATCATGATACACGATATATATATATATATATATATATATATATATATATATATTTTGGCATTTCCTCTAAAGCACTTAAAAATGCTTGATTTAACCCTTTGATGCATACAGTCACGCCAATATGATGATTATAATAGTCCCTGCAACATATGTTTGCATTATTAAACCATGAAGATGCTTAAAAAATTATTAAATGAAAATGTACTAAGAGTAGTCTACTGACACACTAATTGCATTTTTATTTACATCTAAGACAATTTATATAAAAACTCTTGGGTGCCTAAGACTTTTGCACAGTACTGTGTTTTCTATCCACTTTAGCCAAAAACACACACACATATATACACACTACTGTGAGAAAATAATAATCACACACAAAGGGATAATGGCTTATAGCAGACTTAATGATTTTAGAATATTTCAGATAATGAAACTAAATGTTTATATCATCAACTATCCAGTTAGTATTTTTTAGTATTCAGGTTTTGTTTTAGGTTTGCATTTTGAGCGTGTAAGCTGCCGTAGGCGATGATGTCACACTCGAACA
Source organism: Notolepis coatsorum (assembly GCF_963971535.1). NCBI lineage: Eukaryota > Metazoa > Chordata > Actinopteri > Aulopiformes > Paralepididae > Notolepis > Notolepis coatsorum. Next base: position 7,985,410 of record NC_140173.1, on the reverse strand, counting down.
TCAACACATGGAGATGGAAACTGGATGCCCAATATAAAGAAACGAATAACCGGGCGGCTGATTGGCGCAGTGGGCAAGGCGCTCGCCTCTAACGCAGGAGACGCTGGGTTTGAGCCCAGCTCTCGGCGTTGCTACCGGCTGGCCGGTCGTTCATACTAACACAATTGGCAAGTGTTAGAGGGTGGGAAAGCCGGTGGGTGGGGATTGGACGTTGTGGACGCGTTGTGGACAGCGACTCCTACAGGTCGGTTTGGTGACGCCGGTGCGGCGGAAGCAGGAAGTAGCGGGGGCAGCGTGAGCCTCCCACGCGTTACTCCTTGCCACTGAGAGTTCGAGCTGCTGCGGTGAAAAGATGCGACAGGCTGCCTCCTCGTGTACCGGAGGGGCCACGTGATGCAAGGCTTGGTCCTCACTGCAGCCGACCAGTGGGAGGCATAGTCTAGCAACGTTCAAGACAGGGGAGGGAAGAATTTGATATACGAAATTGGGATGGGATATATGAAAATGGGGAGAAAAAGTGGATAAAAAAATTATAATAATAACCAATAAATATGAAGTTATCTTTGAACCTCTGTTGTCAAGCCTCGTCAATATAACCCACCCCCTTTCCTCATGAATGGAACTGGTGTCATGGAGTCGCTTTGAGCGTTTCCAGGGTTAGCGGCTAACGCTAGTTAGCTTAGCCTAGTTATGGGTTAACTTAGTTAGCAGCTAACGTTAGCCCATTGCTTGCGTCAATTAAAATGCATGTCATTGAAGGTCCGCACTGGTCTGTGTCTAATGAAATTAGAATTGCATGTCATTGAAGGTCCGCGCTGGTCTGTGTCTATAATGAAATGAGAGGAAAGCTCTGCGCTAAAGTAAGTCTCATCTCAGCCGCAACGACATATACTTGATGTTCACGATATATTAATTTATTACATCTCATGTAGAACAAGCCGCGATACATCGAGTTTTCGAGTATACTCGATATATCGCCCAGCCCTAGTTAGCATCCTCCTCAACACTTTGAATGCCAGCCACGACATCACACGTGTTAACAGCCCGCCCCCTAAATGCCCGGCACGACAATTTGCGTGATTTTTTTTTATTAGCGATCTGAATTCATATTTCATCAACCGAGTCTACCGTTGGGAAACCAGCCTCATCAGGAGCTCAGATGTGAAAAAAATTCCCCCTATCGTCTCCCAGATGGTAATGCACCCTTTTGGAATGGAAATTCAATGAAAATGGACGAGAAAAAAAAACTCCGGAATCCACATTTTACTTCTCACGCATGTAACCGGAGATGATCCCAGTCATTGTGGAGCCTCAGAACAGCGTGTAATATGTCTTTACAGTATGTAGCGCTGGATCAATAAAAGGATAAATTTTTGGAATGGCGATCAGGAATTGGAATAATCTTTTTGGATACCATCTGATCTCAGGTAAGGAATCTATTTTACCAGTTTTAGGATAATCAGACCTGTTTTCACGGAGATATAAGCTTTTCCCCTATGTTTGATATGGCTGTTTGGCTGTGCAAGCGATCAGGAAATATATCAGAGCAGATATCAGATCGCCTATATAGCGTGCATACGTACACACAGGGGTGTAGCTCCAGATTCTGGGCCCCATGAAAGAATGTATTTGTAGGCCCCCAGTGAATGCGAGCGCGCGTAAGCGCGCAAGCAGAATTTTTTTTGGTCATTTTTTTATTGATGAAAACGCATAATATGGTTTTTACCTATACATTCGGATCAGCAGTTCAGCACCTGCACTGTTGGTGGGTGAGCCTAGTAAAGGATGTCGCATTGCGTTCATCTTCAATGAATGGACCAATGCAATAGTCTACCAAAGCCCCCCCTCTCTCTCTATATATCTCACACACACACACACACACACACACGCACACACACACACACACTTCAAAAACAAACATAGTATCAATGAGAGCATCAATAATACACCTGAGTGATGTCTAGTAAAAAAAAAAAAAAAAAAGAATTGGCCCCCCCCCCAGTGCTGGGCCCTTGGAATCATCCTAAGCTACCCCCCCCCCCCAGCTACGCCCCTGCGTACACATATAGCGTTTATTTGAAAACGATTCATAAATAGGCCGAAACATTTGAACGTATTTAGTGTATTCTAGAATATTCCGTTTATTATGGAATATTTATATTTTCCTTGAAAACGAGGGCTTTTCAAGATGCTATAAAACGGAAATGAACCGATAAAAAAACAATCCGCTTCGACAATGTTGACTGGAAAATGAGTCATTGATAAGCGACGGGCAGATTAGACACATAGCCATAATTTAAAACATAGATTAGGCAATATTAACGATAACATTGAAGTGGAGGCATTCAAGCACTAAATCGTGCGCCCCCTGCTGGGCACTGAAAGTGTTAAAACTCAGACAGAAGCACTTGTTACAGTTGTGCTCACATTTGCAATTGTTCCGTGCCGTTCCGTACCCGGGGACACTGATTCGCTCCCCAAAACCACATTTTCAAGTTGTCCCGGTTATCTGTCCCTGGGGAGAGAACGCAGCGTTCTCATTACACTACTTTTGGGGCAATCGTGCTCGGAAACGGCCCCGGATGCCTAGTGAGAAAGCACCCTTGATCTCCTTCGCACAAACACCTGTCTAGTTGTGCGATAGCTAGTTCTATTCGTTCAGCGTTAGACTCACGTCCCATCCCACTACGCTTAATTAATTAATTCATTAAACGTCGGCGGGCCAGTGCCTGTTAAAAAATGCTTCATTTTAGGGGCGGCTGGGTGGCGCAGTGTACAAGGCGCTCGTCACCAACGCAAGAGACACTGGTATCGAATCCAGCTGTCAGCGTTGCATCCGGCTTGGCCGGCCGTCATACTGGCTCGATTGGCAGAGTCAGCGGGAGGGAAGCCGGTGGGTGGGTCTGGGTCGTTGTAGACAGCGACTCCTACAGTTTGGTCCGAGCGCCTGCACAGCGACGGAAGGATCTAAGAGAGGTAGTGTGACCTTCCACACGTTACACTCCCCCAGTGAGAGTCCGTGCTGCCAAGTGAAAATAAGTGGTGGGCTGGGTACACATGTGTCGGAGGAAGCATGTGATAGTCTCCGCCCTCCCAGACCGACGGTAGGGGGTAGAGTGCGCAGCGACCAGGAAGGGGATTGGGAATTGGCATAACGACTAACATTGGGAGGGGAGAAAAATGGAAAAAGAAGGGGGGGAAATATAATTAAATTAATTTTTTATGCTTAATTTTAGAGGGAGCTGAGACAAGAAATTAACTTCTCTACACAATCAAGAGAAATGGGAAATCAATGAGAATGGGAAACAGGGGGGACAACAACAAAAAGAAATGCTTCCAATTTCCCTGGCTTTTGAAAACACTATTCTATATGCACTATGCCGTTTTGGAGGCAGGGGATTTGTTTGCAGAGCCTGCAAAGACATTTACTGTAATTGATATAATTGCTCTATCTTATGTTACCATAAATGAAAACAAAAGTGTTTTTAGACACTGTGGACCAAACGTAACCGAGGAATCGCTCCGCCTATACTTTTATCTATAATAAAATAACAACACTGGAGACTTGATATCTGATCATCAGCAAAACAATTTCTCTGTTCTCCTTTATTCATGTCCTTCCTCTTCCAACTCCAAAATAACACTGGGACATGTGTGGGCACAAACTCTTCCCCAAAACAACCCCCAAGAGGGCGCTCAACTCTGCCTAATAACTTCAGTGTCAATAATAACATAGAACATACATTAAATAGCTTACACTAGGATATGTTTATTAACCAAATTTGCGGGCCCTGCCTTTACAGCAATGACATAGTAACTTTCCAGGTAGCTAACGGTGTTTCCGGGGACCAATTTTCCTGAGGACAGTTTGTTTATTCAGGTGTGAAAATACACCTTAAGAAGTGATTTACTTCTCTGACTCTCACTGTCTCACAAAACGACATAGTGCACCTTTAAATGGAGCTTTACAATATCTAGGAATGTAGCAAATGTGGGACAAGAGCAGTGGCGGATGATGGAGCATGTGATTATTCCCTCATCTAGCCGTTTCCTGCTGAAGGCTTCTGATTGTCCCCACTTGTCACCAGGAGAGCACCTTCCTCCTTAATGACGGAGCAGAGGTTAATCTAAGTAGTGCTGCTCTAGATGGCAACGGCTGATGCCTCTGCACTGCACTCCACTGTAAAGATGGAGACAAGACGCCTCTTGCTGCAACACTCCTGAACACGGCAATCGACCATAAAGGCCCTGCCTGTTCCTTTGTTTCTAATGCGCCCCCCCCCCCCCCCCACTGGCACAAACTATGGCGGCTGTTAACTGTAGTGAAAGTAGGGCTCTCTGCAGATTTCCCTTAGGACAGCACCAAGCTGGGCCCTGATACAGAGCTGCCAGTATTAGCTGAAATAAATTCCCATATTAGGTACCTTCTGGTGAGACCCTCTCATAAGAAGACGTCTGGTAATGTCAAGCTTAAGGTGAGAAAAGCTACTCAGAGAAATCCAAAGATAAACCATGAAAGGTCGCTGGGGCCTTGAGTTGCATATATTATAGCTCTGTTACTATGAACTGTATCAAGATGTTGAATTATGTAAAGAACTCCACTCAAATTGTGTTACTAAATTCAGCCTGTGGTCGTATTCTAGCTCTCTGCGAAACAAGACAAGTGCTGACCTTTGCCAATATTGAATATAAATCTGCTTACTTGCTTGCTTGCTGGGCTGTGCAGTAAGGTAACTAGCTTCTATGTAGTGCCTGTAATAGACTTAATTTAACAAGGGGCAATGTCCTGTGCAGGTTCTGTCAGAGTTTGCCAAAAACGAGTGACCGCACTTAACAGGCTCACCTTGAATTCCTCCAGTGAGGCATATATCTTGCCCCGAAATTCACAGTAGTTCTTCTTCTCCTTGCACTGTGGGCAGCACTGGCTATTGTCCACCCTGATGCAGCGAGGGTGAACCTTGGGACACTCTGGCTTGGAGCACAGTGGACCCTCGTCTGTGCAGAGACACGGGCACGTGGAGGGGCCGGGGGTGAACTGATCGCCGATGGCAAACACAAAGCCGCTCTCGTCCATGCAGCCCTTGCCCCTGTAATCCGGGTAGGCATACTCGTCGATGGCGTCCATGGAGAGGTTGACTTCGCTGGTGGGACCCTCGTCTATTCGGTTCAGGCCGTCTTGTTCGCCCCACAGCTCTGGTGACTTCCCGTCCTTAGATCCTCGTTTCTGGGATGCAAGGTTCGGCCTGGCTCGGCTCACGGTGGTCCTGTTGGCGTCTCTGCCGGCCTCCGGGCCCAGGGCGCTCAACTCCTCGAGGCGCTGCTGGGCACTGTAGCTCAGCGGCCACTCTGAGGCCTGCTGTCTGTCTTCCCGGGCCTGGGTCAGAACCCTCTCCAGATGTTCTCTGCTTACTGGCAGGGGCGCAATGGGATTACACTGAGCGCCGTTCATCAGGAACCACAGAACAAAGATAACTTCTGCTGTCATGGCAACAGAGCAGTGCAGCATATCTCCCCCATCACCTGCACGGTGGGACGACACCTTGGCTTCACATAACACACCTCACATCCCAGGTGTGAGCCAGTCCATCTGGAAAGAGAAAATCAAAGCGAATGTCAAGCCCTCTGTGATTTTGTCACATTTTACATTCATTGTCTCAGCTTTCCTCAACTGTGCAAGAAATTCAGGGTGTCTCTTTCACGGCACTATTCTATCCTGTAACGCCCCACAGAGCCTAAAGGAAGCCTTGAGGATGAGCAAATTGGATTGTCAGAAGAGAAAAGTATTCATAGGTTCCCGTCAGTAAATCGATACAGCTTCGTACTGTAACATCCCCCTGCATCAATCTTCCTGCAGAGACAGAAGGAGAAGAGAAAGAAAAGATACCTGAATCTGAGGCCCTCTTGCTCTCACTCTTTTCTCTGCACAAATGAAAACAATCAATAGGGTTTGAATGGTGTCAAATCACAGTGAACGGTACAAAAAGGAGGAATTGATTTGAAAAGGTAGCATAATTGTCTTTTGAAAAGTATAATATGGACCAGGGTAGAAATCTAAAATAAAGAGGGACCTGCTCCATTTTCTCAGAGCAGTCTGTGGGTTCAGGCTAAATACATCCATTAACTACAGTGTAACAAATGTCCATTTACTTGTAGTTCTGAACCAAATCTATTTCCCAGAATCAATAACAGACAAGTGGGGTTGTGAATTCTCATTTATTTATTTATTTCTATACCGTAGTCAGTGTTTTTGCTTTGGTTTAAACTTGACTTTCTGCTGCATCTTGAAATCCAAAAGCCAGTTGTGATGCTCCAATGTGCTCTGTGGCCTACTTACTAGCATACATTTTCACAGAAATCTCTGTGTCTTTGCTGAGCTCAGTTTACCACACCGTAGTAATGTTGACATTTATAGCAATTTGTTTGAAAAAATAAAGGCAGAGATCACATTTTAGTATTGAGTATAGCTCGAAAATTGCTGTCCCCCTCCATCTGGTCTTGTTTAAGAATAGTCCATGTGGTATAGATTGATTTTATGTTTTTTTAGACCAGTTATGCAGCGAGGCAGGAGTACTATTCATGAATTCGGATCCATTCAGAGGAAAACAGCCTGCGACTGACTGTGGTTTACGGAAGGTGGTTTAGCACTATGTTAACAGGCATCCTTGGAGCTGGGGTGGAAGGAGGCTGAATGAGGTGCATACCGATAGTGTTGCAGCAAGAGAGAGAGAGAGAGAGAGAGAGAGAGAGAGAGAGAGAGAGAGAGAGAGAGAGAGAGAGAGAGAGAGAGAGAGAGAGAGAGAGAGAGAGAGGGGCCAAAGCCTCATTAGCAAGAGGACCTAATTTGGCTTTCCACCAGCCTACCTTAGCAGCTGTTTACTTGCTGTTAGACTGATTCCGCGGATGCCTGCGCTCTCCTGTAGGACAGGCCTCAGTGTGGCCCCCAGGCAGACGGTCTTCTGGGGTAAACCTGGCTACAGCTTGTGCTGTCTTAATGCTTGTGCCGTCTTAATGCTTGTGCTGTCTTAATGCTTGTGCCGTCTTAATGCTTGTGCCGTCTTAACACTTTGAGTGCCAACGACGCTATATGTCGTTAGTTCATGCCGACCGTTGAATGCCAGCGACGACATATAGCGTTTTTTTGTCTTTTTTTTTATTAGCGATTTGAATTCATATTTCATCAATCTAGTCTCACGTTAGTGCTGCAAACTCTCTCTGAGCTCCATTGGGAAAATACAGCCCCCTATCATCTCTCCCTTGTACTGCACCCCATTGGATTAGACTGAATGAAAGATATGGGGGGGGGGGGAATCCAGTTTCCTCATTTTACTTCTCCGGCAAGCCATCCGAAGAGATCCAAGTAATTGCAGAGCCGCAAAACAGCGTGGAATACATAATTCCAGTACCCAGCGCTGAATCAATAAACGCAATCGATATTTGGAATGGCGATCAGGAATTGGAATAATCTTTTTGGAGAACATCTGATCTGAGGTAAGGAATCTATTTTACCAGTCTTAGGATCATCAGAGCTGTTTTCACAGAGATATCAGCGTGTGCCATATGTGTGTGTGTGTGTGCGCTGATCAGGAAATGAGAGAATAGATTTTTCAGCTTGCTTCTCTAGCGTGCATAAGTACACATATACTATCGATAATCTAGCGTTTATTTGAAAACGATTCATAAATAGGCCGAAAAATGACAACGTTTTTTGTGTATTCCAGAATATTCCAGTAAAGGCCGTTTATCACAGAATCTTTATATTTTCCTGAAACTTTCAAGAAAACTAGGGTTTTTCAGAATGGTATAAAACGGAAATTAACCAATTAAAAAACAATCCGAACTTTCGACAATGTTTCAAGTTTCTTTAATAGTTGTCATACAGAAGTACAGAATACTTTTATACAAAATGCTTCTTTCTGTTACGCTCCAGAGACTGTGCTAGACAAAAGATAAGTATGAAATAAAATAAAATAGTATAGCATGTAAAAATAGAAGTAAAATAGAAGTCACGTACGTAGACACAGTGTTCAGTATATACATATGTACAATGTTCGATGCAGAATAGAGTAACTGAGTTACCATACAATATACAATATACTATGCAATATACTAATATACAATACTATATAGTGCAAAGCAGAAATGGGATGAGGTACAATTTAGGTGCAATTTACAGTAAGGTGTACTGAGGTATGTGTTGTAGTGCAAATCCTTTACCAATAAATATAAAGTGTGTTTAGGTGTTCTAAAGTGTGGAGAGTTGGTGCTGCAGTGTGTTGTTTGTTTAAAGTGAGTGTGTGCGTGTGGATGTGTGTGTTGTGAGCATGGTGTTGTTTGTTGAGCAACCTGATGGCCTGGGGATAGAAGCTTCTTCTGAGTCTTTCTGTGCTTGCCATGAGACTCCGGTATCGCTTGCCTGACCGCAGCAGTTCAAAGAGGCAGTTGTTTGGGTGGCTGGAGTCCTTAATAATTCTCTTAGCCTTACCCCTGCACCGCTTGTTGTAAATGTTCTGGAGAGTGGGAAGCCCCCCTCCAATTGTGCGTTCGGCTGAACGTGCCACTCTCTGTAGTCTGCTTCGGTCTTGTGCGGTGCTATTCCCAAACCAGGAGGTGATATTGCCAGTCAGGATGCTCTCTATTGTACATGAGTAGAAGTTCTTAAGGATCTTCTGACTGACTTGGAACTTCCTTAGGCGCCTGAGGAAGTAGAGGCGTTGTCCTGCCTTATTCACAACACTGTCAATGTGTGTGGTCCATGTCAAGTCCTCGGATATGTGGGCTCCAAGGTACTTAAAACTGTTCACTCTCTCAATCGGTGCCCCATCGATGCTGAGGGGGCTGTAGTCCCTGACCCCCGACCTCCTAAAGTCCACAATCATCTCCTTTGTTTTGCTGACGTTCAGTGAGAGGTTGTTCTCCTGGCACCATCCCGCCAGGACCTTGACCTCTTCCAGGTAGGCCCTCTCGTCGTTTGCAGAGATCAGGCCCACCACTACTGTGTCATCAGCAAATTTGATGATTGTGTTGTTGTTCCGCTGAGCCACAAAGTCATGTGTGTACAGGGAGTAGAGGAGGGGACTCAGAACACAGCCCTGAGGGGCCCCTATGTATTGAATGTTGAGCTGTAGTCGATGAATAGCATTCTCACATAGTTCCCCTGCCTCTTGTCCAGGTGTGATGCTGCTGTGTGCAGCACATGGGCTATGGCGTCCTCTGTGGACCTGTTGGGGCGGTATGCAAATTGCAGGGGGTCCAGGTTGATGGGGAGGGAGTAGCAGATGTAGCCCTTTACTAGCTTCTCAAGCACTTCATGGCTATGGAGGTGAGAGCTACAGGGCGTTAGTCGTTGAGGCAAGCAGGCTTGGATTTTTTAGGTACAGGGATGATAGTGGACTTCTTCAGGCAGGTGGGGATGACAGCCTGTTCTAAGGACAGGTTAAATATTTCAGTGAATACCGGGCCCAGTTGGTCGGCACAGACTTTTAGGACGCGGCCGGGGATGCCGTCCGGTCCTGCTGCCTTCCTGATATTCACTTTTTTAAAGGTCCTCCTCACCTCATGCTCTGTTACCCTGAACACTGAGTCTCCATCAGCAGACCCCCCCCCCCCCCCCCCCATTGCTGTTCAGTTTGAGGGAGGTGCCTTTGTTGACTGCAAACAAGTCATTGATAAGCGACGGCCAGATTAGACACATAATTTAAGACATAGTTTATGCGTTCACAATCCTATCATTGAAGTGGGGACCCGAGATATCGCAGGTTTTGGTAATTTTTTCTTTTATTCGATATTTGTATTCATTATTCATCCACTGACCTCGGTGTTGCCATAGGAAAGGATTTTGAGATCGCCAAAGTGCAATACCGGCCGCATCCAGCTAGATGGCAGTGTCGCCCACCCTTTGAAACCTTATATCTCACCCTGTGTTACGCTCAAATCCCTCCGGGCGCTAGATTTAGACGGAGCCAAGTAAATCACTTCATCCGACCATTCCGAAACGCATCTGTTGTGCAAAATTATGTCCGGGACCAGATGGACACCAAATCGCGATCAGACAATTGGAATATTCTTTTTGGAATACCCCCGATCAGAGGTAAGGACTATCTGCCATTAATTTTTTTAATTTTTTTTGTCCACCTTTTCTCCTTATTTTTCTATTTTTCTCCCATCCCAATTTCGTATCGCCAATTCTCCCCTCCCCTGTCTTGAACGTTGCTAGACTATGCCTCCCACTGGTCGGCTGTAGTGAGGATAGAAGCCTTGCATCACGTGTCCCCTCCGGTACAAGAGGAGGCAGCCTGTCGCATCTTTTCACCAGACAACGCGGACTCTCACCAGACGCTGCCCCCGATACTTCCTGTCTCTGCTGTACAGGCGTCACCCAACCGACCTGTAGGAGTCGCTGTCCAATCCCCACCCATCGACTTTCCACCCGCTACCTCTGCCAATTGAGATAGTATGACTGGCCCAAGCCACAGGCAACGCTGACTCGGGGAGTCGAGACCGGAGTCTCTTGCATTGGTGACGAGCGCAATCTCTGCTACGCCACCCAGCCGCCCTTATCTGACATAAATTTCAGCTTGATCCAACAATGTTTTCATATCGATCCAGGTGATCAGCGTCTGTGTAGTGTTCAACACGAATGCCGTTACTGGCCATCAAAGCATAAAAAAACGCTTTTTTCTCTTTTTTGCATTTTCGACAGAAGAAAGTTACTGTCAAATTACTATAGTATTGTCTCCATAGATATAATATAGAATATAGATATAGCTCTCCAAACATAGTGACGCACAGTGAAAATATGTTATGGAAACGTGGCACGTTAGCTACAAGGCCAAGACTAATAGCTGGCACTGAATGAGTTAAGAGGTGCTTGTGCTATCTTAACACATTCAGAGCCGGCCGGATATGACCAAATTAGCGCTTGTAGGGCAGCGCTTTAATCAATGGGAGGACGGGGATATTTGCGAACGCTTAAACTATATCTTAAATTATGGCTATGGGTCTAATACACCCGTCGCTTATCAATGACTTGCTTGCAGTCAACATGTACGAAACGGATTGTTTTTTTATCGGTACATTTCCGTTTTATACCGTTTTGAATATGAGTATAGTTTTGGAGATTTCTAGTAATTCCAGAGAAAGACGCGATAATACCCCTTTAGTGGAATCCACAAAACAAAACATGTCATTTTCCGGCTGATTTATGAATCGTTTTCAAATAAACGCAGGGCTTGACATTAAGGCTTGTCCTATTGTCCGGGACAAGTAAAAGAAATGGTCGGACAAGCATAATACAATTTAACTTGTCCAACTGGACAAGTAAAAAAATATATATACGGTATATATATATTCCCCAAACGAATAGTAACGTTATTCCATCTGATCAGAAAGTGCCTGTCTCACAGTGTCACACTGGAAACTCTCAATCTCTGTACGTCAATATTACTTGTCCCGGACAAACGGCAAGCGTCTTCTGAGCGCTCGCTTAGGCTATGGTTAGACTAGTGTATTCCTGGCGTTTTTTTATACGTTTTTGACGACGTTTCATGTCCTATCTACACAGAAATGCGTTTTTTGGCGTTTTTTTGTGGATACGGCTGAAACGCAAAATTGTGTTTGCGTTTGGAGATACGCAAAAAAAAACGAGTCGACAACAGCGTGTAGTCAGCACGGAGCAGTTGTTGCGAAAACGCCCATGCGCAGTAGATACCATCTGCGTGCCCTTCCGGTGACAACAGTGTGTGTGTTTGGGACAGAGCTCTGTGTCCCAAATAGCTTCAGCTACCATGTGTTGTCAAGTTATTGTTATAAGGACCCCAGTCCAAGCTACAACAGTCTGCATTCCCTTAACAATTGTTTGTATTGAGCCGTATTGTATTGTACCCATATGCAATATGTTAAATAAAGTTTACATCCATTCATTCTGCTAGCATTACCGATTGCATGAGCAGCTGGCTAACGTGAGCTATCAGGATTCAGACCCTGTTAGCTCAGAGTTCCTCTTTCAACTTAACAAGCATTAAACAAAATGGCCCAGTCATCTATTCACCTTTGTTTAATACACACAGCGTTGTCTCTAATGTTATCTAACTACTGATAGCTCGCGATATCATCAGTTTTGGTGCAGGCTAAGTAGCGTGAGCTAACGTTAGCTTCTAGCCACAATGCTATATTGTTATAATGGCATACTCCATTGACGTTAGCATGCAGCTAACAATGCTACCGATCGTTTTTTTAGACTAAACTATCCGCTCTTGGTGGTCACTTGTGTTGATGTTAGTTTTGTTTCATCAACAAATGACAGGCAGAACACACAGTGAATGTATCCGTTTTGTATTTTTATTTTGTCACAATATTATTTGAAAGATATTGTGTAAAATGTAACTGTATTTCTGAGTTGCAGCACTTAAAAACATGAAATGGACTGTTATATCTTATTAAATTATGGACATTGTGACAGAGTGGGTCTGTCACTGACGCCGGGGCAGCACGCACGCACACATACACACAACATTTCACTCATCGTATACATTCATACATAATCAAACATGCATACATATCCATTAATCTAAGCATACATGCATTCATATATCCATTCATACATATATTTATTTATTGTGTTGTGTATATGTATTTATTTATTGGGTTGTGTATATGTATTTATTTATTGGGTTATGAGGGTATTTGTATTGGAGGTTGTTTTTATATAATGTGTAGGAAACGGCAATCCATTTTATGTGTAGCACCTGTGTAGTTTTGTGTTAATTAATTATGTGTGGCACCTGTGGAGGGGGAGGAGTGCAGGTGTCATGAGGGCTGCGTGCCCAAGGTTCGAGGTCCTTGCCCTGCATCAGTTACACTGAAGGTGACTGAGGGAAGTGCCGTATGTGTTTTGTTTTGTGTCTGTTTGTCTCTGTGGTGGTGCTTCACCAGATAACGGTTGCAAAGTGGGTAACTAGGGAAGCGCCACCCAGTAAGTGTTTTGTCTATCAGATGCCGTTATTGTGGAATGCATCCGATAAGACTGCAGAGGGTAGGGTATAGTTTAGTTATTTATTTAGATTAAGTCACTTGTTATGTAATGTCACCTCTGCACTTGGAAGGCTGGGAAATAAAAACAACATCAAGACCATTTTTCCGACTACGCCATCGTTTGTGTGACTTTGGAGGGGAGAGGAGAAGGACCCCGTCACAGACATTTATTCATTCCCACTTATTAGACACTATTTCTGGTGGTAAAATGGGCGTAAAAGGCAAAATACAGAATTCTGAAATATTCAAATGGAAAACGGAATTTGGGAAAAAATATAATGGAATTTGGAAAATAATCAAATGGATTTCATATGGCTCTATCCTAATCCAATCTGCGTGGTGGCCTGGTTAGCCTCTATGTTAGCTTGTAAGCTAGTTTGTATGTTAGCCGTTAGCTTCTCTGCACTGACATTCAGCGTCCCGCTAGCTTGTTCTACCTGTTGCATCATTGCCTCGTGTTGAGTCTTTTCCATCTGTGTATTTACTTCATCTGGGGTTGCTTTTCTTTCATTTGTCCTCGTGTTCATTCTTCCTTCTTTCTTTTGTCCTCGAATCTTCACTTTTTATTTCGTTTTGAATTGTTTTACTTCCTTTTTTTGATATTCATTGACCGGGAGCTCTTTCATGTGGCTGCTCACCAGAACGTCACAAACCGGAAGTCCCATGGTTTCACATTTTAATGGTGATTTGGTTATTCACCAAGAAATTTTCCAAAACAAGAACCTTGTTGTATTTGCCATGCATTCCCCTCTAAGCTCCTGCAAAATCTGGATCCTGAGCTTGAAGTCCTTAGTTGATTACTAAAATGATAATGTACCAGAGACATTTCAACCAAGTTCTTCTCACTTCCTTTAATGCATTAGGCGGGTTACACACCGGCTTACCGCCTCCCCAGCTCAGAGGTTTTGGCTGAACGTGGCTATTGTTTTCTTTACCATAGAGAGGTAAACATTGAACCATAACTTACATGTTGATGTCGTTCAAACAGGTCTGTATAATTTACAAAACATTACATGGACTCGGCGTTGTCACCAGCTTGGCTGGCCGTTCACACTAATACAATTGGCAGTATTAGAGGGTGGGAAAGCTGGCGGGGTGGGTCCGGGTCACGTGAATATTTTCGGCAACCAACTTGTGTTTCTCTGATTGGCCACTACGCCCATGTGACCGCGGCAGCGCGAGAGAGCTGCAGCGCGGAAATAGGCTGTCTATTGCCTCGCGCTGCAGCGCGGAAATAGGCTGTCTATTGCCATTCTCTAAGACAAACTCTAACCTTAACCAGCTCCTTAACAGCGCCTAAACTTAACCCTTCTAACCTTAACCAACTCCGAAACAATGCCTAACCTTAACCTTAACCATAACCAACTCCGAAAGAATGCAAATGCACATGCATAAGCCTGGTCTCTTTTGAAAGATAACATTCTCAAGTTTCGTACACAATAAAGAAAAATCACTTTTAGTGCTAATGAGTAACATAGGGCTGAACATGAGTTGAACTTGTGTACTCACGTTTTTGTGTAGTATAGTTGCAATATTCCAAAATAATATATATATTTTTTGTATAAGATGGAAAACACTGCAAATCCATAGCCTGAAGGGACATGGGCCTGAAGGGACATGAACGTGTGTTGTCGGGCCTTACAAATACATTTGATTTTGATTTATCAATAAGGTAGGATATCTGGAACACACAAACACACTATTTTTTAAATCACATGCCATGAAACTCTGGGACCTGGCTGAATTTAAGACTGCACAAATCATGTTTAAAGCACGAAACAATTCACTCCCGGGTAACATCCAAAAATGCTGTTATAGAGAGGGGGGTTACAATTTAGAGAAGAGTCTAACTTCAAGAAACAGGCTGTTCATTCAACAATGTATGTATATTTCAGTTTGTGGAGTGAATATGAGTTGCATAAGATAATAGAGTGTGAAGGTATATTGAATACTGTCTATCTGTATGTCATGTATGTCATATGATGAATTGAAAATGGGGGACCCTGATGTAAACAAGACGAAAGTCTTTCTCTGGTCTGCATCCCCTTAACAATTGTGTGTATTGAGCCGTACTGTATTGTACCCATTCTGCAATCTGTTAATAAAGTTTTCAATCAATCAATCAATCAATCAAGGGGGTAGGAATACATACGTTTACACTTCATTCTATACTCTTGCTTGTTTGTTTTTTAATCTGTTTATTACTTGTTTTTTATTATTATTTATTTTCAATTTATGTTCGAAATAAATAAACGCATTCAAGATATTGTGTGAGCAAAAGTATAGTTAATTTACTCCCTCGAGTCTGGCCCCGCGCGGATCTTGCAGCTGTGCCCGCACAGTGCAATACTCCAATTCAGCCATTGGCAATTCAGCCATTGGGTGGGTGGCGCTGCTGAGCGGCCCTCACAGCGTGGCCCTCACAGCGCGGCCGTCAGCGCGCGGCCCGAGAACGCCGCTGGCTCTGCGGCTCTGCAGCTGCATGCTTCTCCGGGAGTCCGGGGTGATAATCTGGCGCATGCCTGACATATCGAGAACCTGGCGCATGCCTGACAACCCGAGAACCCAGGCACGGATTTGGGCGATTCAGATGGCATTCGAACGGCAACGAATGGCGCTTTAATTCGGTAATTTATATGTTCGGCGAAAAATGCAGTCCCGAGCCTTCAGATGCTCGCAAAGGGCCGTGAAACTGAAACTGAAACTTAAAAACAATGAAACCCCGGACATTTCCATGAATTTATAAACCCCCCCGGACGCCCCGGACAGGGCCTGAAAAGAGGACATGTCCGGGCAAAAGCGGACGTTTGGTCACCCTACCTTATTGCATAGTGAAATCCGCAATCCAAAACGTAATCCAGGCTACATGCTGCACATCCAGAATCCAGCTAACTGAAAACTCCATTGAAAGTCAAAAAAAATAATGCTCCGTTCAGCCACAGGGCACACTGCATTATCGCGATAGCGCCCCTAAGAGGATCTGGTCGGTAAGAGTAGGGTACATCTGCAGTGCATCTCGGCGACCTTGAATAGGTTATTAAAATGGAATAAAAGCAAAAACAACTTGCCACGGATATATCCGTGCTTCTGTCCACAACGGGTGGAATCGAAACACGGAGATCTCCGTGGTCGGGCGCCATTGTGTTAAGAACTGACAATCAGGGAATTTAAACATTGTTGACATTGTTTTTTTGTGTTTATATTAAAGAAAGGAAAGTCTAGTGCTGGCTGAGCATATTGTTAGTTAATAAAGTTAATACTTTGACAAATGTAGCCTATATTTTTCAGTCAGTTCGGTCTTTGTGTGCCAAACATTATTTAAGGCTGTAAACACTATAAACCTTTTATTTTTATTTTATATATATATATATATATAAATGAGAAGCATGTTTAGATTTTTGAGTGTTAAATTCTTTTTTTTTATAAAAAACAACGTATATCGAACCGAACCGAAAACCGTGACCCCAAAACCGTGATACGAACCGAACCGTCGATTTTATGAACCGTTCCACCCCTAATTACAATATATTTAATTCCTACCATCTTGCATATTGTTTAATACAGTGTATATAGTAGTGTAGGGCTGGGCGATATAACGATAACGATAATTATCACGATATATTTGAATAATCGATATAGAAAAAATTATATAGAAAAAAATATATATATCGATTTTTTTTGTGTGACCTGCAACAGGGCAGTTTTAAAACCAGAGACAGTGGACAGACTTGTCTTTCTTGCCTGCAACTTAAAGTAATGGCTTTGCTTGTCCAAATGACAATACTGACCAAATTGAGATTTATTTTTCTCTTGTCCATTTATTTTGTTTGCTTTCTAATTTAAAATACAGTTTGAAACCATCTGTACACAGTAGGCTATGTGTGCTAGCAGAGCTAGTCTCCAGTCGCGAGTCACGGTACACATGTGAGGTGGTTTGTCCACCAAAAAAGCGCCAAAAGATAGAAAAGAAACTAGCAGAGCCAGAACTGTTCAACTCCCCTGATGCCACAGCCAGCAGAGAAGCCGGGTTACTTTCGCTTTCAAACCAGCTGCAGCCTGAGAACTGGAGTGTGAGGGGATGTAACACTAAAGATGGCGACAACGACAAAGAATTGCTGCAAAATAAACATACATTACATTTTACATTTAGTCATTTAGCTGACGCTTTTATCCAAAGCGACTTACATGTTCTGTACGACAAGCCATCAGGAAGGGCACAACTCTATCAGCTGAGCAACAATGTTCATCAAAGTGTTGAGTGCTACAGTGTAGGTTAGTTTATTAGGACAAGTGCATGACAGTACGGTTAGTTAGGGTTCGATTTTTTTTAATTTTTTTTAATTCAGATAATGGTTGAAGAAGTGCGTCTTTAGTCGACGGCGAAAGATTGGACGTGTTTCGGCTGTCCTAACTGGGGTGGGTAGTTCATTCCACCATTGTGGGGCAAGGACTGAGAATAGGTGACTTCTCTTTGATGACCCTCCCGGAGCTTGGATAGGAGTAGGTCTGAGGCGGCCAGAAGATGCAGAGCGTAGGGGTCTTGAGGGTGTGTAGTTAGAGACCATTGACCGGAGGTAGGCGGGAGCGGTTCCCTTTGCCGCACGGTATGCTAGGTTGAGGGCCTTGAAGCGGATTCGTGCAGCAATGGGGAGCCAGTGCAGGTCCCTAAGAAGTGGGGTGACATGGGCCGACTTCGGTAGGTTTGAGATCAGGCGGGCCGCTGCGTTCTGAATTGAAGAGTTGAAGAGGCTTAGTGGCAGTGGCCGGGAGGCCAGCGAGCAGTGCGTTGCAGTAGTCGAGGCGGGAGATGACTGTTGATTGGACGAGGAGTTGGGTGGCTTCTTTTGTCAGGAAGGGGCGGATCCTTCTGACGTTGCTCAGGAGGAATCGGCAGGTTCTGGTTGTCGCTGCGATGTGAGCAGAGAAGTTCAACTGGTCGTCGAGGACAACACCAAGGTTCTTGGCGGTCGGGGACGCGGTCACAGCTGCATTCTCGACTGTGATGGAAAGGTCGGTCAGGGGGGAGGATTTGGCCGGCAGGTGGAGCAATTCTGTTTAGCTTAGGTTCAGTTTGAGGTGGTTGGTCGTCATCCAGGCGGAGATGTCGGACAGACAGGCCGAGATCCGCTCAGAGACGTGGATATCTGAGGGAGGGAAGGAGAGGAAGAGTTGAGTATTGTCGGCATAACAATGGTAGGAGAAGCCATGAGACGTGATAATGTTACCCAGTGATTTAGTGTAGAGGGAGAAGAGAAGGGGTCCTAAAACCGAGCCCTGGGGGACACCCGTCCGCAGGGGGTGGGTGGCCGACAGGGTCCCTCTCCATGACACTTGGTAGGAGCGGTCATTGAGGTATACATATGTCGTAAATAATGCTAATTATAGCTCATAAAATGTGTTGAGAAATGTCCCTAGAGACAACTATGGGCAAAATTAATGCAATACACTTTTAGTCTATAAAAGTTAATGATTAATAATTTAGACAGTAAGCATACTGGGAACATGATGTGATTAAAGACTCTGTTCTCAGAATAGAGTGTGTGGGTGAGGGGGCTTGGAATGTGACCACTGAGTAAATTTACATACAAAGTGTTGGCCACAGTTAGAACAATAAAGCTGGGCACATCACGTAGCGGTTATCTAGCTGGGGTCTCTGGTGACACACAAAGATAGACAGCTGTAAGGAGGAGGGAATTTAAGTTTCACTATTGCTGTAACTAAATGAATGTTTATATCCTGAATGAAACTTCAAGTTAAATTGCAAATATGACTGTTATATTGTACAAAGGCTGCTGAACGGAATAAGATGAAACATGTTGTATTTATGAAGAGAGTCATTGAAGGTTTACAATCAAGCCTTGTTTGAACCAAGTTGGACATATTTAAAATGATAACTAAGACGAACTGTTAGCATAGAAGATTGAATAAAGTTAAAAGAAATAATTAGAACACTATAAAACTGGGCTTGATGGTAAAATAGTGACTCATCTGAAACCTATCGCTTTTGAGTCAAGAATAAAATGTCTGTGTTTAAGGAATCAAGCAGAATTCAACCATAAATATCTTGAGGCTTAATACCAAAAGTATTAAGCCTAATTTCGACTAATTCTATTACTCTGATTTGAAAGAATGAAAAACGGAGTAGTTGGACAAAGTCCAAACCCTTTGAGATTCAAACTGTGAACACTTGTAATTGGTGGGAAAACGTCTAGGGGACGGCCTTTGATGACGTCACACAGATGTGTCTTGCCCATTGATAAAAGGGGGCCACACAGAACAGACACCACCCCCAATGGCAGAGGACGGCAAGCGAGAACGGAGAAAACTCATCACCATAGCAACGGAAAAACAACAATAAAAGACATTTAGGCGGGAAAACTTCCTTGTTCCCAGACAACAAAAGAACTTGAGTGAGCCAGATAGATTCAACGCTGTTTTGAACAACCTTTATTTGGATATAGACTCTTTTCAACAAAGACTCATGCTTGAGTTTTGTTGGATTTCAACCTTTTAGTATAGAATTACCTTGTGTTTTATATGCAATAAAATGCAACCCTTCTGAAGAGAGCACCGCATCCTGCTTGATGATTCTTCCACCTCACTATTCTCCTATGGGTAACGTAACCAGCAACTTAGATCAAAACAACAGCAGAGTACTGTACTGTTAAGATAATACTATACTTCACGAGACAAGTCCATTAGATGAGACGACACATTTTTTCTTTTCTTATAACAATATCGATAATATCGAATATCGAGTGATATGATATTGTTATCGATATCGTTATCACGATATCATTTTTGGCCATATCGCCCAGCCCTATAGTAGTGTATAAAAATGATCTGCACACACCTTGTTAGATTATAATTAGGGATGTCCCGATCCGATCACGTGATCGGGATCGGGGGCCGATCACATGATTTTCAGAAGATCGGGAGGGAAAATCGGGAGTACTTTATTTTTTTTAACAAACATGACCATGTTCACGTCTTAAACTCATATTGAGGCCTTAGTTTTGGTTTTAAATTACATATCATCATTCATTTATTTATTGTCGCACAGAGCAGAAGAATTTGCCAAAACAAACGCATTTCCTTTGATTTACACCGTCGCACGACAGTGACGTATGCCAAAAATAACAGACCTCACAACGCGTCACTCCCGCAACACCAGCAGGTCCACCTGATGACTCGGAGCAGCTAGACAAAATGTCAGAAGTTTGGAAGCATTTTAAAATTGAAACTGAAGCCAGTCCAATAGCCAGTTGCAATGTTTGCAAGGCGGACGTTCCGCATGGAGGAAAGAACAGAGCTGCGTTCAACACAACCAATCTAATACGTCACGTTATGTGACTAGAGCGAGCAAAGGAATGTGGGACTCGGCGGCTGGTGCTTTGCCAAACAGCTGTATTGATTGCAATGCCTCACTTGAATGAAGAACGTTCACCTGGATAACGTCAACATTCTCTTTGTGAGGATTATTGTCGGCGTTTCAGACCAAAATGGAGCAAATCATTACGTAAGTCCAACATTGAATGTATACTAATGTGCAAACAGATTGAAACTTTGAATATTTCTCGTATGAAGCACATTCTCAGGGGCTCAGGGTGAATGTAATGTGAGCCGCCGCACTCGACTGGGGCTATTGAGGCAACAAAGGGGCTTGTCTCGCTTCGCCAGTTTCTGACAAAAATGCGTCAAATTGGTTACTAATGTAAAAGATCGGATCAGGAAAGATCGGTATCGGCAGATACTAAAAATCACATGATCGGGATCGGATCGGGAGCAAAGAAATGCGATCGGGACATCCCTAATTATAATCTGTTGAGTACTATGCTATTGGTTCTATCTCCTAAATATACTATTACCATTGACGGATGTGATGCTTTTGCTTTGTTTGCTTTCCCAAACACAAAGTAGGTTTCACACACAGCATGTGTCCGTTATAGCATGTGGTCAGATCCCTGGAGTAAAATATATTTGATAATAGCCTATATATTTTCCTTAACTAATATTTAATTATTCACAATAAATATGTGAAAATTATAAAAAATATATATATATTTTGTGAGAAGCATTGCAAATAATAGGCGTTCTTTAAAACTTTTTTTTTAAATGACATAACTCAACATGTTAGCTAGCCTGACACTCAGCACAGTCCAATGATGAAATGGTCATCAGCTCCAACTTCCAGGTCAGAATTTTTACAGGCAACTGAATAGGAAAGCCTGCTGATTGATTTCCCATTGAGATGGAATACTACTCCATTTAACTTGATATCCACAAGAAGAAAACAATCGTTCTTGTAAGTAAAGACATCTGGGTTCTGCTGCTATTCTCATCAGCCATTATCTGAGTGCCAGTGCTGAACTGGTATCCAATTGTTGTGTCTACAAAATGACACTGATGAATAAGGAAGAAAAATAAATAACTTTCAGAACGCTCCATCTTAATTGTTTTCAAAAAACCAGATGGTCGTAACATATGGTAATTACGATAAGAAAAAAGAAAAGCTAAACAAAACATGGGAAATTAAATTAGGTGGTCTGACAGTACTGTCATGTGTATTGTTCATTTCTGTTTGTTTGTTTGTTTTTGGTGGGAATATGGATCAGCTTGGAATTAATACAATGGAAATGAGCGACATAAGTGGAATGCATATATAGCAAGTTCAACCAAAAACCGTTGCTGGCAGCTGACCATTAGTCCACTTAATCTCAGCTAAATGTTCACAAACTCAACCAATCACAGGCACACTTCACTGAAGTGCTCTATTTAAACTGATGGGGCCAACCCGTTCTGTGTTGCTTACATGCTTCCGTAGCTGCTGTGTTCCTCTATGCCAGTGTTTCTCAAATGGTTATGCGAGAACATTTTGAAAGGTGTGAAAAAATAAAGAAAAATATATATAATACATTCAATCAAAATCCATATTTTAAAGTTCAATAATCACCTTTCTGAAACATTGACGTGAGCAATGTTGTTTCCAATAGCAGTGAGCGCAATCACGTTATCAACGTCAACTAACGTTACGTCGATTGTAACCAAAAAAAGGTTACGTCCTGCCACTCGTTCACTTTGAAGCGTGGAATGAGAGTTTTCAAATTAACGTTAGCAAGCAAAGAAAATGGATAGGTGGTTGAAACGTAGCAGCTGCAGCAGCTGAAAACCGTGAGAAAGAAGGTGAAGAACCAAAGAAAAAGAAAGAGAAACCGGACTCTAAAAAATATCGTCAGTAAGTATCAAGAAGAATACATTTCTATGGGCTTCACCTGCACAAGCTCAAATCCTCCCCAGGCGTTTTTTTTGCAGGGGGAAATTATCCAACAGTTCCATGAAGCCACCTCCAACGACACCTCACCACAAAGCATCCATGTCATGTTGGTAAGCCACCAGAGTTTTTTAAAAGAAAACTTTCTGACTTCAATTCATCCCAGGAAACAGCAAAAACACTCGAGGCATCTTATGCGGTCTCTTTACTCATAGCTAAAGCCAAAAAGCCATTTAGCATAGCTGAAGACTTGCTACTCCCTGCCGCTGTTGTGCTGGCAGAAACTATGCTGGATAAAAACTCAGCAGATAAGCTAAAAACTGTGCCTTTGTCTAATGACACAGTTTCCCTCAGAGTCGATGCAATGGGTACAGACATTGTTGATCAAGTGGTGGAAAAACTCAAGATCTGCGAATCATTTTCACTCCAGCTTGATGAGTCTACTGATGTGAGTGGACAAGCACAGCTACTTGCTTTTGTGAGATATGTGGATATGGACAATATTTGTGAACATGTCCTTTTTTGCAAGAGTTTAGGGGGGAATACAACAGGAGAAGACATTTTCAGTGTTGTTAATGCGTTTTTCTCTGCAAACGGCCTTAACTGGAAATCATGCACCAGTGTCTGTACTGACGCGGCTGCGTCGATGACTGGCCGTGTGAAAGGACTCATAGCGCGGATTAGGAAGGAGAATCCCGACGTGCAGTGGACTCACTGTTATGGTTTGTAACCGACCCCAATCGCACAACACAAGACAGGTATGGTGGTTTGCCAAGAAACAGATATTTATTGAGAACAGGGAAAAAGGGCACTGTCCCTTTAAGGGAGAAAACACAAAACACTGGAAACACAAGAGGGGAAGGTAAAGTGCCTTTAAGAGGCGGGCAGGAAAAGGGAACACTATGGGAAAGTAAGGGAACGCCTAAGGGAAGGTTAAGGGAACGCCTAGGGACAGAGGAACTAGAGACTAGGTAAACTAGGGACAAGGAGAACTTGGGAGAGAGGACTAGGGACTAGGAGAGCTAGGGATAGAGGACTAGGGACTAGGAGAACTAGGGATAGAGGACTAGGGACTAGGAGAACTAGGGACAGAGGGGACTGAGGCCCGCGGAGGCGGGCTGGGGAACAGGGAGGAAACTGGGGACAGAGAGGACTGAGGCCCGCGGAGGCGGGCTGGGGAACAGGGAGGAACTGGGGACAGAGAGGACTGAGGCCCGCGGAGGCGGGCTGGGGACAGGGAGGAACTGGGGACTGGTGGGAAAACATCTGGGCCGCTCTGCAGAACAGAGGAGAGGGTTAATATTCAAAGGGAACAAACAGAGCAGATACAGAACAGTCCAAATAACAAAGTAACAAAGTAAATACTATCTTCGTGTGAACAAACACACAGTGGGAGATGAAATGTCCAAAAATAATATCCACGAGAGAAACAAAACAGAGTGGGAGATGAAATGTCAAAACTAATTACTAAGTGAGAACTAAAGGAGGCAATACGCTGGGTGAGTGACATCACAATCAAAACTCACCCAGGCGTATGCGTAATGGTACAGGAACAGCAGCGGGACGAGGGCAAGGGGCATTACGCTGAGTGAGTGACATCACAATCAAAACTCACCCAGGCGTATGCGTAAAGGTACAGGGACAGCAGCGGGAACGGGGGCAAGAGGCATTACGCTGAGTGAGTGACATCACAATCAAAACTCACCCAGGCGTATGCGTAAAGGTACAGGGACAGCAGCGGGAACGGGGGCAAGAGGCATTACGCTGAGTGAGTGACATCACAATCAAAACTCACCCAGGCGTATGCGTAAAGGTACAGGGACAGCAGCGGGAACGGGGGCAAGGGCACTACGCTGGGTGAGTGACATCACAATCAAAACTCACCCAGGCGTATGCGTAAAGGTACAGGGACAGCAGCGGGGCGAGGGCATCGCCACCGGGTGGCTGGCTGTCCGAGCCGAGGAACAGAGTGCTGGAACAGTGGCGGTGGCGAGGGTGTCGTCCACCGGGTAGCCGCTGTCGGAGCCGAGGAACAGAGTGCTGGAACAGTGGCGGTGGCGAGGGTGTCGTCCACCGGGTAGCCGCTGTCGGAGCCGAGGAACAGAGTGCGCGCCACACCTTGGTGTGCGCGTCGGAACAGTGGCGGTGGCGAGGGTGTCGTCCACCGGGTAGCCGCTGTCGGAGCCGAGGAACAGAGTGCGCGCCACACCTTGGTGTGCGCGTCGGAACAGTGGCGGTGGCGAGGGTGTCGTCCACCGGGTAGCCGCTGTCGGAGCCGAGGAACAGAGTGCGCGCCACACCTTGGTGTGCGCGTCGGAACAGTGGCGGTGGCGAGGGTGTCGTCCACCGGGTAGCCGCTGTCGGAGCCGAGGAACAGAGTGCGCGCCACACCTTGGTGTGCGCGTCGGAACAGTGGCGGTGGCGAGGGTGTCGTCCACCGGGTAGCCGCTGTCGGAGCCGAGGAACAGAGTGCGCGCCACACCTTGGTGTGCGCGTCGGAACAGAGAGACGCATCGGGGTGCGTCTGCGAGGAGGAGTGTGCCAAGCACGAGGATCTTTGGAAGATGCGCGTTGCGCGCTGGAGACTGGAGAGCGTGCCAAGCCCTTGAAGATGCGCGTTGCGCGCTGGAGACTGGAGAGCGTGCCAAGCCCTTGAAGATGCGCGTTGCGCGCTGGAGACTGGAGAGCGTGCCAAGCCCTTGAAGATGCGCGTTGCGCGCTGGTGACTGGAGAGCGTGCCAAGCCCTTGCAGATGCGCGTTGCGCGCTGGTGACTGGAGAGCGTGCCAAGCCCGAGGGTCCGGAAGATGCGCGTTGGTCTAGATGTGCGTCAGGACGAACAGCTGCGCTGGGGTCTGCAGTGGAACGCTGGGGTGCCTCCCGTGGAAGTTACAGGGAGCGCAGAACAGTCTCCTCCACAGGCTACGGCGACAGCAGACGAAGGCTGGAGCAAAACATCTCAAGGCTGGAGAAATCCATATACAGCATTGGTAGACCAGAGGATCTCCCGAAAGAGTCTAGATGTTA
Organism: Notolepis coatsorum; assembly: GCF_963971535.1. Taxonomy (NCBI): domain Eukaryota; kingdom Metazoa; phylum Chordata; class Actinopteri; order Aulopiformes; family Paralepididae; genus Notolepis; species Notolepis coatsorum. The sequence goes on along the minus strand of NC_140173.1, from coordinate 7,960,084 downwards.
GAGAATATGACTCAGCATGAATACAACACGACCCCACGCCGAAACGAGGGGAAGAGCCCTGGTATTTAAAGCCCACAGGGGAACTAATTAGCCTGCCACCACAGGTGCGAGAGGTAATTGATAATAGTCCAGGTGTGGCCACTGAGAGTAAACGAGAGTAAAGAACGAGAGGGTGGGGGCTAGAGAGAGTGAGTGAGAAGGGAATTTCTAACAGTAGGCTTTAAAGAAACAGAGAAAAGGTGGTGAGCAGCGGGCAAAACCTCACAGTACCCCCCCCTCAACGGGAGCCACCCGGCGACCCAAAACAAATACAGACAGAGTGGCAGGGGGCAAAACAAGAGGTACTGGCCAAGCCAGCAGGGGAAGCCACCACAAGAGTGGGGCTAGCAAAAGAAACAGGGTCGCCGAGGGGTAACTAGGGTAGCAGAGGGGCAACTGGTCTAGAGGAACTGGGTCTAGAGAACTAGTCTAGCGAACTGGGCAAGAGAACTGGTCTAGAGAACTGGTTTAGGGAACTGGTCTAGAGAACTGGTCTAGAGGAACTGGTCTAGAGGAACTGGGTCTAGAGAACTGGTCTAGAGCAACTGGTCTAGAGGAACTGAGGGGCAAGCAGGGTAGCTAAGGGGTAACCATGGAAGCACCGGGAAAGGGCTAGCAGAGGGAAGGTTAGCTGCCAGGGCACTGATAGCTACAGGGCCTATGCTAGCTGTACTGCTACATCAACATAGAGGCTGCGCAAGCTGCCGGAGCCAGGCTAGCAGAGGGAAAGGGTAGCTGCCAGGGCACTGATAGCTACAGGGCCTATGCTAGCTGTACTGCTACATCAACATAGAGGCTGCGCTAGCTGCCGGAGCTAGGCTGGCAGACAGGGCTGGACCAGCATGAGAGCACAAGCTAGCTGGAAGGACAGTCCTAGCTGTGTGAGAAAAACTGACCTTGCTAGCTGAAAGGGCAGTCCTAGCAGTGGGATAAACTACACAAAAAAGTGGAGGCCATGCAGAGGGAAACTGGGTTAGCTGCCAGGGCATGGCTAGCTACAGGGCCTATGCCAGCAGCAAGGGCTGCATAAACATAGAGGCTGTGCTAGCAGCCGGGGCTAAGCTAGCAGACAGGGGCTCTGCTGAGGGACTGGGTTAGCTGCCAGGGCATGGCTAGCTACAGGGGGGTCAAACAGGGCAAAACGGGAAGCAAACAGGGGAGCTAACCGGGGAGACTAACAGCTAAACAGGGGAGTAACAGGCTAACAAGGGAGCTAAACAGGACTAACAGGGAAGCTAAACTGGGCTAACAGGGAAGCTAACAGGGCTAACAGGGGAGCTAGAGGGGAGACTAACAAGCTAACAGGGGAGCAAGAGGGAACAAGAAAAAAAAAAGGCAAACTCAACATACACCGTCTGTGCTGGCTGGGGTCGTCGATTTGGTGGGGTCGTACTGTTATGGTTTGTAACCGACCCCAATCGCACAACACAAGACAGGTATGGTGGTTTGCCAAGAAACAGATATTTATTGAGAACAGGGAAAAAGGGCACTGTCCCTTTAAGGGAGAAAACACAAAACACTGGAAACACAAGAGGGGAAGGTAAAGTGCCTTTAAGAGGCGGGCAGGAAAAGGGAACACTATGGGAAAGTAAGGGAACGCCTAAGGGAAGGTTAAGGGAACGCCTAGGGACAGAGGAACTAGAGACTAGGTAAACTAGGGACAAGGAGAACTTGGGAGAGAGGACTAGGGACTAGGAGAGCTAGGGATAGAGGACTAGGGACTAGGAGAACTAGGGATAGAGGACTAGGGACTAGGAGAACTAGGGACAGAGGGGACTGAGGCCCGCGGAGGCGGGCTGGGGAACAGGGAGGAAACTGGGGACAGAGAGGACTGAGGCCCGCGGAGGCGGGCTGGGGAACAGGGAGGAACTGGGGACAGAGAGGACTGAGGCCCGCGGAGGCGGGCTGGGGACAGGGAGGAACTGGGGACTGGTGGGAAAACATCTGGGCCGCTCTGCAGAACAGAGGAGAGGGTTAATATTCAAAGGGAACAAACAGAGCAGATACAGAACAGTCCAAATAACAAAGTAACAAAGTAAATACTATCTTCGTGTGAACAAACACACAGTGGGAGATGAAATGTCCAAAAATAATATCCACGAGAGAAACAAAACAGAGTGGGAGATGAAATGTCAAAACTAATTACTAAGTGAGAACTAAAGGAGGCAATACGCTGGGTGAGTGACATCACAATCAAAACTCACCCAGGCGTATGCGTAATGGTACAGGAACAGCAGCGGGACGAGGGCAAGGGGCATTACGCTGAGTGAGTGACATCACAATCAAAACTCACCCAGGCGTATGCGTAAAGGTACAGGGACAGCAGCGGGAACGGGGGCAAGAGGCATTACGCTGAGTGAGTGACATCACAATCAAAACTCACCCAGGCGTATGCGTAAAGGTACAGGGACAGCAGCGGGAACGGGGGCAAGAGGCATTACGCTGAGTGAGTGACATCACAATCAAAACTCACCCAGGCGTATGCGTAAAGGTACAGGGACAGCAGCGGGAACGGGGGCAAGGGCACTACGCTGGGTGAGTGACATCACAATCAAAACTCACCCAGGCGTATGCGTAAAGGTACAGGGACAGCAGCGGGGCGAGGGCATCGCCACCGGGTGGCTGGCTGTCCGAGCCGAGGAACAGAGTGCTGGAACAGTGGCGGTGGCGAGGGTGTCGTCCACCGGGTAGCCGCTGTCGGAGCCGAGGAACAGAGTGCTGGAACAGTGGCGGTGGCGAGGGTGTCGTCCACCGGGTAGCCGCTGTCGGAGCCGAGGAACAGAGTGCGCGCCACACCTTGGTGTGCGCGTCGGAACAGTGGCGGTGGCGAGGGTGTCGTCCACCGGGTAGCCGCTGTCGGAGCCGAGGAACAGAGTGCGCGCCACACCTTGGTGTGCGCGTCGGAACAGTGGCGGTGGCGAGGGTGTCGTCCACCGGGTAGCCGCTGTCGGAGCCGAGGAACAGAGTGCGCGCCACACCTTGGTGTGCGCGTCGGAACAGTGGCGGTGGCGAGGGTGTCGTCCACCGGGTAGCCGCTGTCGGAGCCGAGGAACAGAGTGCGCGCCACACCTTGGTGTGCGCGTCGGAACAGTGGCGGTGGCGAGGGTGTCGTCCACCGGGTAGCCGCTGTCGGAGCCGAGGAACAGAGTGCGCGCCACACCTTGGTGTGCGCGTCGGAACAGAGAGACGCATCGGGGTGCGTCTGCGAGGAGGAGTGTGCCAAGCACGAGGATCTTTGGAAGATGCGCGTTGCGCGCTGGAGACTGGAGAGCGTGCCAAGCCCTTGAAGATGCGCGTTGCGCGCTGGAGACTGGAGAGCGTGCCAAGCCCTTGAAGATGCGCGTTGCGCGCTGGAGACTGGAGAGCGTGCCAAGCCCTTGAAGATGCGCGTTGCGCGCTGGTGACTGGAGAGCGTGCCAAGCCCTTGCAGATGCGCGTTGCGCGCTGGTGACTGGAGAGCGTGCCAAGCCCGAGGGTCCGGAAGATGCGCGTTGGTCTAGATGTGCGTCAGGACGAACAGCTGCGCTGGGGTCTGCAGTGGAACGCTGGGGTGCCTCCCGTGGAAGTTACAGGGAGCGCAGAACAGTCTCCTCCACAGGCTACGGCGACAGCAGACGAAGGCTGGAGCAAAACATCTCAAGGCTGGAGAAATCCATATACAGCATTGGTAGACCAGAGGATCTCCCGAAAGAGTCTAGATGTTAGAGAATATGACTCAGCATGAATACAACACGACCCCACGCCGAAACGAGGGGAAGAGCCCTGGTATTTAAAGCCCACAGGGGAACTAATTAGCCTGCCACCACAGGTGCGAGAGGTAATTGATAATAGTCCAGGTGTGGCCACTGAGAGTAAACGAGAGTAAAGAACGAGAGGGTGGGGGCTAGAGAGAGTGAGTGAGAAGGGAATTTCTAACAGTAGGCTTTAAAGAAACAGAGAAAAGGTGGTGAGCAGCGGGCAAAACCTCACACTCACTGTATCATACACAGGGAAGCATTGGCATCCAAGAAAATGAGCCCTGTGTTGCATGCCGTTTTGAATGATGCCGTCAAGGTAATTAACTACATTAAGTCAAGGCCACTTAATGCGTGACTGTTTCGCAGACTGTGTGAAAACATGGAATCTGAACACACACAATTGTTACTACATGGAGGTGCGCTGGCTCTCCAGAGGGAGAATTCTCAACAGGCTGTTTGAATGACGATCTGAAGTGCGCATCTTTCTGTCGGATCATGGCTCTCCCCATGCCACCTTGTTCGAGGACACTGACTGGCTTGCAAAGCTAGCATATCTTTCAGATATATTCACAAAGCTGAACGAACTTAATGTGTGTCTGCAAGGCAAGGACACTAACATTCTGAACCTGTATGACAAGGTTGGTGGTTTTCTCAAGAAAGCAGAGCTGTGGAAAAGGTCATGTGCAGAGGGGGATCTCGCTTGCTTTCCTGGGGTAGATGCTTTCCTCTCCAATGAGGATGTGGAGAGAGCTCCAGTGAAGTCAATAATGGAGGGACATTTGGCCAACTTGACTTCTGATTTTAATTCCTACTTCCCTGACATTGAGAAGAGGTCTGAACAGATGGACTGGGTGAGGAATCCATTTCTCTTGTCTGAAAGCAACAGAAGCCAGCTTCCTTCCAGTCTGCAAGAACATCTCTTGGATGTTTCATGTGACCGTGGTCTACAGATGAAGTTCGAGGGATGTACTCTCACACAGTTTTGTGTGTGTGTAAAGAAGGAACAGCCAGAGCTAGGAAAGAAGGCCTTGGAACAGCTACTCCCCTTTGGATCCACCTATCTGTGTGAAACATCATTTTCTGCAATGACCCAGATAAAAACAAAGCAAAGAAACAGACTATGCCTGGAAAAGAGCTTAATCACTGCAGTTGCCTCCCTGCCACCCAGAATGACGAAAATCATCAGTGAAGCACAAGCTCATGTGTCTCACTAAATTGTAAGTACATTTACATTTTGTCATTTTGCTGAAGTAAATCTATATTTAAAGTTTTGGGTTTGTCAAGGGGGTAGTTGAACAAATATCTAAGAGGGGGTACAGTAGCCAAAAAAGTTTGAGAACCACTGCTCTATGCTTCATGCTCTGCTGCTGTATTGCTATTTGCTCTGCATACTTTATACACGGGGAGTACATAAAAGCAGATTCATTCAGCGTCAAAACCAAATTAATTGCATTCCTATGTTGTAAATGAAATAAACTATTAAAAGCAAATACGTGAGTTGTCCTGACTGAAATAAAAAATGTATGACCCTCTGATAAGCAAAACTATTTAGTTTTTCTATGATCCCTGGGGTGAGGTGAGGTGGGGTGGGATGGGAGTGCATGAACCTCCCCGACACCACAGAGATACAATAATGTGATGAGGATAAAAAAAAAGAAAGAAAAAGTAGTAATATATTGATGAATTGCAGGCAGGTTGTGGTCATCTGGACTCACACTGGCCACAGCTAGCATTGATTTAATGCTTGTCTTTTTATGATGATGTAATTCCGTTATTTGCCCCGTCAGCCTCCCACCCCCTACAGATGGGTGTCAGTCTCCCACCCCCTACAGACGGGTGTCCCCCAGGGATCGGTCCTCTTCTCTGGGTAACATTATCACGTCTCATGCCTTCTCATATCACTGCTATGCCGATGACACTGACTTAACTCTTCCTCTCCTTTCCTCCCTCAGATATCCAAGTCTCTGCCTGTCTGACATTTCCGCCGGGATGACAACCAAACACCTCAAACTGAACCTAAGCTAAACAGAGTTATTTAACCTGCTGGCCAAATCCTCCCTGCTGACCAACCTTTCCATCACAGTGGAGAATGTAGCCATGGCTTCGTCCCCGAAAAACCTAGGTGTAGTCCTTGACGACCGGCTGAACTTCTCTGCTCACATCGCGGCAACAACCAGAACCTGCAGATTCTCCCTGAGCAACGTCAGAAGGATCCGCCCCTTCCTGACAAAAGACGCCACTCAACTCCTCCTGCAATCAACAGTCATGTATTGCCTCAACTACTGCAACGCACTGCTAGCTGGTCTACCAACTACCGCCACCAAACCACTTCAACTCATATAGAACGCAGCGGCCGCTTCAAGGTCCTTGACCTGGCATACTGTGCAGCGAGGTGAACGGCTCCATCCTACCTCCGTTCAATGGTCTCTAACTACACATCCTCAAGACCCCTACGCTCCAAGGCGGCCTCAGGGGGAGGGGTCATCAAAGAGAAGCAGGCTATTCTCAGTCCTCACTCCACAATGGTGGGACGAACTTCCCACCACAGTCAACACTGCCAAAACCTGCCCAATTTTCCGCAGTCGACTAAAAACACACTTCTTCAGTCAATATCTGAAATAATACAACAAAAAAAGATAGATATATATATATACTAACTGTTGTGTATTGACATTCTAAGTGTGTCCCTTATCGGATACTGTCACGCCCCCTGCTATTAAGTACGGGCGTCATTGTAATCACCTGTGTTGAGTTTACCACTAAAGAGATGTCACTGGAAATTACCCTTATCTCGTGTCTCGTCATTATTATATGTTGTATGAAATAACCGGATGAGTATACAACAAAACTGGCGACGAGGATGATACGTTCTCGTGTTGCGTTTGTTATTTTCGGCGAAAGTCCGTGTTTGACGTTTTTAACCCCACTACTGTAGCTGGGCAACGGTGCAAACTACTGTAGCTACTGCTGTGTTGACGTGACGGGCTGACGACATCGGAAAGGAGGACAAACACTGCTGCGGGCGAAAGGAGAAATCTCTGTGGTGGAAAGGAGACTGAGTAAATGAAGAGAGAAGGATGGTGCTCAAACAAAACAAGGATAACACTAATTGCTTGAAAATGGCTGCACTGTTTGGACATATCGGACCATTTGAGGAAACAGAACAATGGAGTTCTTACACCGAGAGGTTTGAGTATTTTGCACTTGCTAATAAGATTGAAGATGGTATCATAGTACCAACATTCTTAAGTGTTATGGGAGCAAAAACATACAACCTACTGCATAGTTTACTGCAACCTGAGAAGTCAGGAAACAACTCCTATGAAGAAATAGTGGAAATATAAAAAAAATCACTACTCTCCTAAGCCACTGGTCATCGCAGAGCGGTTCAGATTCCATAAAAGGAATCAAGAAGAGGGTGAATCTTTTTCACAGTTTGTAGCTGTACTTAATATGAATACTGAATATTGTGAATTTGGAGTTTCACTCAATGACACCATACGTGACAGACTGGTGTGTGGTCTACGCAGTGAGGCTATTCAGAAACTACTACTGTCTGAAGCTAACCTGAGACTGGAAAAGGCCATTGAGATAAGTACATCAATGGAAATGGCTGCCCAAGAAGCACAGCAGCTAAGTCTATCAACCCAAGTGCACAAGTTGTCTTTTGAGTGCAAGAACAAGACAACAGCTGGCAAGCCATGCTACCGCTGTGGGAGAATAGGGCATAGGCCATCAGAGTGTTGGGGTAAAGACGTAGACTGTAGAAACTGTGGCAGGAAAGGCCACATCGAACGTGCCTGTGAAAATAAAAATACCCAGACATACAGACAGCACACTGAGACAAAGAAAGGTGGCTTCTACAGAAATGAGAAGAAACGTGTGAATAAGATGGAGCATGAACAGGACGAGCAGAGTGACTGTGAGTCTGATGATGATACTGTACATGTTTTATCTGTTCTGGACAGTGATGATGGATACTGGGTCACACCACTGTTGGAGAATAAAGCAGTGCGGATGCAAGTGGACATCGGCACACGTGTATCCATGGTATCGGAGGCTGTTTTCAGAGAGAAGCTGCAGCACTTGACTCTTCGAGTGACCAAATTGAAATTAAGGACCTACACTGGAGAGGCTGTTCCACTGTGTTCCAGTGTTAGGAGTTGTGAATGTGACAGTGGAACACAACAAGCAGAAAAATACTCTTCCGCTGTACATCATTCAAGGAAACCGTCCAGCTCTGCTAGGCCGCCAATGGCTTGAAAAACTCAAGACTGAACTGGCAAGAAGTGTTCATGGTTAGTGATGGAGACACGGGCCCCCTACAGGAGATTTTGAAGAAGCACTCGAAAGTTTTTGATGGAGAACTTAGCAGCATGAAGGACATTACTGTTAAGGTGACAGTCAAACCAGGAAGCACACCAAGGTGTTTAGGCTAGACCTGTTCCGTATGCCAACAAACCCAAGGTAGATGCAGAACTAGACAGATTAGTGAGTGGGGTGTTGGAACCAGTGAGCACCAGTGAATGGGCCACACTGATTGTTCCAGTCATGAAGAAGGATGGGGCTCCAAGAATCTGTTGTGATTTTAAAGTCACTGTGAACCCTGTCTTGATTGCAGAACAGTATTATACATTACCCCTTATTGATGAACTATTTTCAGGTTTAGCTGGGGGACAGAAGTTTAGTAAAAATAGACTTACAGTATGTCAGGCATATCTCCAGATGCATGTAGATCCAGAGTCACAGGAACTGTTGACCATAGTGACACACAAAGGTCTATTCAGGTACCAGAGGCTTCCTTTTGGGATTACTTCTGCTCCAGCACTTTTCCAAAGAGCAATGGACAAGATCCTAAGTGGGCTACGAGGGGTCCAGTGTTACCTGGATGACCTGCTTATCACAGGACCAGATGAGCAGTCACACTTAAGGAACCTGGAGGCTACACTACAAAGACTGGAGGAATATGGTCTGAGAGGCCGGGAAGACAAATGTGCGTTTTCTGTCGAGTACCTGGGGCACATAATTGACAGCACTGGACTCCACAAAGCACCGTCAAAGGTGAAGGCTATTGTGGAGGTTCCATCTCCAAAGAATGTGAGTCAGTTGAGATCATTCCTTGGCCTGCTGACATACTATGCAAAGTTTGTGCCTAACCTTGCCAATAAACTGAAACCGCTCCATGAGCTGCTAAACAAAACCCAAACAGGGAATTTGGACAGATAAATGTGAGACAGCTTTCCAAGGAGCAAAGACAGCCCTCTCTCAGTCTGAAGGCCTCACCCACTTTGAACCCTCATTGTCACTTCAGCTGGCATGTGACATCTCACCTTATGGTGTGGGTGCAGTAGTATCACACATCATGCCTTCAGCGGAAGAGAGACCTATCGCCTTTGCATCAAGGACACTGAGCAAAGCGGAAAGCAATTACACACAGATTGAGCGTGAAGCACTGTCTATAGCAGGGGTCAGCAACCTTTTTGACATGGAGTGCCTGTTTGAAATATAGTTGTAACTAGTGTGCCTCAACAATATTCCATGCATCGTACATTTTTTTTCTCTCATAATCAGGTATTTTTTATGATAATTTTTACATTATTACATCGTTATTGTTATTGTTATTATTAACAATATTATTATGATGGTTGTATCAACCCTAAATCTGAGTGGGGGGGGGAATGCAATGCAGACAAACAGCTGCATACAGTGCGACCATTTCACTCACATTTGCCCATTCATTTTTGGACACATCACACACCGGTGTGTGTACTGTACATGTGCTGTCATAGCTCCACCTACAGGCCTAATGGAGAACACCAGGAGAACACCAGGATGTGAATGGAGGGTGAATGTGAGGTATATCGTGTAAATAAGTTTTGATTGATCGCAAGACTACACTGTAAAAAAAATAATAATAATAAGTTACCAAAACTTAAAAATATTGAGTTCAGTTACTGTGCATTAAGGTTTTCAGTTTTCAATCCATAATAAGTTAACAGAAAAATAAGTACACAACCACATTATTTCAACCTAATAAAACTATGTTTATTGTCATTGTTTTAAGAACACAAGTTGACTTGGTAATACTCACATTTTGAGTACAAAAAATTGCTTTTAACATGTGCAATGTTCAATGAAATAGAAAAATAAATAATAAAATGTGTTGATTAATCCCACTGGTCACAATGGTGAACGTAATAATGTTTTTGTTATAAGGCTCTGCAAATGTTACTGAATGATGTAACATGTATTTCCAGCTAAATTGAAATAATAAACAAATAAAGGGTCTCAATTAAATATGTGGTAGTAAAAAGAACCTATGGGAAGATTTCAACAAGATGCGACAACAGTGCAAAATATTTCACTATAATATTTCAAAGCAAAAAAAAAAATGTATATGTATATATTTTTTTTTTCTTTTTTTTACTGCTGCCCCCTGTGCCTATGCAAATGCCCCCGCGTGCCTATGCAGGCACGCGTGCCTAGGGTTGCCTACCCCTGGTCTATAGTGTTTGGAATAAAGACATTTCATCAATATCTCTACGGCAGAAAATTCACGCTACTGACAGACCATCGACCTCTCACCTCTATCTTCAGTCCTCATACGGGCATTCGTACAGTCTTTTACTATCATGCTATTAAGTAAGCTTCCTTGCCTATATTACTACCTACTACTAATCTGTCTAAACTACTATGCACTTAAGACTGTAGCACCCAAGTTCAACATTGTCTGACGAACAGTGATACTTAGCTGTCAGTTGTACCCTGCCTGCTGACCTGTTGCACAGAACTTGTAAGTCACTTTGAATAAAGGCGTTCAGCTAAATGACTAAATGTAAATGCAAATGTGAATGGGTTGGAGGGCTGTCCTAGACTAAAGAAATTCTTCCTCAACTAATAGTCAGAGGATTTGTCGACTAATCAGATTCAGTCATGCAAAAGGACCTCATTAAATATAGTGCTTACTAGAGATGTGCTTATCCTCATTTTTGCAGGAAATTACTAATTCAGTATGGAAGAAAGCATACAAATTAAATCAACTAACAAAGTGTTGGTCGACTAAGACCAAACTGAATAATTAATCAACTAACAAAGTCTTGGTTGAGTCACTAACACCAAACCGACTGATTAAATGACTCATCCACTATGAGGAGACAGCCCTAGGTACAAGAGTTTAAAAAAGGTTTGCAAAAAGGCTGTATCTCACAGGAATATATATATAAATCAATATTAGGGATGTCCGATATTATCGGCCTACCGATATTATCGGCCGATATTGGCATTCAAATGTGATATCTGTATGCATAATGTTGTGTTAATTCCACAACAAGAGATATGTAATGTTAATTACCTGAAATTATTCCGTTTTTTGGGGGGAGAAACCCTGCATATATCGGTATCGGTTGATATCGGTTAATATCGGTATCGGAAATTAAGAGTTGGACAATATCGGTATATCCGTATCGGTAAAAAAGCCAATATCGAGCATCCCTATAAATATATATATTTATTTAAAAAAATATATATATACTATGAGTGATCAAATTGAATGTGCCATGAGATGCTGTGTAATTAAACCTGACCTGAATTAAAATACATGAACTACATGGCTAATGCAGCCTATATCACTTTCTGTACAAATACAAATTCCTTAAAGTTGATGATGGCTGAAAGCATTGGGTCTCATTCACCAACATTGCCATAAGATTTCTCTTAGGGCAACCATCTTGGAACCACCTAAGACAAACTCGCCGACAATTACACCCGGATTCACCAACGCGTGGAGTGCCTGTCTTAAGTGGCCAAAACGATCCCAGCTGGGATGCCCACAATGAGGAACGTCACTCATTGACCATCATGAATGCGCGTTCCCGTTGATTTCATTTGCAAGACATTGCAAGACATGCCTCTGGCAGCTCCTTATAAAGCCAGCCAACAGAGCCGTGTGCAAATGAAATCCCAAAAAAGTACGCATTTGAAGAGAAGAGTTAGGCGCACCTGCAGGAAAACGTTTATTGATTAATGATATATTTGAAATAATGCAGGTTATTATAGCTATATAAAACGACAAATGTCTGTCCCATTGTACCAATCAATGGGATATATTGCATGTTGGCTATAACCTGCATTCTTTCAAATGTATAATTAATCAATAAAACAGATATTTAACAAATAAGAAATACAAATGCCACAGAAGGCATTACATAATTATTATTTTCAATCATTTCACAATAATTGCATAATTGTGTTTGAAATATCTGAGTAATTAAGTAAGTATACATTTGTCCAAATTAGCTGGTTCAGATATGGTTAATCCAGCTGCCCTGTGATCAGATGAATCCATATTATTTCTTTTTGGACATCAAATGCGTCATTGAGGCATGAATAAATATTTTTTATCATACATATATTGTCAAATTTATTTAAATTATGATTAATTCATTCCAAGGAGGCCTGTAGAGTTGACATGAAGGAATCACTATGATTCCTCCCAAATAAAGCCCTTAACTCATTCCGTGCCGGACCTGATGATAGTCGGGTTAACTCGCCGAACGTTCGACGCCAGACCTGAGTATAGCCGGGTTTTGGTCGTTATTTCTTTTATTCGCTATTTCCATTGATTATCCATCCAGGGAGCCTGATGTTATCATTGGGAATGGGTCTGAGATCGCAAAAGTCCAATACCGCCGCCTGGTGGGTTGCGTCCTGTATTGCACATCATTTGAAACTCTCTGTATTCGGGTGTTCGTTAATAGGTCCGGGCGGATTTTTCCTAGTTGGGCATGACGAGCGCTTATAACGCATGGATTTACCAAACACTCCCGATTCATGTTCTTTGGTGGATTATGTTATGGACACGATCGACATCAATACTAGGAATGTATGGATGAAAAAATTCTTTCTTTTTCACAAATTGAACGATAGATACTCGATGTCAAATGGGCAATAGTATTATATCCATAGCTATGATATATAATATAGTTTGAGCCCTGCAAACACCGCCACGTATTCGTATACTCTAAAGCGCTGGCCTTTCAACAGTAACAGTAAACAGCGCCCTCTGGTACTGAATGAGTTAAGAACACGGAGCACACCAGTCTGTCAACTTAAGACTGCTCTTCAGCGCTCCTAAATCCTGCTCTTAGTTAGGGCCGAATCCAAGACAAGGGACGGTTGGTGAATCCCAAAATCGGCCCGAAAATGTCTTAAGTGGCGCTAAGAGCAAGATTTGTCAGATCTTTTGTCCTAAATCCGTTGGTGAATGAGACCCATTGTCCTTTTGTTATATTTATAATCCAAAATAAAAATCCAAACATAAAAACAAAAACAAAAATATATATATATTAGAGGTGGGCATAGATTTTTTTTTATCTAGATTAATCTATCTGCAATCCTGGAGTTAATCTAGATTAATCTAGATTAAAATGGCTCATTTGAAGTCTGCCGAAGGCATTCAAAATATGTGTGTTCTACCCAAATAATGACCAGAAGTAAGTCCTTACTTTTTCTTTCCTCCTTACATTTCTCAGGCCAGGTGGCCCATTACACCATGAGCCCATCTCCCGTTTCCAAAATGCATTACAGACTGTTTGAAAAAGCTGTTTTGCTATGATAATTGGTAATGAAATATCAAAATAATGTTCAATAAGATGTACTTGTGTTTAATTAATAGTTTTATTCAGAACACAAATAATGTTACCAGCAGTCACTCAGTAGCTATGTGACATGGCTTGACTCAATCAGTCCAATCTCTACTTCTCCTTCTTCCACCAGTCACTCAGGCAGACCAGCTTGTTCACATTGGCTGGTGACAAACTAGCTCTCTTCTTCTGTACAATATGGCCTGATAAAGAGAACATTCTCTTGCATGGGACAGTTGAGGCAGGGGTCCCCAAGTACTTCAGGGCAATGTGGGCCAGTTTACCATAGACAGCAGTGTGGTCTGACCACCACTTCAGTGGACACTGATCCAAGCTGGCACTTGGCTCTACCTTGTACCTCTCCACAGCATTGCGTACTGGTGTGTCGCCATCCGACTCCGACTCTGATCCCATCAGTAGAAGGGCTGTTTTCCCATTTAATTAACGTTATTAAGCTAACGTTAGCTAATCGTCGGACATAACGTTAGCTCCCTAGGCTACTCCGCAGTCAGGACAGAAGAGTAGGATAAGGATGTGACGTCGGTAAACAAGCCGCAAGCGAGTAAACAAGCCCCCCCCCCCACACACACACACACAGTAATTCAACCAGGTATACATCAGCTAATGTAATTGGCTGGCTCCCAGACCCAAATTTGAGAATAGATTAACGGCGGTAATTCTTTTATCGCGTGATAAGAGTCCGCTGTTAACTTAGCCCGGTGTTAACGGCCCGGCCTATATATATATAAAAAGGGGGGTGGGTTCCCCACGGTGCACAGGACAGCCGCTGTGGGCTATGCATGGCAAATTGTGGTCACTTATCCACTCACTCACTCAGTCATGGACCACCTGGCAGGGACATTTTGTCACTCAGTCATGGACCACCTGGCAGGAACGTTTTGTCACACATGTGTAGGTAGTTTTCACTACTCTAGCTGTTTTATGCTAGTAAAGTAGATGATGCAGTGCCAATGATGTTGGTCAAGCACATCACTCCGTCACTGCTTAGAGCATACAGGGCCTTCCACTTACAGTAGGGATGCACTAATAATACCACTCTTCCCTGCCAATTACCCATTTCTGTCCTAAACTTTAAATATCAGCTGATAACGAATACCGCTCTGATCCATTACTTTCACTGACCATTAGCTTAAGGTCACTGGACACTAGGGCTGACCTTCGAAGCTTTTTTTGGCAATCGAAGCTTCGGTTCGATTTTAATTCGAAGCTTCGAAAAAATAAATAAATACAAAAAAGAATTTATATATTTTTTTTATATATATTTTTTTTTTATCTTATGTTGTGGGACTTGTACAGCACTTTCGTAAACGTTGTTGTTTTTAAATGTGCTCTATAAATAAAGTGGGTTGGATTAATTAATTAAGTAGCCCCTTTCGTGACTGTGACGCATCCAACAAGGTTTCACTCGGCTGTGTGATTTAATTCAAGGTGGATCGCTGTTGTCGTTTGAACAACTTCAGATTTCATGGGAACTACCAATCCCCCAAATCAAGAATGTTTAAGATGAATGAAGTAAGATTTTGATTATTTGAAATATGGCCTGTGTAGACTAAACTATGCACAGAATTATGTCAGTCTACAAGGTCCGGATTCTACATGGTCCGGCAATGTAGACCTTGTAGACTCCACTACAGACCAATTATCAGTGAATGTTCATGCATTTTTAAGAAGGGCAACTTCCACAAAAAAACAAAGAACTCACCAAAACATCTCAGTAGCAACTTATCTAAATGTTATATTTCATATATGGAGATTCATATTTATTTATGTATTGCATGCATTTCTACATTTTATTTCCTATTTTGTTTATTCATCCCAGTATCTTTCTTTCTTATGTGTGGAATTCTACAAGGCGCGCGCGCCGCGCACACACACACACACACACACACACACACACACACACACACACACACACACACACACACACACACACACACACACACACACACACACACACACACACACACACACACACACACACACACACACACACACACACACACACACACACACACACACACACACACACACACACACACACACACACACACACACACACACACACACACACACACACACACACACACACACACACACACACACACACACACACACACACACACACACACACACACACACACACACACACACACACACACACACACACACACACACACACTTACATTTAGTCATTTAGCTGACGCTTTTATCCAAAGCGACTTACAAGTTCTGTACGACAAGACAGCAAGAAGGGAACAACTCTATCAGCTGAGTAACAATGTTCATCAAAGTGTTGCGTGTTACAGTGTACTAGTGTAGGTTAGTTTATTAGGACAAGTGCATGACAGTAAGGTTAGTCACGTTAGATTTTTTTCTTTTTTTTTATATATCATTTCAGATAATGGTTGAATAAGTGAGTCTTTAGTCGACGGCGAAATATTGGACGGGATTCGGCTGTCCTAACTGGGATGGGTAGTTCACACACACACACACACACACAAATCGAAGTAAAAAAAAAATGTTGAAAAAAAATTGTTTTGAAAAAAGAATTCAATTTATTTTTTATTTTTTTTAACTTCGATTTTTTTTTTTTGTTCGAAGCTTGTGCCATCGAACGAAGCTTCGAAGCTTCGAAGTATTTAAGACAGCCCTACTGGACACAAATCAATTGTTTCTCCATTAGCGAGATCTACATCTTTCTATACGCTCTGCTTTGATTTCTGGCAAATGGTTCTTGGAATATATCATTCATATTGGTAAATTTCTCCCGATATCTATTTTAGCCTGCAGGTATTGGCCCCAATATCCGATACCATACCGGTATCAGTGTTAGTGCAATCCCTAATGGAAAGATTTGCTGATAAAATTTTGATCTTAGAAATGTATGCATCAATATCGTGTTTTTCTCAGTTCTGAACTTGATGTGAAAATGTTCTTGGCAGCAATGCACAGATCTGAAAGAGATTTAAAGTGTGTGTGTGTGTGCGTGCGCTCGTGCATGTGCGTGTGAGTGTAGCCTGTGAGTGGCCTTTATTATCCTACAGCAGACGGCAATGTCATGAGAAAAGTTTTGATCAATGACAATCAATAGAATGTTCCTACAGCTGGAAAATGAAACTTGTTCACGTGCGTTCAGTGCATTTAGATTCCTGAGTCGATTGTAATTCATCTAGATGAATGGTGCACTGTATGCATAATCTTTTTTTTTTATATATATATATATATATATATATATAATGGTGGCATGGTGCTATAAGCTTTTGCCAAAGTGAAACTCACATTTCAGCATTTCTCATCTTCCTACGAAATCACGCATTGACATTCTCTCTTTATCTTATCATTCGAGCTCAGACAGAACAAATGGCTTATATTGCATAAAAATGGCCTGTGCCAAATGCACCAGAGAGCAGGAACCTTGGCTACACGACAACATCAATTTATAGGCCTACAAATTCAAAAACCCTCATAGTGGTCATATTTCAAAATCCCACCAATAAAATAAATTGATGACTCCTTCCTTAGGATATTTTAGAAAGTAGACAATGACGCTCCCCGTGACAAAGTAAAGGACACTTGTTGAAATATGACACGTATATCATGTACATTTATAGCAGAGACATTCTCCCATGACTCCACCATACAAAGCCCAGTTACCTTAAATTCTCTCGCTCTAGCCCAGCCAGAGGGCCACTCACAGATTCTTATCAGTGACCTGCTGACCCTTGGTGCAGGCTGTGGTTCCGTCCCTCTCACACACAAGCATACACACACAGATACACACACACCAGATACACACACACTTACACATAGGACAAGCTCACACACACACACACACACACATACACTCTCACTCCACACCCCCCATACTCTCAAAGCACACACACACACAAATCTACACACACGCACACATCTCCCCCACACACACACACACACACACACGCACACACACACACACACAGACATACATCCTCAACGCGCACACAGTGACTCCTTTGGTGAGAGATCTCACCAGACTAGCCCGGATCAAATAATTCAACTCATTGTGACAAAATGCCACAAGCCAACTAATATACGACCCGGTCAACCACTGGTCACATATTCCAGTCTCCATTAATCACAGATCGTTATCATAGAGACACACACGCACAAATGCTCACGTAAATGTGCGTTCCACGCACTCGTGCACGGCAGACATACAGGCGGACCAATACACACAGACACACAACGTGCACTCAGGACAGAGACCACATACACACTGGACTATGGGATCGCTAATAAACAGGGTTTGTACACCTTTTCCAAGGCAAAATGCAAGCACTTTTCAAGCATTTTCAAGGTGCATTTTCAAGATTTTCCAGCATCTTATGCGGCTGTGGTAAATTAAATATTTACTCAAAATGATTATTTCACTTCTTCCATCACATTAAATCAGATGTTATTGTGCTAAACAACCAAAATTATGTAGACTTTGCATCATCTTGGCTGAGCTGATCTGTTATGCAGTAACGTACTGTATATCTGTATGTCATAAATGTCATGATGAATTGAACATGGGGGACCCTGATGTAAACAAGACGAAAGTCTTTCTCTGGTCTGCATCCCCTTAACAATTGTGTGTATTGAGCCATACTGTATTGTACCCATTCTGCAATCTGTTAATAAAGTTTTCAATCAATCAATCAATTAATCAACTCCACTGCAAGCTACTCCACTGGCTGCTCTGGCTCTCACTACACTGCTGGTTGTTGATGTGGATGTAGCTGTGCTGCTTGATGCATTGCTTGTCTGCTGGAAATAATCCACTAATGCAGGACCTGGATTTAAACGTGCTTTCATCAGAATTTGATGCTTCTTCCCTAAATAAAAAGGAGCAGCATGTTATAAATAAAACAAAGTGTTTTATTAATTTAATCTCACTGGTTGCACTTAACTTTAAGAGTGTTTATTTTTTAATGTTGACATCTAATGCCTATGAATTTTAGAGCCTAATGATGGCCTGGAATGAACTAACTACCTTAACATTATTATCCATGTAATTAACTGTAAAGTTCACGTTAGCTGTTAGATTGTATATTCCATAAATAAACATGCTAAAATTGGCCTGGCTCGTCACGTTTGATTGAAAACGTTATTAACAGATTGCAGAATGGGTACAATACACTATGGCTCAATACACACAATTGTTAAATGGATGCAGACCAGAGAAATACTTTTGTCTTGTTTACATCAGGGTCCCCCATTTTCAATTCATCAGGACATTTATGACATACACGACATACAGGTAGACAGTACGTTACTGCGTTCCAACCTACAACTGCTCCACACCAGTTCCACACCAGTCTCCGTAAATGTTCCGTTATAAAAATAAAATACCATTTTATTTGTTTTGAAATACATGAAAGGAAATTAGCTAACGTTGATTTGTCTAACGTTAAGCTATGCTACATGCTACATGCTACAACACTGCGGTGAAAAACAGAGTCCGGTAAACACGAGTTTGTAATTCCAATAGTGTATTCTGCCTGTTACTTGACTATTTCGATTATTGAAGTGGTATTTTTATAACAAACATTTACGGAGACAGGTGTGGAGCACTTGTTACTTAGTTACCTGGCGAGCCAGGCCGATACACGTTAATAACACCCATGGCTCAGTGGCTCACCTTTCAATGTGGCTCGAACGTGCAGACTCCCACATGGTAAAAATCCTTTCTGCATATTTTGCACACGGCTACTCGAGGATGTTCTCCTCTTTTTAACCATGAATTATATTTGATATCTCCGAGCCAGAGCTCATTAAAACGGCAGCCTCCCGGCATTTTGACCACACACGCATGCTGTTCTCAGATGGCACAGGTAAAAACACTACGGGTAGAGCCGAGCCACATTTCATTTTGCGTGAAAGGCGAAAGCAAAAATAGGCTCGCGAGACGCTCCGACTTATTTTATTTCTTTGTCTAAAAACCAAACTATTCAGTCAGATAGCGATTTATTATTAAAGTATAAAGTGCAATTACAATTTCAATAACTTTCCAGCACTTTATACACAATTCAAGCACATTTAAAACCTTGAAAACAGCACATTGAAATACAAGCATTTTCAAGGATTTCCAGCACCCGTACGAACCCTGAATAAAACACTCGAATAGGGAAGGAGGGGGACTTCTTCTTCTCTGTTTTTACTTCTGCTGGACACTGGACACGGACTGGACGGACTGACTGGACTCCACGGACGAGACTGCTGGACTGACCCACAATGACTTGACTGTTTTTTCTTTCTTTTATATACTCGACCGGCCGGTTGTAACAATCTAGATTTCAATTGTACCTTGCTGTATTCACCTTTTATAATACTTTGCTTATTCACTTTTTATATTACATTGCTTGTTAACTTTTTATAATAAATACCTTCAAAAGTGTTTCATCTCTTATATCTTTAAATATCTTATTACAACTTTCACGATTGAGTCTAAAACGTGACACACTCCTAATATTCTCCATAAACCCTCTATCATAAATCGCCAACTTCCTCTTACTGAATACAAAGGTGCCAGAAAAATCACGCAATATAGTAAAATTGGGCACCGTAATCTCTTATAGTAATTAACTATAAATCTAATTTCCCAACAAATTATTGTAGTTCACATTGTAGGGGTGTAAACCAGAAGGTTAGACCATCATCTGGTATTAGCATTAGTGATGCGAACAGATCTTCAGTTGAGCCATGTACTGTAGTTTGTTTTGGAAGCTTTTAAACAGGGGAGGAAACTAACTTTTTGGCTTACCAGCCAACTGGCGAGTATCTGATTTTTTTTACCAGCCAAACAGATTTTTTACCAGACAAAAGAAATCGCTAATTGTGATAATTACTTCTTTGTATGTCAAGCCGCGTCAATGTTGTGTATGCATCTGGGTAGGCACACTGTGCCTTTAAGACAGCACGGTGGTCTTACGACAGTGCTGTGAAGTACCGTCAAGTGTTGTGGTAACGTCAGTTGGGTTGGTGTGCTGTTGTGCACAGTGCACTGGTTGAGCTAGCCCCTTTCGTGACTGCGATGTGCAAGCCAGGGGCTTTTGAGCATGAAATAAAATGTCTAACCTTACGTCGTAGTCCGGTGCTTTTTTGGAAACATTATAGTCATAACAGATACACCTAGCTGGCTGCTTTGAGCACACGGGGCTAACGTTAGCTAGCAAGCAGCTATAGCTAAAACGCTAACTAGAAGCTAACCACTGTATACAGTTCCAGTAGACTAACATTACACCTCTGTGATTTAAATGTGTCCTTAGTAACTTATACTCGAGGGTTGTACTAGGGTTGGATGCAGTTCCCCGTTGGTCAGTCTGTCTGTTTTCCATCTTCTGCTGTGTTTAACGTTATCTGTTTGCGAGTGCTCCTGATGGCTAGCCTAGTACCGCGGGACTTTTATTATTATATGTCCGCGGGTTGGCCAGTACTGCGCAAACGTTTATTAAACATTATATGTCCGCGGGTGGTCTTGTGCAGTGCTCTCGTGGCACTGTCAACTAAAGCGAACACTCAGTGATTGCAGAATGTTTTATTTTTTTGTATACTCGCCAGCAGGGGAGGAAACTAACTTTTTGGCTTACCAGCCAACTGGCGGGTATCTGATTTTTTTTACCAGCCAAACGTAAAAAATACTAGCATTTGGCCAGTAAAGTGGCCTAATTTCCTCCCCTGCTTTTAAAGAAACATTAGCATCAGTTAAAATGGGAGACTGATGCATTATACCAGATCCTCTAAAAGTAGGGGTGCACCGATATATCGGTCGGGTATCGGTATCGGCCGATAAGTGCCTTGTTGACTGCTATCGGCCTGTCGGCCGATAAGCTAAAATGTGCCGATAGCAGTCGCCGATAAATAATCATCAATTTGTGTAGCGTCAAAAGGCAAAAAAAGAAAATTCACTCGCGACCTACCTGCACAATGCCCGCCGTCCCCCACACACACACACACAAGCTACTGCATCAAAGTTACTACTAGTTATGATTAACAAGGCATTCGTTTTGTGGCATTAACTTATATAGTTAGTGTTACACGGACAATAACATCAGCATATTATTTACCCGAACATAGCAAGCGTTCATACTAGCTCAGTTCCTTCCGTTGCTCACAGAGCCCTGAGTTTTACCCATTCTGCAATCTGTTAATAACGTTTTCAATCAGACACATGTATAGAAAGGCTTTGTTTTATTATAACATGGCAGTAGCCGATAAATATCCATCAATTTGTGTAGCGTCAAGACAAAAAAAAGTTCACTCGCGACCTACCTGCACAACGCCGCCCCCGGCCCACACACACAAGCTACTGCATCAAAGTTACTAGTTAACAAGGCAAAAAATGTATACGGCTTGCCGATTGGTGGTAACAGCAGAGGCGGGTGCAAGCGGTGTGTGACGTAATTGGCAGAATCGACTGTCAATCAAAATGTCATTGGTTGAGACAATAGTATCTCGCTGCAGCCCAGCAGGTAGACCATGCTGGGAGAACTAGTATCTAGCTGCAGCCCTGCAGAACATACTGGGAGAGAGATAGTGCTATTTCTTGATGTTTCCTTTTTTTTAAGTAAGTAAAGAGGCCTATGTTCATATCGGTGAGCACAATTTGTAAGACAAATATACAGTAGTTTCATAAAAAAAAATAAAAAAATTACAAAAAAAATTATATTTAAAAAATATTTAAAAAAAATATTTTGCCACAAAAATCGGTATCGGAGGACTTCCGGTATGAGAGCAGACGGGTAACACACGTGCGATAGAGCTCCTGGTCAAATGAGCAAAAAAACTGATAAAAAAGGACCCGAAAAGTGATTAAAAATGAAAATGCACACGAGAAGTAAGGAAGAGACAACGATTGTGAAGGAAAGAGAAATGGAGAACACACGAGAAGAAGAGAATTTGAAGAAACAGAGTCCCCGAAGCGAAGCCGAGAAGAGACAGGCGGAAGAAGGGGGAGGTCCCGCCGAGGCAGACACGGGAATGCCAGGATGGGCCGTGGTCATGCAGGCCGGGATACTGGAGAACATAACAGCGGCGATAAAACTGAACACGGACACGATAAGGAATGATATTGGGAAGCTACGGGAGGAATTGAGGAAGGAACAGGAGGACTTCAGAGGTGAAATGAATACAGAACTCAAAAGGGTGGAGGAGAAGATGGCGGAACAGGACAGAAACGTGACCGAGTTACAGACTAGGACGGCACAAGCGGAGGAATGGAACACAGAGATACACGAGGTATTAACATGTGCGATTCAGAAACAAGAACAGATGGAGACAAAGATGTCGGACATGGAGGGGAGGTCACGGAGAAATAACATCAGAATATGGGGATTGAAAGAAGGAGTCGAAGGGGAATCGGTGACCCATTATGTAGAAAAGCTTATCAAGGAGCAATTGAAGGAGACGGGACTGGAAAAAATGGAGATTCAGAGGGCCCACAGGGCGTTGGCTCCGAGACTGAAACCGGACAGACCTCCGAGAGCGGTGATTATTAACTTTCTGAGATTTGAGATTAAGGAATTGATACTCAGAACCGCGTGGACCAAGAAGATTAAAATCGAAGGGAAAAGACTATCGTTTGATCACGATTACAATAACACGCAGGTCCTACGCGGGACTGAAGAAAACTCTGAAAGAAAACGGAATGAGATTCCAATCACCCATGACCTCGCTAAGGATTCACTGGGAGGAAGGGACGGTGACGTATGCGACGGCACGAGAGGCGGTGCAGGAGATGAGACGACGGGGGATGCAGATGGCGGAGGACGGAGAAGGAAGGAGACAGGAGGACCAGACGCGGAGCCTGCAGCAGAGATTGGAGGGGGCACGCAGATGGACCAGAGTAGGAGACCGAAACCAGGGAGAGGAGGGAGGAGAGAGGAGAAGGCCGAGGTGAAACGTGACAGAACGAGGGCGGAGACGGACGAGGAGGCCAGAGACGGAGAAGGAGGGGAGAGGAGGCGGGAGGAGGCGAACGCACAAGAGATTGAAAAAACTATCCAAATAGAGACAAAATATAGAAACTGAAATAACATATGCATAAACACACATTCCCAGGTAGAGGCAGGATATAGAAATGAACATAACGTATACATGGACACATAATACACAAGCTGATGGAGGAAATAAATGGAAATATAACTAGGTTTGATAGACGAGACACAGAACATACTGAAACAAATACATAGACACACGCTGCGAGTAACACAGTTGGGAGGGATTAAGGGGATAAATGGACATCACATAGAAAATAGAGGGGAGGAAAAGAAAGTAAAAAGGGGTACACAGGAGACACCGCACACGGGTATGGGAGGAAGGAGGGACATTGAAACATATGAGTCACATTGAGAGGGACCTAGGAAAAGAGGGTCTTTGGTCAGAAGGAAGGACAGAGCGCTTTTGACCAGGAGCTCGACAGCAAAAAAAACAGTAAGAAAGCTGGACAAATATGACGAGCGATTGGGGGTAAGGGTTTCAAACCCCCAAGCCGTCAGGAGGGGGCCTCTCGCTAGGAGAGCAATTACCCCTCACCCACCAGCAGGGGACAGGGGGGGGACACAGGGACCCCCCGAACGCCTTGGGAGCACTTTATGTAAAGTTTATGTTTTTTATTTATGTTAATCATTATATGTATTCGGTGAAGAGAGCGGAGGCTCCAACCGGAGGGGGGAATGAATGTGACATGGGGGGGACTGACAGACGAAAGAAGAAGAAAGATGACAATGGTTAAAGGTATAAAAATGATGTCGTTAAACGTTAATGGAATGAATAATGCGATAAAGAGGAACAAAGTGATGTTGAAATGTAAAAAAAGTGAGATGGAAGTGATTTTTCTGCAGGAGACACATTTGGTAGCACAGGATCATGAGAAACTGAAGAGATTTGGATATGAAAATGCATACTATAGTTCCTTTAAACGGAACCCGAGGAGAGGAGTAATCACGTTAATCAAAAACGCAGTCAAATTTGAATTGATCAAGGAAGTAAGAGACAAGGAGGGAAGGTTTGTTCTGGTGAAGGGGAAAATGGAGGGCCAAATGGTTACGTTAGTGAATGTTTATGCACCCCCAGAGAGTGAGAGGGATTTATATGAGACCATTTTTGATATGATAGTGATGGAACTAGAAGGGATATTGATATGCACGGGAGATTTTAACGTAGTACTGAATCACGACCTAGACACCACTAGGGATGGGTACCTTTCACATTTGAACCGATACCGGTACCGGTACCGGTACCTGTGAATCGATACCGGTACCCAACGGTACCTTTTTTCGGTACTTTAGTCTCAAGAAATTATTAATTATTACCTCAGTCGTAAAAAGAAAATCCAAACTTCAAATAACTACAATTTCGACAGTTTTCGGCTTGTCATTGCTCCGACTGCTTTGTTGTTGAATAAAGTCAAATCCTAGGTAAGCATATATTGTGCGTGTGAACGTTGACATGAAAAGAAAAAAGTTAAAAAAATAAAAATAAAATCTCACTTGATTCGATACTCGGTAGTACCGACGTGTTTCGGTTCGGTACCTCACAAGTACCGAATTCGGTACCCATCCCTAGACACCACGAGTACTAGAAAAGGACGAGCACCCATCAGTAGATATATGAATATTCAGATGACGGAAATGGGAATTACAGATGTTTGGAGGGGGATGCACGCCATGGACAGGGAATACACACATTACTCACACCCACACGTGACATATGCGAGAATAGACTACTTTTTGATGACGACGGGGGACAGTTACAGGGCACGGGAGAGCAGTATAGGAGTGGCGGACATATCGGATCACAGTGCCATATATCTGACAGTAGATCTAGAAGGGAGACGGAGGAACACGATCTGGAGACTAAATATAGGAATATTAAATAACAAGGGGGTGGTGAGTCAGATCAAGGAGGAGATAGCCAGATATAAGGAAGAAAATGACAACGGGGCGGTAGACCCGAACATTCTATGGGACACACTGAAGGTGGTGATAAGGGGGAAATTGATGGAAAAGACAGCAATGCTGAAGAAGGCCAGAACGGAGACATATCACAATCTGATAGGGAAGCTGAAGAAGCTAGAGGGGAGACACCAGATATCAAAAGAACAGGAAACGCTCGGAGAAATCAAAGAAGTAAAGGCCAGGATAAATAGGGAATTATTGACGGAAATAGAAAAGAAAGCGAGGTTCATGAAACAAACGTACTATGAAGGGGGACCAAAAGCGACCAGACTGTTGGCTAGGAGAATTAGGACGCAACAGAAGTTGAACACGATACACACAATAAGGGATACAAAGACTAATGAAATATTGAGGGACCCAGCTGAAATAGAGAGGACATTTAGAGAATACTATGAGAAATTATACACACAGCTAAAAGCAGCGGGAGAAGAGGAAATAGAAACATATCTGGAGAAGCTAGAGTTACCATCGATAGGGAAAGAACAGAATGAAGAATTAAATTAAATAATTACGGAACAAGAACTGGAAGAGGCAATTAGTAGAGCTAAAAACAACAAGTCTCCGGGGAGCGACGGATTCCCATCGGAATTCTACAAGACATTTAGAACTGAATTAGCACCCATGTTAGGGGCGGCGTTCAGACACACGATGGAAGAGGGAAAAATGCCCCCCTCGTGGAAGGAAGCCATAATCACCACGATACCGAAGGAAGGGAAGGATAGGGAATTATGTAGTAGTTTCAGACCTGTGTCCATACTTAACGTGGATTACAAGATGTATACATCGATAATATCAAAGAGATTTGAGACGTTTATGCCAGACATTATAGATGAAGATCAAACTGGATTTATTAAAGGGAGACAGACACAGGACAACGTGAGAAAGACATTACACATAGTAGAGGAGATACAAAAACAAGGGGGTAGCGCGGTACTGATTAGCCTAGATGCAGAAAAAGCATTCGACAGTGTGAGCTGGACATTTTTATATAAAACATTGATGAGGTTCGGACTGAACGGGAGGGCGATGAAGATGATCAAGGCGCTATATCAAGAACCGACAGCGAGGGTTAAGGTGAATGGCAGCTTGACGGATAGAATCAGATTAGAGAGGGCTACCAGACAGGGATGTTGTCTCTCACCGACGCTCTTCGCCGTTTTCATAGAACCACTGGCACAACTGATCAGACAGACCGAGGACATTAAGGGAGTAAAGATAAAGGGAACGGAATATAAACTAGGCCTATTTGCAGACGACGTGATAGTATACATGAGGCAACCAGACAAGAGCTTCCCGGCACTGATGGATCTACTGAAGGAATATGGTCACTACTCAGGATACAAACTAAACGTGACAAAGACACAGACCTTAGCATGGAACTATACCCCAACGACGGAAATTAGAGAACAGTACGGGATAAGATGGGACATGGACAAGATTAAATAATTAGGGGTGAACATCACGAGAGGGGTGGAGAAACTGTTTGAGGCGAACTATACACAGATAAATCAGAACATCAAGAGAGACTTAGAGAGATGGACAGTAATGCCCTTGGACTTCAATTCAAGAATAGAGGTCATTAAAATGAACATACTATCAAGGTTACTGTACCTATTCCAGTCACTACCGATACAAATACCACAGAATCAATTCAGGGAGTGGGACAGACTGATATCGAGGTTCATATGGGCGGGGAGAAGACCACGGGTCAGATATAAAACACTACAACTACCAAAGGAAGAGGGAGGGATGGCAGTACCAACAAGCCTACAAGATTATTACTATGCAGCACAACTGAGAGCAGTGACGTGCTGGTGTAACGACAGATATGAGGCAAGATGGAAAGACATTGAAAAAGAAGGGGAGGGATACAAGGTACAAGCTCTGGTGGGAGATAGGGAACTATTTAAAGAAAAAGAGGGACTATTAGATCCAATCACCAAATGCACCTTGACCATATGGAACAGAGTAGTAAAAACACACAAATTGGAGAAGCAGTCAGGGGTCCTGAGATGGGTAGCACATGACAAGAGATTCAAACCAGGGAGGTTAGACCATGGATTCAGAAGGTGGGAGAGGGGGGGGCAACAGCGATATGCAAAATGATAGAGAAGGGGGAAATGCAAACACTACAAAAATTAAAGGAGAAATTTGGACTAGAAAACGAGGACCACTTCAGATATCTACAGATTAGAGATTACTATAATAAAGAAATAAAAGGGGACAAGGAAGAAGAACAGAATGGAATAATTAGGATGATAGTAAGGGCATACGAAGGAGGGAAAGGAAGGGTAATATCAGCACTGTACCGGGCTATAATGACCAGCAAGGGACACACGACCGATTATATAAGGGAGAAATGGGAGAGAGAGCTAGAGATAGGAATAACAGGGAAGGAATGGGGGAACATATGCGAGGTGCAACATTCAACAACAGGATCGAGGATATGGAAAGAATTTGGATGGAAAAACATAAGAGCTGAAGGGAAAATATGCACCAACACAAAGAGCATGCTGGAGGATGTGTGGGAAGGAGGGGGCAAATCACACGCACATATTCTGGGGATGTCAGAAGCTGAAGGGGTATTGGGAGGAGATAGGGGAAGCAATGATCAGAATATTAGGATACGGGTTACCACAAACAGGACTGGTGCTTTACTTAGGAGACCTGACACACGAGGGAATACAAGGGGGGGACAAATATTTAATAAAGATAATGTTGATAGCGGCCAGAAAAGCAATAACGAGACTGTGGTACAAGGAAGACCCACCGACAATAGCACAATGGGTAGGAATAGTGGAAGAAATACAGGATATGGAGAGGATAACACACATGCTGAGGTTACAGGAAGAGAAATTTGGGGAAAGATGGGGAAAGTGGGAGGATTATAAAGGGAACGAAAACGACATCACAGAGGAAGAACCAAATGCAACACAAGAGGGCGAAGGGTAAAGGAGGAAAGAAGTTCAAGGAGGGTCTCTGAACCCATGTCACACAACTATGCTTTAGTTAGTATTTTCTATTTTTTTTGGGGTATTACAATTGCTTTATGTTTTTATACTTTATTATTTATGTCTGTTTAACGGTGTTATATTAATATTCAGGGATGATGTGGTTTGTGTATGGGTGAATCAAAAGGCAAAGTGAAAGTTAATAAAAAAAAAAAAAAAAAAAAAAAAAGGACGAAGGATAAGGGAAGAAAGAAGCTCAAGGAGGGTCTCTGGACCCAGATCACACATACATGCCTTAGTCAGTATTTAACATCTTTGAGTAGGAATTACACTTTTATACCTGTTTAAGGGAGGTACACAATCAGCCTTTGTATTAAGTACCTGGAAAACAACTGTAGGGGAACCAGACAACTAACCATGATACCCATGTAACCATTTATGTGCACTGTTTTTTTTGTTTTTATTGTGATGTTAGTTTCCTTTTTTTTGTGCTGTTTGTCTATAACTGTTAAGTTAAAAAAAAAAAAAAAAAAACGGTATCGGTATCGGTATCGGCCGATTGTGTTAGTTGAACAATCAGTATCGGTATCGGTGGCAAATTTTCATATCGGTGCATCCCTATCTAAAAGGCTTACATTGGCGCTAACTAATAACTGTTGCATGTGTAAAAACAGATTTATCGTAACCTACTAACCAGGCATACAAGCATTTTTCATGTGAAAGAAGTGACTTTATGTGCTTTTGACTTAACAGACCTCTCACGTGTTGTCGTAATTTTTTCCCGCCTATGGCAAAAATGAATGGTGGTAATAAAATCATTTTCTTTTCCCGTTTACCAATAATTTTGTCAGGGGATTATGTTTTGTTAACTAGCCAAATTTAAGAGCCACATTGCTAACCGAATGTCATTGACATAATATGCAACAGTTCCAGGCTATTTTTGGCTAGCGACAAAGTAGCCGAAATGCGTCACCCAGGCATGTCAGTGGGAAGGTGTAGCCCCGTTTGGGACTCGCACAATCGACTGCATCCAAGTCTAATGTGCATTTCCTACTGAATCAAAGATGGCCGTTCGTCTCTTACCTGTGCGTACAGCCTCTAAATGTGCCCATTGCGCACATGGAAGAGAAATAGACAAAGAGGAGCAGCCAGGGGCGCCCCAGTGGCAAACCACATAGCGCGCTCAGCCGCGACACGGCCGACCCGGGTTCAACTCCCGAACCCGTCGTTATTTTCCGAATGTCTTCCCCCCACTCTGTCTCCCATTCCTCCTCTGTCTCTCTCTACTGGACTGCCCAGTAGCAATAAAGCGATAAAACGCCAAAAAATTAATCTTTAAAAAAAAAGAGGAGCAGCCATCTTTATTGCTAATATTTTCAAACAGTATGTTTCACTCGAGTAACAGAAAAGGGTTCTAGGATTTCAGAAAGCACATCAGATTTGGTCAAATTTGGTCGAGAAACCTTGCCCTCATGAAGTTAAAATTACCGCAACGTACACTGCCACAAAATATTTGACAGAGAGAAGCGAGAAGCGAGCGTGGGTGCTAGTCCCAAACAGGAGGTGTAGAAATGTTGTTGATTATTCACATTATTCAAATGACTCCTTTCGCGTGATTTACTACACCAGAGAATGCAAATTATAGCTCTTAACCTCTTGTCGTGTGTCAGAAAGCCTTCTGTTGGGTTCTGTTCTAGCTCTAAAAGTTTCACATCTCTTCCAGGAGGGGCAGAACAACACGTCCAAGGATGTAATGGCAGGTAAACCCACCTAAACTCAGTTTACCCACCTTTTTATTCATGACATGCAGTTTATCCATCTTTCTAAGATATAATTCTTCATGGTTGAAGTTCATTATAGATTATTGTAAGTACCGAATTGATGCAAATTACCAGTATATAGGGCCTTTTTGAGAAATAAAACAAAATACTATTCTGATAAATATATATTTTTTGTATGTGATCATCACCACCTTTTATTTTACCACTGCATCACTGAACATGTCCTCAATGTGTGGATGTTTCATTGGATATCATTCTCATTAATAATTATAGTGCTTTTTTTTAAGGTGTTTTTAATTGTGACAAATAATAGCAGCAGATACAACGTTACACCTTGGAGATCAAAAGTGGAGCGCAGATACACCTTGGAGCATCAAAAGTGAGTTGCGAGCCCCGCTTTGTTTTATGAGGGTGTGTAGAGACTACCACATGCCTCCTAACCTACTGTCGGTCTGGGGAGGGTGTGTAGACTACCACATGCCTCCTAACCTACTGTCGGTCTGGGGAGGGTGTGTAGACTACCACATGCCTCCTAACCTACTGTCGGTCTGGGGAGGGTGTGTAGACTACCACATGCCTCCTAACCTACTGTCGGTCTGGGGAGGGTGTGTAGACTACCACATGCCTCCTAACCTACTGTCGGTCTGGGGAGGGTGTGTAGACTACCACATGCCTCCTAACCTACTGTCGGTCTGGGGAAGGGTGTGTAGACTACCACATGCCTCCTAACCTACTGTCGGTCTGGGGAGGGTGTGTAGACTACCACATGCCTCCTAACCTACTGTCGGTCTGGGGAAGGTGTGTAGACTACCACATGCCTCCTAACCTACTGTCGGTCTGGGGAGGGTGTGTAGACTATCACATGCCTCCTCCAATACATGTGGAGTCGGCAGCCTCTTCTTTTCACCTGAGAGTGAAAATGACTGCATTCTGTAATAACGACAAAGAAGAAGAAAGCACCAACACTACAGCGATGCACCCTGGAACCGTGACGACTGCTACATGGGTAAGAGCTAGTTTTGTAGCCATAGTATTGTAATATTTACGTTAGCTTACATGTTGGAAAACAGAACGTCCCATGGATAATGTTTGCTAAGCGAATGCTATTTCAGTTATGTTGAGGCTGCGTATCCACCAACAAGCTGTATGTAACGTTAGCTAAACGGCGCCAAGTTTACAGCGTACTAGAGCACGCTGACTAGAGCTTGGCTAGTATAGGCTACCGATGTTTACAGCTCCGGCAATTAGAACGGAGTGTCGTATTTTTGCAGACTGGAGTATTAATTAGCTAAGTTAAGATAGCTAGCTAATGTTAGCTAGTGCCAACGTTCTGTATAGCACCATGGTCTCTAGGCTGCTTTTTTTCTCAGTTGAAAAAAGTTAAACTTTTTGGGTTAAAGCGGGGAGACAGGGAACGTTAGTGCTAGCTATCTTATATCTGATGATTTATAAGTTTGTGCTATAGCAATGCAATCGCGGGTTCCTTTATGGACGCCGTCATTTGTAAATTGTGTGTTCCCCTGCAGGAGATCAGAGTAAGACACACACATACACACACTCACAGCTCCTCTCACTCACACACAGCAAACAAAAGACCTAGAAGTCTGTCTGATCTGACTCATCCTCCTCTCCTCTCCCCCTATAGCAGTTGGAGATGGTGGAGCCTATTGAGTGGATCCACGTCACCCTCCTGGACCAGGTTAACAGCCCCATCAGAACCGCAGTGCTGGGGCAGAGGCTGCTACTTTGAGTTACTTTTAAAACATTGGACATTGGGTCTCATTCCCGAACGGATTTACGACCAAAAATGTCCTCTTAGGCAGATTTCTGCCCATTTAAGACATATTAGGGCTGGTAGCCCGATTCCCCAAATTTTCCTGAGATCGGATTTGAGCGTGGCTGAGAGCAGATTTAAGAGTGCTGAGGAGCACACTTATGATTGATTGACTAATTGAAATTTTTATTAACTTGACAGATTGTGTTCTCATAGTGATTCCTTCATGTCAACGCTACAGGCCTCCTTGGAATTAATCATGATTAAAATAAATTACAATATTTGTACGATAAGAAATTACGCATTTGATGTCGGAAAAATAAATAACATGGATTCATCTGATCACAGGGCAGCTGTACATTTTGGACAAATGTATAATTACTTTACTCAGATATTCAAACACAATTATGCAATTATTGTGAAATTATTGAAAATAATAATTATTTAATGCCTTCTGTGGAATTTGTATTTCTTATTAGTTACATCTGTTTTAATGATTAATTATATACATTTGAAAGAATGCAGGTCAACATGCAATATATCCCATTGATTGGTATACAATGAGACAGACCTTTGTTTGATATAGCTATAAACCTGCATTCCTTCGAATATATCATTAATCAATTAAACTTATATTGAAATACACTAGATAGCCTATACACCAACACTGAAATGACAGTGGATAAATAAATAAATAACTAAAGCTAATCGTGTGGAAATAGACTGCATTAATATTCCATAAGTCTTGTGTGCGCCAGTATAGCCTATGTATCTAATGAATGAACAGTATATAGGCTTATATTATTCTATACTTGTTTCATTAAGATTTAGTAGATACTATATGCTCTGCCCTACGTACAGTATAAGTACAGTCTGTACTTATACTGTACGTAGAGCAGAGCATATATATAGTCTCTACTAAATCCTAATGAAACAAGTCATTAATGGAATAATAAGCCTATACTGCATTCATTCATTACGCGCGTAGGCTATACAGTATACTGCGCGCGCGTGCGTGTGTACGCGCACGCTGCGGCAGGTGCCCAAGCTGTACTGTATATGATGACAATACAATTAATCTAATCTAATTTCGATGGGTCGCAAAACGCTTCCGCATCCATTTTCCCACGGCTGCATCATTAGTTGCCTTATAAGGAGCTCTGGAGGCATTGTTTTGTATGCAAATGACCTGAACATTCAGACATGCATTCGCGTTTCAGACT
This sequence comes from Notolepis coatsorum, assembly GCF_963971535.1. NCBI lineage: Eukaryota > Metazoa > Chordata > Actinopteri > Aulopiformes > Paralepididae > Notolepis > Notolepis coatsorum. Next base: position 7,926,939 of record NC_140173.1, on the reverse strand, counting down.
GGTGCCATTCCCCAACGCAGATATCTCAGGTGCGAACGTTTGAGCCACTTAAGACATAATATTATATTACCAGCGTGTTGAGGACTCAGAGTGAACTTGTCATTGATTCTGTCTCAGTCGGTTCCAAGATAAGTCTTCCAAGAGAACTCTTTGGAAAATATTGGGGAATGAGACCCGTTATCTTTACATTTAAACTTGCACTTTAATTTGTATTATTGAATTTATTAATTTAGTTTTCATTATGATTGATTATTGTATTTATGTTATTCAAATACATTTGATTAACACTTTCACTGCCCAAGCTTAATTCCTTTTTACCTCCTTGAATGCCCAGCACCACTTCAATGTTAACGTTAATATCGCCTAATCTATGTTTTAAATTATGGCTATGTGTCTAATCTGTTGCTTATCAAAGACTCATTTTCCAGTCAACATTGTCGTAGCAGATTGTTTTTTTATCGCTTCATTTCCGTTTTCTAGCATTTTGAAAAGCACTCGTTTTCATGGAAAAATGAAGACGTTCCATGATAATCGCCTTTTACTGGAATATTCTAGAACGTTGTCATTTTTCGGCCATGTCATGAATCGTTTTTCAAATAAATGCTAGATTATCGATAGTATATGTGTATGCATGCACGCTCTGACCGCGAGCTGAAAATCGATTCTCCTATTTCCTCACCACTCGCACAGTCAATCAGCGATATCACATAATCACATAAAAGCTTATATCTCCGTGAAAACGAGTCTGATTATCCTAAGACTGGTAACATAGATTCTTTACCTGAGATCAGATGGTATCCAAATGGATTATTCCAATTCCTGATCGCCATTCGAAAAAATCGATCCTTTTATTGATTCACTGTGTATACTGTAAAAACACATAATCCCCGCTGCTCTGGGGCTCACTAGTGGAGCTGATCGACCCCGGCTGCGTGAGTGAGAGGTAAAATGTGGAGTCAGGGATTTTTTTCTCATTCATTTTCATTGAGTTTAATCCAAAAGGGTGAATTACCATCTGGGAGACGATAGGGGGCACCTTTTTCACATCTGAGCACCTGGAGTGGTTGAATTTCCAACGGTAGACTCGGTTGATGAAATATGATTTCAGATCGCTAATAAAAAGAAAACGAGAAAATACGAGAATTCTCGTGGGTGGGCATTCAACCCGCGGGGGGTAAACCCGAGAAAACTCGGGTTGGGCAATCAAAGTGTTACGCAAGTAGCTTAAGATCCAAATTCAAATGTTTCATGAGTCATTATTTTAATTTTCTAAGGGATCATGTTATGTTAAGGCAGAGGGACTGGACAACAGGGTGACATTCACAGGTGTGCAGACTTGAGCATAAAACAGGCACTGGAGCCCGGAAAAGGAGCTGTGCCCACAGGAAACAGAGATGGAGGGTGTGACAGAAATAATCGTTAATCGACTAATCGAAAAAATAATCGACAGATTAGTCGACTACCAAAATAATCGTTAGTTGCAGCCCTAATGCGCAGTAGTGCACCGCACAGTACAGGCCCCGGTCTGCGGCACTGCAGATTTACCCTATTACCCATATCCCCCCCTGGTGAACAAGCAGGACCAGTAATGACCAGTAGGAGTCGCTGTTGCAATGACCAGGACTCATACCCCACCGGCTTCCGACCCATGAACACTGCCAATTGTGTTTAAAGGGACGAATGACCAAGCCGGAGGTACCGCTGCTTGGAATTGAACCCGGGTCTTTGCAGTGGTAGGCGAGTGCTTAGACCTCTAAACTACCCAGCCGCACCTGATTAGCTCATCGACAAGGACCACAGATTTGACAAAAACCTAGCCAAATATGAATTTTTGATTAGTGCCTTTTTGCTTGTCAAATTAACTGGCATGACATGATATTCCTAGCCTGCGCTGTAGCGATGCAGATCACCAAAATGATAGGCACACACATGGTGAAATCTTGGGAACGCATGACTCTTTTCAGCATGGAATTTACAGTAAGTGCAATTTGAATTGCAGGAGAGGAAATGCTCAATTGGAGGCATCACATAACACACAGTATGAGGCTTTATGTTATAGCATATAGGCCTATAAGCGTCTCAGGTATTCCTCAAGCAATATTGTGATGTTGGCAACTTGTGGTGTTTGATTTACTATAGAATTTACCATAAATATTTTACAGAACGTTGTTGTTATCCACTCTGGTCTGACAGAAGAAGACTGTCCTTTGACATTTCCAGGGGGGAGTGCCTTCTTGCACTGCAAAGATCAGACTCAATATTCACACCGCACTGGCTGTCAGGAAGGGTATAGGTTCAGTCATTAATGTCCATGTAGCAGTAAATCACTCTTGTCAAAGGTCAGAGTTGTGTTTACATCTCAAGGTGTTGAACATTGGCCTCTGTGACCAGTGAGGTGCAATAGCAACAATTAATCAGGTGGCCATTCAAACTGCCTGCCCATTTGTGGACTTGTATGACTTAGAAATTATGATCTCTTTCATTAATGAGCATAGTGAATAAAGCTCCTAACTCATAGGCGATGACCCTTTTTCAGCTGTTCCTAACAACCAGCCTCCCTTTATCACCATTTGTTCCAGCTAGATTGAATCTAAGCTTCGACCTTTGAGACACAAAGCACGGCAACTGAAGTGACAAGTTAACCCTTTCACTGCGACAATACAGAAGGTTAACCCTTTCACTACCAGACGACAAAGGGTTAACCCTTTCACAACCACACTAAGGGTTATGGTAGGACTATGGCCCTTTTTCTCTGATGTCAGTCAAAAGGGCCATAGTCTTCCGTCGTTGATAGTCGTCACAAATACTACTGTGAGCAAATGGACAGGAAAATGAGCTCTCCATCTCCCAAATCTTCTGAAAGAGATGGGTCCAATTGCTTATTAATTACACTTATTTTGTTTGGGTTTCGGTGCAGGGTATAATTTTATGAATTAAAAAGGATTAATAACATCATAATCTCAACATCACACGCTAACAGATCGTAACAATCAATCACATCAGAAAAGCATCAGCCGTCCTCAGTCTTTTTTTTCTCTCCCTCTCTCAATGTCTTTATCGGGTGACAGGCATTGTATGTTATAATGGGATTATTATGAAGCTAACAACGAGCTCACAAAGGAAGCAGCCCGTAAAAGATCATGTGCACACACAGCATCTTTCAGACACAATGTTCTAATTAGGTTCCTCTGTCATTTGGAGACATGCACGGCTTAGAATATACTCAATGTATACCTACCTACTGCCTTCAGTCTACAACTGTCTTACACTGTAATCATAACTACCTACCCTAAGTCTACTCATACAACTCTGTATGATAGTCATGTACAATAATACTGTATATACATATATATTTATATTTACCATATATATATATATATTTATCCACACCTGTTTAAATACATATAATAAATGATTTGCATATATTCCTGTTTACATAAATGTATATACTATATATATGTAACGGTTGTGACAACGTCACCACAAACTTCGATGCCCAGAGGGAGTTTCGAACACGGGTCTCCCACGCCGCGGGCAACAACACAGACCGCTATACCAAGAGGTGAATTCACTTCTTTGTACCGTGTCTATGTCTTTTGAGGATGTGAGAGTGAGTTTAACCCATAGCACCGCTACTCACCCCAGCCCTTCTTGACTGCGCTTCACGATACTATGCGTTACATATATCTGTATATATATCCCCTACCTACTCTTACCACAGGCCAGTATGGCTTACTATACCATAGTGTATTTATACCTGTAACATTGTATATACAGATCAGCGACTTCGTGTTCTTGAGAAGCGCTATATAAATAAAATTAATTATTATTATTATTATTATTAGCATTATTACTCAATAGTATATTAATTGCAGATGGGAAAATCTCAGAAAGCAATGCGCTTATCATACACAGTTTTACAGTACATTATGATACTCCAATACATTGCATATAAGATGCAACCATGCCTGGGGATGACATGTATAATTTAGAAATGTACTTTGAGGTCTTGGTGCTGCTGTGGTCTTCATGACAATGCAGATCATGGGAGATGACAAGTGTTTATAGTACGGAGGTGGTGGCTAGTGGGCTGGGATTTTGACTGAGCCGAGTAAGTATTGAGTTAATGATCCTAACCCTCAAAAGCTTAAACTTCTTCATGTGGCTAAATGCCTGTGAAATGATTAAATCGTATTTAAGCTACAGGAAACACCCGAGGGCTGTCTAATTTAATTGCACCATTTAACTGGAATACTTAACTAGTGACCTAAATCCAAAGAAAGTTTCCCAAACAAGCAATGCAAAACTAACAGTCCCACTGCAACAACAAAAAATATCTTAAAATGGTGTGTACTGAAGATGGGCAAGGATCTGCTATACTGCACAAAGGCAACAAAGCAAGTGTGTGTGTATACCCTCAAATACATTATACTCAAAATCAAAATCCTTGTCATGAGCTTTTTGTAACCGAATAAAGATAATCACATCAAGAAATATACGAATTAATGGTTGATGATGATGATGATAATAATGACCCTCTTGTCTTGGCGTGAACGTGGTGTGCCGAACCCGTCTGCTCGTATCACAACTCTGACTCCTGAGTCCTGACAGCTGTGTTGCAGCCTGAATATGGCATCTGTATTGGCGGCTGAAAAAGCCTTTTGCGGCCACTGAACACCTTCTGATGCTTCTCAGAGGAGTCTGAGAGAGGATCACACACCTATTTACATCCAAATGCTGACCTCTGCTGAAATCCAACAGTGTACAGGCGCGGTGGAAAAGCGCAACAGTCTTTTCTTCTTCTTTTTTTTGCACATGTTAAAGATTCTCTCTTACCTGCTTCCCATAGATCATAGAACCCATTCAAATATGCTTATTATAAAAACACACAATCACGAAACCAATTAACCACAATCAGCCATGGCGTTATTATATGCTTCATCACCACACAATCGGAGAGAATAGTCCTCCTCGCCAAACGCAGTAGTACACCAATTTTGTTCACGCATTTATTAAAGGCCTGGCAATTTATTACACATAAACTAAGTTGCTGTGAAACCTCAAGCAATTCGTGGAGTTTTCTCAGCCTAAAAAATGAAGAAACAACAGGATGGATGATGTTGTTCGTTTTACCTGTAATCTTCCGCCGCGTCTGTCTTTGTCCGTTTACTTGACCGCTGGGTTGAGGTGGGCAGCGAGCCCACGGGAGCAGCAAGAGATTGTTTCTAATGAAGAGGTTATTAAACCAGACGCATTCTCAGCTCCCCAAAAGGATCTCTGCAAGTCATTAATGTGTCGGCGCGTAACTTTAATTGCAACAGCGAGCAGGAGCGGTGTTTGCCTTCCGATATCCTCCACTGTGGAAAGTGGCGTGCAGCGTCTGATGTGGGAGCAAATGAAGTCCCTACTCTACATGCATTGCTTGCCACTTTTCTGCGAGGGTGACAAAAAAAACACTAGCGCCTCTACGTCACTTGTGTGTGTATTCTTCCATTGCCCACTAGATGGTGTGGTTTAAAAGATTAAACTCTTTCAACGAGTAGGGTAAATCTGCAGAGCCGCAGAGCCCAATGTCTGGGCGTGGCTTCGGGGCTTGTACTGTGTGTTGCTGTGCGTGGGCGGGGCTTGTACTGTGTGTTGCTGTGCGTGGGCGGGGCTTTGGGGCTTGTACTGGGCGTTGCACTACTGCGCCAATGTGTGTGGAGCATATGAGCAAATATGAGTTTCTACGTCTAGCTCTGGTTTAACATTCATTCTTCTTCGTTGAAAAATAACCAAATATGTATTTCAGTGGAAATGTAAGTACCTTAGCGGTACTTTTGCGGACCTCCCAAACTTTCAAACTTTAGACTGTTTTCTTTATACGTTTTTCTTTTTCTTTCTTTCTACCACAAGACGCGGCCACTGATGGGTCCATGGGACTTGGATAAGTCCTGTGGACCCAACTCTGGCCACTGACCACATGAGCGAACGGGTACATACGCACACAATACACGGCCACTGATGGATCCATGGGACTTGGTAAAGCACTATGGACCCAACTATGACCACTGATAAAAACGTAACTACACTAGCATTATAAGACCTAAACATTGCTACCTACCATACAAGTGCATTGGTTTAGTGCACTTCCGGTTGCCACTGAGCGGAAATGTTTGTGCGGACCTGTTCTCCCAAACTGGTAAGCAAATGACTGTTTTTACGTTATTTTCATTTTTACGTTACTATTATTATTATTATTTTTTTTTTTAACATTGATCTTAACTGATCACTATGACTTTATTGCTTTTATCGTTATATATGCCTATAATTGTGTACAGCACTTTGAGCTACATGACATGTATGAAAGGTGCTTTATAAATACTTACTTACTTACTTACTTACTTACTTACTTAGGCCGGGCCGGGGCACCTTCGCTATTTTGGACATTAGGGCCTATTTTCCGTCTGTAATTTGCTTTAGTGGTGAGCTAACGTTAGCTAACGCACGCTCCGGGATTGCAGCTGGGGGCTAGTTCTGCACTAACCTAACGTTAGCTAGCTAACGCACGTTAGCTAATATTACCTGTAAACACCCAACTAACGCTATGTGAATGTGAAGTTGGTATTATTTTGGCCCACGTTTTGACTACTTTATTAATATTGAACTAATGTTAAAGCTATGTTAAACATGAACCATTCTCACAAGGTGTTCAACTTCACATTCTCTGTTATTGTCCACCGCAATACACAGTCATTGTAAAATGTGTTGCTTATTCAATCAAATCCCGGTTCATAGTGCGCACAACTGCATTTTATAACCTTGAGCAACATTCCTCTATTTTAGTCCAAAATTATAAACATGACTTGATGCTTTTTTCATACATAGTACTGTATATTTATATGTCTTTAAATGTCTTGATGAATTGAACATTCATTTAAGTACCTGTATTATTCAGTACATTAAAATTAAACTTCTTCAACTTGAACCTGTGTGAAATGTGTATCTGGTCATCTGTGTGTGATGAGATGTGGTCAGCTGCCCGACAGCGCCTTTATCCTCTCCTCTGACGGAGGCTGTGTAAAACCCCACAGTCAGAGCTACTGTACCGTGATCGACTGCAACTGTAAAACACCACAGTCAGTTGCGGGGAGGAAACTGGAGGAAAGACACAGGGAGAACATGCCAACGCCACACAGAAAGTACCTGGATTGGAATAGAATATTTGCATCTCTGTGGGGTCCAATCGATAACAATCGCTTATCAAACCCATTGTGTTTACTGATATACAGTGTTGCGTTGCTGATATCAAAGCTGGTTGCACACTGTTTTAATGACGCCACGTGCACGTGCGTTCACAGGCGCGTGCGCATAAATGTTCCCTCGTATAAGCAGACTAAAGACAGTGCCTAATTGCCTCTACGAATGGAATGTAAGAAATTTCATTCACAAGTTTTGTGTGAATGTATCTGAGAACGTATTTGAACACACCTGACGACCGGCGCTATTGTTATGCAAAGTAGTACTTAGCAAGTTGGCACATCAGTTGAGTGCAGCGCATTCCTGTGTGCATGCGCGTGCACATCCGTGCATGTGCGTGGGCATGCTCACAGAGCGGTTGCACAGCTAGGGTGACCAGGTGTCCCCCTTTTGGTTGTACTGTCCCACCATTTGACCAAATGTCCCGCGTCCCTCATATTGAGAGGATGTCCCTCTTTTCAAAGCCAAAAAAAAACATGCGTCTAAAAGCCCCTCCCTACAGACAGTAAACGTAGCAACCCGCCTTTTGTCCACACACATTGCTCTGATTGGTTATAGTACTTTAGCGCGCTGCTTGCCTGCTTGTGACGTGACTGAGTCGTGACGCTACCTCATATCGCAGATCTGATTGGTCAAAAAAAACACAACAACATTACAAGCGAACTAGTTCAAGATGGAAAGCAGTAAAAAGAAACGGACCTGCAGTTACAACCAAGACTGGCAAACGACACATGACTGGGTGAGGCAGATGGCAGGCAATCCGCAGCAGGCTTTCTGTGTTTTGTGTCATAGTTCGTTTTCAATTGCGCATGGAGGAGAATACGACTTGAAGCACCACAGTGGACGTGAGTCTCACTTGAAAGTGGTTCACCAAAAAGAAACATCCAGATATGGATACGTTTCTTTTTAAACCAAACAATGATAGCCAGACGGACAAGGTCACTGCAGCTGAGATAACAAGTGTCTATCACACTGTACAACACTCCCATTCATACAGGTCAGCCGACTGTGTATGAAACTAGCTCCTGTCATTTTGCCAGACTCAGTTATTCTAATAAAAAAATTTACATTATCTATCTGTCCCACTTTGTCCCCCCAAAATCTTACTGTTGTCCCACTTTGTCCCACCAAAATCTTACTGTTGTCCCACTTTTGGACTTTTTGCATCTGGTCACCCTATGCACAGCGTGCAACCCCCGTTCCATGAGCAACGCACCTCTGCTGATATTGATATACCATATAAACCATTAAGAGTGGGTGTCAGGGCGGTTAGGTGGCCGAGCGGAGATTGCGTTCGTCACCAGCCCCGGAGCTGTGAGCTTGATTCGCCTGTTCGAATCCAGCTCACAGCTCCGGGGTTGTCACCAGCTTGGCTGGCCGTCTGCACTGATACAATTGGCTGTATCAGAGGGTGGGAGAAGCTGGCGGGGTGGGTCCGGGTCGTTGTAAACAGCGACTCCTACAGTTCGGTCGGGGCGCCTGCTAAGCGCGGATTGGACGTGAGGGGGATAGTGTGGTCCTCCCACACGCTACGCCCTCTCAATGAGAATCCGCGCTGCCAGGTGAAAAGAAGCGGTGATTGGCTGGACGTGTGTCGGAGGAAGCACGTGGTAGCCTCCACTCTCCCAGATGATCTGACTGTGGGGGGTAAGTGCGCAGCGACCAGGAAGGGACTGGGAATTGGCATACGACTAACACTGGGATGGGAGAAAATCGGAGGAAAAATGGAGGGGGAAAAAGACCAATAAAAAAAAAAAAAAAGAGTGGGTGTCAGTCAGACAAGAGGGAAGACTGTCAGGTTTTAAACTGTGGATACCAAACAGAAGGTAAAGATGACTGAACTGTACAGTAACAGTAATCCAGAACTATTTCATTGCACTGTAAATAAACAGATTTTATAGTATACCACATCAATTTCATTCATGTCTTTCACATTCTACTAAAACAGAATGAAACCATAAACAAGGTGGCCTCTGTTGGGATGTTAGATCCTAATGTGGAAAAACTGATGTTATGTCCAGGGATGCGTTCTTCATGGGACGAGGCTGCACTCCGTGCAGCCAAAGATTTGAGCAGAAGCGCAGGCACGCACATGCACACAGGAATGCGCTGCACTCGCTATAAGTACCCACCTGGGCTACTTTGCATATCAATAGCGCCGGTCGTCAGGCGTGTTAAATAAGTTCTCAGACACATTCACACCTAACTTGTGAATGAAATGTGTTACATTCCATTCGTAGAGGCAATTAGGCATCGTCTTTAGTTTGTGCCAGAGTCATGATTATAAGGCTCTGGTCTGTGCTTGAATTAATGAATGAATGAAAACTTTATTTAACAGATTGCAGAATGGGTACAATACAGTACGGCTCAATACACACAATTGTTAAGGGGATGCAGACCTGAGAAAGACGTTTGTCTTGTTTCCATCAGGGTCCCCCATTTTCAATTCATATAGATATTTATGACATACACAACATACATGACATTTATGGCATAGGGACATGTAGGTATTTAGTACTGATACATTTGTGACATAAACGGTATTCAAATATACAGTACTGTTACCCCTAGATCCTGACAGAGTATATACATATGATGGGGAGGGGACTGTACATAAGGAGGGGGTGGGTGGGTGGGAGAGAGATATACATACGGCGGGGAGGGAATATATACATGCGGTGGGGAGGAGACTGTCTATTAGGAGGTGGTGGGGGTTTTGGGCATTTACGGTGGCCAGTTTCGAATTGCAGCCTCCCGTAGGTGCTCTTTAAGAGCGGTTTTGAATGTGGGTAGGGATTCACATTCCTTTACAGCTTTAGGTAGGGCGTTCCACATTGATGTGGCATAATTGCGAAACGTATTTAGTCCCTTGTTTGAGCCGAATCTGGGTTTAACATGATTTGTTGAGCTTCCTCTGGTGTAGTGGTTGTGGTATTACTATTCACTGACCTTTGGGAAGTATTTTGACATGTACATGGTGTCGTGGAATATATTATCATGTCATTATGAGTCTCTGTTATTTTATCATGTCATACAGCTTGAGTTTCAGTCTGACCAGATTTACTGGTTAATGTGTGTATGTCTCTTTAAGATTACTCTATCATTCATCAGTCATAACGAAGTTGCTGTTTCTACCAGCCATAGAGCCATAACCCAAGGTCATGGGAACTGTAAGATGGAGCTGTTTTCCTTCCAGGCTTAGCCATAACATAGTCGTATTATTAATTTCTCTAACCAGCCATTTTGTTTTCTTCTACGTAATTTCATGTATTCAATTGTATGTCTGACCAGGCCTCTAGGTCAGTCCCTGTCAGACGCTAGGGGGTAAACATGTCTGTCTCTGGCGGGTGACTGGCCTGGCAGCGTGGCCACGCTGTCATGAACTTTCTTTATTAAATAAACCTTCTTATTATTATTAATAATGACTCAGAATGATTAATGTAAACGGCTCATCGTTTGTCCTTTAATAATTCCCATTACAGATGGCGACGAGGTGTTTTTTTTTTAACCGATGGGTGTCGAGGTCGGCCGCCAAACGGACTCTGCAGAAAGGGTGAATCCTGGAATTCCGGGGGAGCGCTGTCTCGAGGCTCCTCCGTGCGAGACACCGAGGGGAGAGAACCAGCTGCGCCGTCCGCTTGGCTGTCACCTCCGGCATGAACCTTGGGGACGCGTGATAAGGAACACTCGGTGAGCTGTTGACATTCTGATTTCTGTTTAAAACATTTTTTGTTTTTAAATTTATAATTAGAGGTCTAAACTAGAACATGGTGCCGGTCAGAGCTATTTTTTAAATGTATATTACTATGTGCTCTGCAGTGGTTTTTTTTTTTCATTGTATTGGTGTATTACTGTGCTTGGTAGACTGGCGATGGTTTTTCTATAGTTTCTCAATCTTGGTACGTCCCGAATGTATTAGGCAGGGATTAGGCTCGTGCCTTATAGACGGGGTGCGGGGGCCTACCACGAGTATAATAAAATATGTTGAGTTCAAGTCTGCATCCCGAAGAAGAGGGGTGGGGGTTTTTTGGGCTTCAAAATTATATATAGCGCTAGTTTCGCTCTGCAGGCTCTGTATTTGGCTTTTTCACATAGGGGCAGGAATTGGACTGCGCTGTGGGATTGTAAATGAGGGCTGTTAGTAGAGGGAGATAGCTGTGTGATCCTGAGAGAGGATTTGTTTTGGGGTTTTAAAGGGCCCTTTGGAACGCTGTGAATAGGTGTAAAGGAAAAAGAGTCAGTATGTTCCACAGGGGTTGATTATCTTTAATTATTTTACCTGGTAAGAACTAGGGTATAAGGGTACTTTCTCATGGGGTCATGGACAAGGGAGGCAGTGCTCTGAGGGTTAATTCCATTTTTGTTTGTCTGTACTATAAGGGTTTTTTTTTCTCACAAGAGGCGGGAACGCGGGACTGTGAGTCGGGAGAATTTACCTATGTTTTTCAGACCTACCCGTCATTTGCCATTCAGTCTGTTTTGACCTGTTCAGTACTTGCATGTTTATAGTAGCTGCTAGCAACGGCCATCATCTAATTTCATGTGACCTGCAGAAATCATTATGACCTGTTTGCCGACGAGACTCTTAGAGACGTTGTTTGTTGTTGTCATGACTTAGGGATTCTGCCTGCTCGTTGGAGCTGATCGAGGTACTATAGAATGTCCTAACTTCAAGCCTGGAGTGGACCCTTTCTACCGTTTTAGTGGATAACTGTCTATAATGTGTGATAACGGGCAAATGTTTTTTAAGCGTGGCTGAGAAAAAAAAAAAAAAAAAAAAAAGAGATTGGAATAGTGAGATTACAGCCAGCCACTCATATCTCTCTTTTGTCTTTTCTCTCCCACATACACCTATGTATGTACCCCTCTCCTTTGTAGTTTCTCAGGGGGGGTCCTCCATCTCTGTGCCAAACCAATGCCCGCCGGCCCTACTACTGCCCAGTGAGAGGAAGCTGTGCCCGGAGAGGTATATGCCAGCCTGCTCTGGCCTGCAGCTGGACACAACGACGCAGCTATGAGCTACATCAGACACTGCCCAACAGCTGACCACAGCTGGGCCATCACTGGCCGAGTCATTGGCCGAAGATAAAGAACTAAGACAGTTCAATCCTAACTGAACCAGGGGCAGTGCGAGAGAACAGGTCCATCGGCAACGACGAGGGAACCATCGGACTGGGTCGGCCCGGGGGTGTTTGGTGCGAGGAGAGGGGGGACCTGTCTGAGATTCAACAACTGATTAAGAGGCAAGTCTGACCCACATCACATTACATTATCTCAGAAATTTTGTTTTGGGAACACTGCCTCTGCATTATGTTTCATTAATTTTGCAACTTTGTTTTGGTTTGTGCCATCTCTTTGCTCTGGGGAGTAGCAGCCTTGAGTCTCTCCTCTGCGGGGGGAATTGTTATTGTTCGGCAAAATACTTTCCTGGGTTTTGTTGTGTTCTTTCCAGCCTGGTGGTTGGTGATATCTGTATTCTGCACCCTTGACCGCCCAGAGCCTGGACACTGTGTTGTGAAATCCCGACCATCCAGACAGGGGTTTTGCCGGAGACCACCTGTTTACCTGTCATCCGTCATCATTCATTGATCGTGGATTTCGTTCTCCCTCTAGTGACTGTTTTTTAGATAATAAAAATAGTTTTTGCTGGGTTATTAGAATCTGTGTTTGAATGATAATATTTTTTGTTGTCTTTATGAAATGATAATGATTGTGATTAATAATTATCAAGAGGAGGGAACTGTCGTGAAATATATTATCATGTCATTATGAGTCTCTGTTATTTTATCATGTCATACAGCTTGAGTTTCAGTCTGACCAGATTTACTGGTTAATGTGTGTATGTCTCTTTAAGATTACTCTATCATTCATCAGTCATAACGAAGTTGCTGTTTCTACCAGCCATAGAGCCATAACCCAAGGTCATGGGAACTGTAAGATGGAGCTGTTTTCCTTCCAGGCTTAGCCATAACATAGTCGTATTATTAATTTCTCTAACCAGCCATTTTGTTTTCTTCTACGTAATTTCATGTATTCAATTGTATGTCTGACCAGGCCTCTAGGTCAGTCCCTGTCAGACGCTAGGGGGTAAACATGTCTGTCTCTGGCGGGTGACTGGCCTGGCAGCGTGGCCACGCTGTCATGAACTTTCTTTATTAAATAAACCTTCTTATTATTATTAATAATGACTCAGAATGATTAATGTAAACGGCTCATCGTTTGTCCTTTAATAATTCCCATTACAATGGGTACCTTAGTCGTATAGTGTATCTTGTAGACCAGGCCCATTGCAAGTTGCTGTACTCTGTCGTCTACTCTAAGCCATCCTAGGTTGTCAAAGTGGGCAGGGGTGAGGTGGGTTCTGGGGGTAAGGTCAAGTAGTAGTCTGACCAGTTTGTTTTGTGATGTTTGTAATTTTGTTTTAAGCGCCTTTGAGGTGCTTTGGTACCATGAGGTGCACGCATAGTCGTAGTACCCTTGAATGAGTGCTCCTGCCAGAGTCTTCAGGGTATTCTTGTTTACCAGAGAGGAGATCCGGTACAAGAATCTAGTTTGTTGGTTGACTTTTTTTATTACATTGGATGCCATTTTGTCACAGGAAAAATTTGCCTCTAGGATGGAACCCAGGTAATTTCGTCTTTCCTTGTGACAATATTGTCACCCACTGCAACTGAGAAGCCGTCGGTCTTGCTGAGTTTGTTATTTGAACCGAAGAGAATGGACTCTGTTTTGCCCATGTGTAATGATAGTTTGTTATCAGCGAGCCATATGCAGATTTTGCCTAGTTCCGAGCTGAGGGTTTTTTCAACCTGCAACTTGTTCTTGTCAGAGACCAGCAGGGCTGAGTCGTTCGCAAACAGGAACAAGTTGCAGTCACAGGCTGACGACATGTCATTTGCATAAATTAGGAAGAGTAGCGGTCCTAGTATGCTTCCTTGTGGAACACCACAGCTCACTGTGAGGGGGGGGGGGTAGAGTACCGTTTACCTCTACCATCTGTTCTCTCCCCTCCAGGTAGGATTGCATCCAGCTTAAGCTATCAAAAGTTAAAACCAATTGCTTTTAGCTTGTCAATCAGAATGGAGTGATTGACAGTGTCGAAGGCCTTTTGTAGGTCCAGCATGACCATGCCGCAGTATTTGCCCGCGTCCACCTCTTGTTTGATGTGGTCGTTCAAATAGAGGAGGCATGTGTCAGTGGAGTGGGACGTTCTGAAGCCAGATTGGAATTCGTAGATTAGATTTTTTCCGCCAGGTACTTTTCGACCTGTTCGAAGACTATTTTCTCCATGACTTTCGAGATGGAGGTAAGAATAGAAACAGGGCGGTAGTTGCCTGGGTCTAATTTGCTGCCCTTTTTGTGCAGAGGGGTCACTCTCGCAATTTTGAAGTCCTTGGGGACGTGTCTCTGTTTTATAGAGAGGTTTATTATGTGAGTGATGACTGGGGTGATGGCGGCTGCTGCGTCTCTGAGGAATTTGGAGGTGATGTTGTCATGGCCAGTGGCCTTGTTAGGTTGGAGGGCGCTCAATTTTTTGAGTACCTCATCGGTTGTTACCATTTCAAGTTTGAAGTCGTCTTTGTGGACCCCTAGGTTTTTGTAGTATGCTACTATGTGTTCTACCCCATAATGCCCTGAGTGGGAGGGTAGTTTGTTTACCAGTGTTGTGGCTATGTTTGTGAAGAAGATGTTTAAGTAATTGGCTACATCCAGCTTAAGCGAGGGAACATTTATGCGCACGCGCCGGGAGCGCGCGTACACGTGGCGTCATTAGCGTGCGTGCAATCAGAGTTGATATGAGGAACGCACCGCTGGTTATGTCTGAGGAGAAGACTGGTACTCAGTTCATTAGTCTCTCCATCTATGTAACTAACCATATTTGCATATCTTGTATGTCACACATTTAATAGTACTGTATATGATTGAATTGATTGATTGAAAACTTTAATGAACAGATTGCAGAATGGGTACAGTACAGGACAGCTCAATACACACAATTATTATTATTATTATATATTAATTATTATTTGTAGATCTGGTATGTCATAAATGTCTAGATGTAACAGTACTGTCTATCTGTATGTCATATATGTTATGATGAATTGAAAATGGGTGACCCTGGTGTAAACAAGACAAAAGTCTTTCTCTGGTCTGCATCCCCTTAACAATTGTGTGTACTGTATTGTACCCATTCTGCAGTCTGTTAATAACATTTTCAATCAATCAATCAATCACAAATGTAACAGTACTGTATATCTGTATGTTAGATTCTTATATCTGTATATCCGTATGTTGTGTATGTCATAGTCTTTCCAATCAATCAACCAATCACAAATGTAACAGTACTGTATATCTGTATGTTAGATTATTATATCTGTATATCTGTATGTTGTGTATGTCATAGTCTTTCTCTGGTCTGCATCCCCTTAACAATTGTGTGTATTGAGCCGTACTGTATTGTACCCATTCTGCAATCTGTTAATAAAAATGTCAATCAATCAATCACAAATGTAACACAAGACGAAAGTAGTAAACAAGGCAAAAGTAACACTGTCTCCATCGCACTAGTAACACGTGTCTGTTCGCTAACACGTGTCTGTTCACTAATGCCGCACTAGTAACACGTAGGGAGAGAGAGAGAGAGAGCGAGAGAGCCCCCCCCTAATCCGCATGCGCAGTAGTGCAACGCACAGTACAAGCCCCGAAGCCTCGCCCACGCACAGCAACACACAGTACAAGCCCCGAAGCCCCGCCCAGACATTGGGCTCTGCGGCTCTGCAGATTTATGCTATTGCTTTCAACAGACACGTGCTCTAATAGGGTAGCTACGATCTTGTAAGCATCCTATATTGCACATTGGTGGGGTTCGTTTATGGATGTGATTAATGCTTACTATTATTGGTTACTTGGCTGCACCATGACACTATACAGGGTTATCTCTAACTGGAAAAAGCAGGGCAGGTGATTATCGTGTGCAAATAGAAACATTCAACTTCCCATTTGAAATACGTTTTTTTTTATCCACTTTTTCTCCCATTTTCTATATTTTCTCCCATCCCAATTTCGTATCATCCAATTCAACCCTCCCCTGTCACGAACGCTGTTTCTTGCCTCCCACAAGCCGGCTGCAATGTGGACTAAGTCATACATAGCACAAGTCCCCTCCGGTACTTGAGGTAACAGCAGTCGCATCTTTTCACCTGCGCAGCTCGATCTCTCAGTGGTGAGGAGTAACGCGTGGGAGGCTCACACTGCCCCCGACACTTCCTGATTCTACTGCGCAGGCGCACCAACCGACCTGTAGGAGTCGCTGTCCACAACGCCCGATCCCCACCCATCAGTTTCCCACCCCCTAATACGGCCAATGTGTATTAGTATGAACGACCAGCTAAACTGAAAGCAATGTGGAGCGCTGGGCTCGAACAGGCAAGCCCAGCGTCTCCGTCATTCGTGGCGAGCGCCTTGCCCACTGCGCCACGTAGCCGCCCTCCATTTGAAATAAGTTATTGTGGGAAAAAACAGGGATATTTACCAACACACATATGCTAGCCTTCACATATTCCAGATAACATTTAGTAATTTTATCCAACGCGACTTACAAGTTCTGTACAACAGTCAGCAGGAAGGGTTGATTGATTGATTGATTGAAATGTGTATTAACAGATTGCAGAATGGGTACAATACAGTACGACTCTTAAGGGGAGAAAGACTTTCGTCTTGTTTACATCAGGGTCCCCCATTTTCAATTCATAATGACATTTATGACATACACAACATAGCCTACAGATATACAGATATATATCATGACATACAGATATACAGTACTGTCACATTTATGACATACAAGATATACACATACAAGAGGTACAACTCTGGCAGCTAAGGGTAAGTAAGATTGTTCGTCGTTTGTCAAACAGTGTCGAACTTGAGTGCTGCAGTCTCTCGCTCTCTCTCTCTCTCTCTCTGAACTCAACAACCCTGGGCACATATCACAGCACTTGCACTGTTAGCTGCTGCTATGCTTTCCCTGAGGTTGAAATGTCATCCCTAACAGTCATTAGTGTCCATCCAAATTAACCACCAATCATCTTCACTTAAAGGGGAACTATCTTATAAATGGCCTTTTTCAGTGTTTAGCATTGTTTCCTAGCTATGTGGACTTATTGTGAGGTTTCTGTCCTTGCTCTCTCACTCGTTCTGTTCCTTTAACCACCTCGCTCTGTTTTCATTTGTTTTTTCTGTTAATTATTTCAATTCCCTCACTCACACGCTTCTCCCCAGCGACGTCATCAGAGACGTCGCTGATTGGTTCTCTCAGGTCCGCACGCTTTTCAATCACATTCCCCAGCTGTCACTGCTTGTCAATCAATCAATCCCTTATTATTTATACCCCGTTTCTCCACTCTAAGTTGTTGGATCGTCTTGATTTTTCTCTGGTTGCATTCTCCGTTTTTGCTGCTGCTGCTGCTTTTGCTCTCTGTGCTATCTCCAGGATTTTTCCAAGAAGCCTGCCTCTTGGACACCTGTTCCCGTGGCGCGCGCTCGCTCCGCTGTTGTTCCAGCACCATTACGCATTACGTCTGGGTGAGTTTTTATTGACTGTCTTGATCTATTCCGTTTTTCGTGTGTTACTATTACACTGAAGATTACCACCTTTTTGTCAGACAGTCACTCACCCAGCGATCCCTTTTGTTTGTTCCCTCTGGGATAATATTTTTGGGACTTTTCATCTCCCTCTGTGTGTTGCTCACACCGAAGATATTATTTCACATTTGGATTGTTTTGGACTTCACTAACTGTGTGTATATTACACGAAGATATTCACTTGGGACTGTGTTTGGAATTTTGCTCACTGTGTGTATAACACGAAGATTTCACTTGGGATTTGTTTTGGAATTGTGCTCACTGTGTTTAATTACACGAAGATTAGTTCACCCTGTTCTCCTGCTCGTTCAACCTGCACTGTTGTTGACTCGTTCCCTCTCTCCCTCTCTCGGTCTCGCAACACATCGGAGATTCTGCCGAGAGAATTCTGCAGAGCGGTTCTGATGTCAACATCTGCTATTCCCAAACTACCACCACGGGAGAAGCTGCAGAGCAGCAGAACTTTGCCCCTTGGCCTATGTACCTGTCTTGTGTGACTTGCCTATCCTGTACTCTTTATATTTAGTATCAAATAAACAAGCCCTTGTATTTGGCAACTCTGAATTCCTACTCTCTTGTGTCGTGCGTTTGGGGTCGGTGTCAAACCATAACACTTATATTAATATGATCTATGTCTCTAATTCTCATATTGGTGCATTCTTCCAATTCTCCTCTCACAATATTCACCCTCACTGAACTGAGTCATCTGAAAATGTGCTGATTTGTGATGTCAGAGAGACTCAGCTGCATGTTGAGACTCACGCACTCCACGCAGTTACCATTGTGGTTGGAGCCCAGCCTCAAAACGGCTTAAGATCTTGAGGTAGAAAAATGCTGTTTTTGAGGACTTGATTAGAAATACAAAACAATGAATTAAAAAAAAAAAAAAAAAATTACAGAGGTGTTCCATAAACTCACAGGAATTGTGTAAAAGTGCCCAAATAGTGAAAGAAATAGTAAAATAGTTCCCCTTTAAGCATTCTAGCCCTGATGTGGAAATGGCCCACTAGTACTTTTTTGATTGTGAAACGGTATGTGAAAGGAGGCCAATGTTTAGCAGCCTAGACATGGGGGAGAGGATCGATCAGAGTGACTACAATTTACCACCCAAGGTGGGAACAGGATGAAAAGGAATCCCAACCAGAGCATGACATAAGAGCAAAATAGTCACTGTGTGAATATGGTCAATACTGTGCCCCCTAGGCCATTAGCACACAGCATGCTTGAATGGTTGAATGATATTTATGTAGTATATGTTGAATACCGTAATTCCTCTAATAGTAACCCCGGCTTGTATTTGTTTCAACTGTAGCGGGTACCAGGCTTGTATTAGGAGGAGGCCTGTATAAGAGGGAGGCCTATATTTCAAATTTTCAAACGGATCATAATGAATAAATCAACATTTTGTGTCAGTTTGAACCCAGTAAAATGTACTGGGTTCATTTATTGAAACCAAGTACTGTATGAAATAGTAAACAGTGCAATTACAGGTGGTCACTGGTAATTTCAACGTTTTCAAAGTGAAATCAAGTAACTAGCTCAGTATGCAGCTCAGTATATTAGTAACCCGGCTTGTATTAGGAGGCCGGCTTATAATTGCTTAGCTCAAGAGCGCACCCGGCCATTAATAGAGACCCGGCTTGTATTTGAGACCCGGTTACTATTAGAGGAATTACGGTATCTTCTTGATGTTAAACCCATTCACCTCAATTTAGTAGTGTATAAATAAAGTTTGCTTTCCCTCTGCTGTTGAACCTGTGCATTACACACATCAGAATGGACTGGTCACTGCCATAGTGCTGTTGAACCTGTGCATTACACACATCAGAATGGACTGATCACTGCCATAGTGCTGCTGAACCTGTGCATTAAACAAACCAGAATGGACTGGTCACTGCCATAGTGCTATTGTCACTCTCCAACTTGTGTGGTGGATCATGTTGTGTAGCCTTTATTTATTTATTATTATTATTATTATTATTATTATTATTATTATTATTATTATTATTATTATTATTATTATTATTATTATTATTATTATTATTATTATTATTATTATTATTATTATTATTATTATTATTATTATTATCATAATTCACTGCAGGATCAGACAGCACCACAAAAAAAACAAGAAAACTTTACATTAGATGACATTGAAAAACACATTTTGTGTGTCCACTCATTGTTTGAGGAAGCATGATAATTACAGAAATCCTTGTACGATGGTATAATCCCATTTAAATCATGATAACCAGTTAATGGATGATGCACAATAGTGGTTTGCCAGAGGAGGGCCAGAGATCACATAACACACAAAAACTGAATATGAACTATACTACCATGTGTCTATATACTATATGCACTCCCAAGTGGAGCACTTGAGTTTGGCACCGGTGGATGAACAATACCACTTAACTTACCCTTGACCACTAGAGGTGGGCCCCTTGTTGGCTTTGTCGTACACAATTTGTAAGTGGCTTTTGGATTAAAAGCGCCAGCTGAACGGCAAAATGTAAATGTAAATCATGCCACTACATGTGGATTTATTTCCCAGGCCAACTCTGGCTGAAGTTTATAAAACTAATAATATAAAACCTTGTGTTATGGATATTGTGTCCCTACAGATATTCGCCTTAAAAATAGAACGACCCAGTCTTTTGTGCCCTATGAATTATTGACAAGGAATCTGGCAGCATGAAAATGTGTGTACCCAGAAATCACTTGTGTCAGCTCAAAATACACTTATGTAATGTACAATGCCAGCTCATTCCCACATTATTAAACAATGCATAAACATGATGCTAAAAAAAACAATTGTTCATATTTATGGGAGAGCGTGGTCAATGGAAATGCAAATGATCTTCCACTGTAACATAAATATGAGAAAACAGACCTTTTGTATTCATAAAAAGCTCTATTTATTTCATGGTCAATTCATTATGTGACAAATATTACAAATATGTAAATATGAGCTCATTGATCCCCCATACCAAAAAGATTAATAAAAAAAAGAATACATGAATAAAACATACACTTATGACAATAACTGCTCAGCATCAATGGTCGACATTAAAGAGAAGAATAGAATTGAAGTGCTGCGTTCCACTCAGGTTCCGGAGAAGGGGGGGAAATACAGCTAGCATAAAGAAACAATGTATGAGTTAATTTAGACCAGTCCCGCTCTACAAGATTACTGTGTGTTGGTTGGGTCAAATCCACTAGAATCCACTGTGGCTTTAGGATAATCCCGTCAGAAGTGCAACTGTGCAACGCTACTACAGAACACCCAAGCCTGTTACCACTGATGAGAGCCTAGTGGGGGAGAGCGGGAGACATGACAGGGGAACAGAGGGGTGGAACAATCCCTGTTAAAAATAAACTTAAAGGAACACTCCGCCAAATAAATAACACTGATTTTTAAAACGGCCATAATCTCACACAATATCCAGAAACTCTCAAACTAGTCTTGTAAAAATGTATTTATTCATTTATTATTTAGTTATTGAGTTAACTAATTGGAATGTGTGATGTCATTATGATGTAATTTATTCCAGGAAGTATGAAATATGGCTTGGTGAAATGATAAAGATCAAGGCATTCCGGTTCGCTTGCAAGTGCACTAGAGTTCAGTTCACTTTAGGTGAGAATGTGATCCGACCCAAATATATGAAGTGAGCCAAAAAAAACAGTGCATTGTGGGTTAAAGGTGAGTGGACACTTCTATCGCACACTGGGAATCAACATGGAGTCTGGTAGTAGCAGGCATGATAAATGTTGTGGACAGATGTGGTCCAATGAAGAGGTGAAAGCCCTAATAATTTAAATATGGTCAGACAATCACATCACACATGTGGTCGGTTGCACACAAAAACAACAAAGTGTTCAAAGTACATTATTATTTAATTCATAGGAAGACCAAAGCAAAACCAGAAACCCCAAGACTATCAATCAATGTGGTGTTGCTCCGTTATTTCTGAGACCAGGAAATGTCAGCGAGTTTCACTCTGATATTCTGTCCAGTGGATGAGCGACCGTTTCGTCCGTATGCTCAATTACACCCAAACCAAAATCATTTGTACAACAGTTTGTAGTTTGGGGATATGTGTGAGATTATGAGCATAATAAATCTGCTTTATTTTGTTTTGTGTTAATGCTGCACTGTGTAATTTTGGGGCAGAGAGATGATTCATCAGAACAATCATTTGAAAATGCTCAGAATTATTATATCTCAACAGTGTGTCGTCATAATAAGTTTATATGCCGTGCCAACCAAAAGGGATACCGGGGCATCGCGAATTTTTGTTATCGTTCTTCTCCTCCAGGGGGGGGGGGGGTTCTAGCTGTGATCAATGATGGAATACTGACGATGCAAACATGCCATTTTAGGGAAATGGAGAGAGGAAAAAATAGAGAGACCTTTGACTGATGAAGAACAATAACCAAATTCAATGTCAAAATATAGAACATTTAATAATATGTAGTAAACTAAATTGTGGGCATTGCACATTTAAAAATGACAGTAATTTTTTTGGTAGATTTATAGCCATGTTTCAGGGATCCAATTCTTCTCTGAGGACAGTTTGTAATGAAAATAACCAACCCCGCCCCCAAAACGATATAGTGCAGCTTTAACACGTTATTCTACATAACAAAAAACCCGTTCAACAGCCTGCTGCCACACAATGTATGAAACTAGCATGTTTTCTCTAACAAAGAAATATCAGTCAACTATTTACACAGATACAAAACTAAGTCAATCTTATACAGCATGGACAATAGATATTGCTGTAAAATGGGAGTAAACAATCTTGTAAGCTTCCCCACAGGACATGAATCTGACTGAAAAGTACCAGCTTTTTCTATGCCGCTGTTATGGATGTCCACTATACGAGACATGTTATGGATGTCTGCTAGGTGAGACATGTTATGGATGTCCGCTAGGCGAGACATGTTATGGACGTCTGCTAGTTGAGACATGTTATGGATGTCCACTAGACAAGACATGTTATGGATGTCCACTAGACGAGACATGTTATGGATGTCCGCTAGGCGAGACATGTTATGGACGTCTGCTAGGCGAGACATGTTATGGACGTCCGCTAGGCGAGACATGTTATGGACGTCTGCTAGTCGAGACATGTTATGGACGTCTGCTAGGCGAGACATGTTATGGACGTCTGCTAGGCGAGACATGTTATGGACGTCTGCTAGGCGAGACATGTTATGGATGTTTGCCAGGGTGAGACATGTTATGGATGTCTGCTAGTCGAGACATGTTATGGACGTCTGCTAGGCGAGACATGTTATGGATGTTTGCCAGGGTGAGACATGTTATGGACGTCTGCTAGGGTGAGATGACAGGGAGCTCGGCTACATTATATTCCTTCATCAATATGTTCCTTAAAGTCTGTTCATCATCCACCGCCCTGAATAAGTGCTGCTTCATTACAAACATCACCGACAACAGGTTAGTAGGGTAAGTGTGAGATTTATATTCCTTTTGTTATTCACCCGTGTGACCGATGAAGGATTCTAGAAAACACGAAACATGCCCTCAGCGTCTGCGAGACAGTAGAGCAGATCGCAATAACTATGCCTGTCAATAGGGGGCGAACTTCTGCCGTTCAGATTTTTTCATACCAGGCATCTTAGCGGCGTAAGCGGATAGACCGTGCATTAGGCCGGAAGCGGCCGCTGGGTGGACAGTCAAGACGGGGAGGGTTTTCATGCCAAGCAGAGTGGAGACGGGGACGGCGTAGTGTGGGGTTTGCATGGCTTGCAGGGTGGAGGGGGAGTGGACATTAGGGCCCAGGACAGCCATAGAGGTGGGTGAGGAGACACTGGGGGCTGACTGAGAGAAGCCCATGTTGTTGAAGTCAACTGGGGTCACAGCGGAAACAGCCTGCATGGTGTACTTAGCCATCTCTAAGCTGCGAAACAGACAACAAGGCCGAGGCAGCGTAGCAGACAGAGGGGCGGGGGGATGGGGAGGAGGGTGGGGGTGAGGGTGAAGTTCAGTGAAGGAGTTAAGGCGGGTGGGGGGTTGAGAGGGGGGGGGTTTAAAAAAACAAGGAGAAGTATAGGCAAAGACAAAGGAAAGGGTGGGGTGAGAGAAAGGAGAAACAGTAAGAATCAAAGAAGGAATGTTATGTGTTAAAAGCAGAGACAAATAAAGATAAGGATTTTTCATGCCATCATGAGAATGAAGCAAGTGGGAATGGATCTAGTCTTTTACCCCCCCACCCCCAAGTCTGTGCCGCCGATACAATAAACACAGCGTTTCGACTGTTGTTGTTTTTTACCTCTGCGATGTGAAACGGTGTCGCTCTAACTGCTGGAAAACCTTACCTTGCATTGATGAGGTACTGGGCCACGCTGATGCTGGCCGGCGAGCCTGTGATCGTGACTTGACGCACGGCTGAGCCATCAGTGGTGCTGCCTATTTTGATGTGAGCTCCAGAGACCTGGCGGATCTCATTGATCTTACTGCCTTGTCGTCCAATTATACAGCCAATAAACTGGGGGGGGGGGGGGGGAAGGAAAAACAAACATGTAAATAAGAGGACAGCGGCGTGTTGTTAGCAGAGGGAGAGGGTCTATACTGCTGAGGGAGCGCGTTTTGCTATTTGTTCCTTCCTATATCGTATGGGTAATTAGGATGATAGATGGATGTACACTGAAATGCAAGAGAGGCAGTCTAGACTACACTACTGGGCAGTGGTGGAAGAGCTACACACAGTCCCTTTACTTAAGTAAAAGTAGAAATACACAGATAAAATAATACTCTACTAGGTTTTGATATGTACATGATATTTGTGTATTCCAGTCCTTGGGAGTGTTCAACCCTCGAACCAAAGGTTATGTTAAAGTGGTATGTGGTCTAGTTATGCTGCTCTGGTTACATCCTCTTGAAGTTGGCAGGCTTCAAATTTGAAAGTACATAACATAGCCATGTTTTCTATGCAAAATATTTTTTTCCCAAAGTAACTATATGGGTTCAGATAGATGTAGTGGAGTAAAAAGTACAATATTTCCTTTAAAATGTAGTGGAGTAAAAGTCCAAGTACAGTACTGTAAGTATGCTCATCATTTTGTAGTGGCCAGACATTTTGAATTCCCAATGCAGTTTGTGGAGGTACATTGCCTGAGGTTCAAGCTGAAGGCAACTTCCCTCCTCAAAGCGCATTTTGTGAAAAACACACCCAGACATCATTTCATTTTCCCAGCTTCCACAATGGCGCATCAACCTGAAAATGTTGACGCTACTTCAAAGTGCTTTGTCCAACCATTTCACACAGTCCTCTCAGCCAATTAGTAGCAAAACCTTAACAGAGCTGTATAGTAGGAATTAATGTATGAGACCTTTTTTTTTATCTCAATATAAGGGCATACATTATTCATAAAGAGTTGCATAAATCAGTGGTTCTCAACCTTATTGTCCAAACTCCCCCCCTCCCCATGTACAAGGAAACATCCCAGGGTTGCAGCATACACAGTATACACTTCAGTGCAGTTAGCCCAACGTATTTCAATTTATGATTTTAATCTCATACAAGCTTAAAATGTATTCAAAAACAACATTTGCTGTTGTAGTACAAAGCAAAAATCCTTCTTTATTTATTTCCCCCCCATTCATAGCAAACATGAGAGTATACGTGACATCTACAGAAAGTGAAAAGGCTTTAAATTTAAAAGTATTAAATTGTTCATACATATCTTTAGCTAGTGTATAACAAAGTTCATAAATCATAGCCATTCTGGGAGGGCGGCTACGTGGCGTAGTGGGCAAGGCGCTCGCCACAAATGCAGAGACGCTGGGCTCGCCTGTTCGAGCCCAGCGCTCCACATTGCTTTCAGTTTAGCTGGTCGTTCATACTAATACACATTGGCCGTATTAGGGGGTGGGAAACTGATGGGTGGGGATCGGGCGTTGTGGACAGCGACTCCTACAGGTCGGTTGGTGCGCCTGCGCAGTAGAATCAGGAAGTGTCGGGGGCAGCGCGAGCCTCCCACACGTTACTCC
Organism: Notolepis coatsorum; assembly: GCF_963971535.1. NCBI lineage: Eukaryota > Metazoa > Chordata > Actinopteri > Aulopiformes > Paralepididae > Notolepis > Notolepis coatsorum. The sequence goes on along the minus strand of NC_140173.1, from coordinate 7,901,033 downwards.
TCGCCACTGAGAGATCGAGCAGCGCAGGTGAAAAGATGCGACTGCTGTTACCTCAAGTACCGGCGGGGACTTAGTCCACATTGCAGCCGGCTTGTGGGAGGCAAGAAACAGCGTTCGTGACAGGGGAGGGTTGAATTGGATGATACGAAATTGGGATGGGAGAAAAATGTAGAAAATGGGAGAAAAAGTGGATAAAAAAAAATCATAGTCATTCTGAATGCATTAAAGGGCCATTTTAACCTGAATCCTACAATGAATAAATGGACATAAAACGTACCAACGTGTTCTGTGTGTTGAGATCTTGACCACATCACTCCTCCCTCCTGAGGACCTCCACAAGGAGAGGAGAACTACAGACTCTATTTCCTCAACTCCCCTTCCTCGAGTTGCGCCTCCTGCAGTTGAAAATAGCTGAGGAACTAGCGTCTGCAGTTATGTTTCATCTGACTGAGTGCTTCCGCTCCAGCCCTATTGAGATATTCGTCTTTCGAGCGCCTATTGCGCACGCGTTGAAAAAAATTCCATGCACCTGCATTCATCTATGGCCACGCCTACCCTGTGTTTCCTTTAAAACACAGGATGTGGTCACTTACATGCCCTTCCTCGTTATTTTCACGCATGATAGTTGCTACATGCACCGTCAAACAGTGGATCGTTATGAAGAGAAAAGAGAAGATAAAAAACATCGGACTACCGCCAGGATTTCCCCAGCGCGTCCAGATGGAATATCGCCGGGTACCCGATGCTGGACTTTCTTCAGATCCCCGTCACCAGCTTGGCAGAGGACTGGAGAACCGAACCGTGTTCAGGTAGGGCCGGCGACGGCAACACGCGGCGTTGACGCTGTCACTGTCATTGTCCCGTGAGACAACCGGGGCGGCATGTGTACAGCGCAGAGGGCTTTGTACTCGGGTGAACGAAAACAACAGGCACACTCGATCCATAAGTTGTGCCAAATTATGTCCGGGACCAGATGGACACCAATACTGGAAATCGCGATCAGACAATTGGAATATTCTTTTTGGAATAACCCAATCAAAGGTAAGGACTATCTGACATAAATTTCAGCTTGATCCAACAATGTTTTCATATCGATCCAGCTGATCAGCATGTGTAGTGTTCAACACGAATGCCATTAGTTACTGGCCATCAAAGCATAAAAAAACGTATTTTTTAACGTATATTATATACATTTGATTTGGAAATAGTAGCGTATCCAGGCAAGAAACGCCAACGCTTATAGTAGAATACACGTAGCGCCCTATAACTCAGCTTTTCAGGAATTATCCCGGATCACTCCTAAACTATACTTATATTCACCAAGGGATTACGCGCGAACGTAACACAGCATCAGCGTCGTATATCAACAGATAGGGAGGAGTGCGCTCCCCCCGCTCCCCCCGTCTCCCCGGAAAGGAGAATGTGGGTGCAGATTTTATGTCAAGGGGAGGTCCCCACCCAGACGAGTGGGGACTACATCCAGACATAGTCAGACTGATCTGGAACCGATTCGGGGAGGCCGCAGTGGACCTATTTGCGAGCAGTCAGTCCTACCAGTGCCCCCTGTGGTTCTCGGTCAGTCGGAAGGACAACCCCCCTCTGGGAGTGGATGCCTTCTCGACGTACCTGTGGCCGCCCGGGATTCTATATGCGTTCCCCCCCATACATCGGATAGGCCAGTGGGTACGTCAGGAGCGCAGGACTTTGATCCTGGTCGCGCCGGACCGAGGCTCAGCCTTGTGGTTCCCGGCCCAATTTCAACTCCTGGTGGCCCCGCTGTGGCCTGTCCCATGGTCGCCGCGGGCCCTCTCTCAGGCACACGGCTCTGTGTTTCTACCGCCTGTCCTGGGGGAGCCTCTAAAGGCTTGGCTGCTGAGAGGTTGAATTTGGAGGGGATGCATCTTAACACTACTGTGATTAACACCATCCAGAACACACTCGTTCCGTCCACTACCACGGTTTACGCAGGAAAGTGGCGTATGTTTCGAGAGTGGTGTTAGGCTGAGGGCCTGGACCCGGTATCATGTCCCCTGAACTCGGTTCTGTCCTTCCTCCAGTCTATCTTGGATAGGCTTTCGGCCTCGACAGTGAAAGTATATGCCGTGTTTCCTGCTGGGCGCATCGCGCCTCAAGCCTGTTGAACGTGCTCTGTCCCCAAGCTGGGACCTCCAACTGGTCCTGAAGGGACTGTCTGGGGCCCCGTTTGAACCTCTTGAGCAGGCGCCGTTGGATCGGCTATCTTTCAAGATGGCATTCCTTCTGGCCATATGTGCTCTTTCGGTTCGGCCCTGTCGGTCTGTCTATACAGGGTAATAGCAGCGTGACTCTTACAGGGTAATAGCAGCGTGACTCTGTGCCAAAAAATATCCGGAGTTCTTATCGCTCCAGGGATATTGTGCTACAGGCGTTTCACCCTCCCCCTCGCGCAGGTGAGTTGGAGAGGAGCCATCACCTGTTGTGTCCTGTCCGTGCGCTGGTGGTGTACCTTAGGCGCACACAGGACCTCAGGGCTACCAGTCAACTACTTGTCTGTTACGGTGGCCTCAACGTGGGTAAGCAACGCCTGTCACATTGGTTGTGCGAGGGCATTGCCCTCTGCTACACTTTGGCCAGACAGGTTCCCCCTGCAGGCGTCAGGGCACACTCCACTTGTGGAGTGGCAGCCTCTGCTGCCCTGCTTGGGGGGAGCCTCGGTGGAGAACATCTGCGCTGCGGCCTCCTGGTCCTCCCCGGGTCCTTTGGTCAGGTTTTACCTCATGGACATGACTGGGGGCTGGGGGCTCTGTCTCCCAGGCAGTCCTGAGTACCGGGACTTCTCCTGCACCCGCCACCAGGTGGGCTAGCAGGAGTGTGTGGGTGTGGACCGCAGGGTGTGGACTGCAGGGTGTGTTTCACATGCGGTCCCACTCACATTGTGCGTCCTAGGGTGACTGTTCCCTATTACGCATATTGGTCGGAGTTTGCTATCCCCCCGCTCCTCGTTAGGACGAGCGGGGGGACGAGACTCCCCCCCTCCCCTTTTCGACGGGCGTACGGGCCCTCAGGGGGTGCATTTTTCAGTGGCTGCGCGTTCCGCTCCCCCTTTTTGTTCCCAATAGGGCTGGAGCGGAAGCGCTCAGTCAGATGAAACGTAACGAAGGTTATCCTATAACCCTAGTTATGTGAATACTGGCTGAGCGCTTCCGCTCTTCACACCCTGAGGACCCTTGGCTGTTTTTTCACGCGTGGAATTCAGACTCGGAAGGGCATGGAAGTGGCCACATCCTGTGTTTTAGACCATAGACGAATGCAGGTGCATGGACGTTTTTTCAACGTGTGCGCAATAGGCGCTCGAAAGACGAATATCTCAATAGGGCTGGAGCAGAAGCGCTCAGCCAGTATTCACATAACTAGGGTTATAGGATAACCTTCGTTCCCTGGAGGTCTCCTCTCCTCCGGGTGATTATATTACATCAGTAACCTTTATGTTCCATTATCACATGTCCTCCTCGCAACAAAACATTAGGATTCAGGTTAAAATCTTCTAAATGCCTCTGTGACGTAGGTGGGTTGATCATTATCATTATTATTGTATTTGTAACACCATGTGAACATCAGGTTAGTAGAGGTACATTATATTGTTGTTGTTATTTGTATGTGGTGTGTGTGTCGCCCTTTTGTATTAATCCCCTTTTCGTTTCTTTCTTTCTTTGTCAGGTGCCGCCCATCCCTACACTGAAGAGTGCTGATTGCCTGATGAGTGGCAGCTGATGGCAACAGCCTCTGGGACGGGTGGATAAAGCCTGACACCACACACACACCTGGGCGCCTCATTCTGACATTTCCACAAACCAGAGTGGAGTGTGGAGGTTGCCCATCTTGCCACTGTGTGTGGATGCCTTTGTTGTAGTTACCACTGTGTGTGGAATTATCTACTGTGTTGTCCTTATTGCCACTACTGTGTGGATTAGCCATTGTATCAGTGTATATATTATTGTTGTGGGCCTCTGAGCCATTTGCCACTTTGTAAGTGGAAGTTTATAATATACTGTATTGTCTTCTGGCTGGGTGGTTCCCAGTGCCAACCTCTGGCTGGTTGGCTTGTGTCCTGCGACACATTGATAGTGTGTATTTACCTTGTTTGTCCTCCTCTACCCTTTTCCCTGTATTAAATATCATTGTGGGTTTCATTCCCCTCTTTATTTAATAAATATAATTTACCTTTGGAAAACGCTTTGTATTGTTTAAGTATTCATTAAGTAATTCTGAATGTCTTCAGAGATATTATCATAGACAATGTTTAAAAAAAAATGTATAGCATGGACAGCATCAGTGTGATTGACAGTGTCAATGCAACACACACACAAAAGAAAAAGGGTGAGACTCACGTCGTTGGGGATTGCCAGCTCTTGTGAACTTGTCGGGGGAGATATGTCCAATCCTGCACAGTAGAACGAGAAATAGCAGTAACAACATGACCATCCTAGCTTCCAATTTCACGGTGTTGCAAGTGTGTGATTTTGTAACTAAGTGCCCCTAGTCAGTTACCGTTCTTACTCTACTTTGTATCTACTGTATTTGTGCAACGACTGAATCTAAAACATGAAAATGGCGACAAAAGCTTTAGGCAAATGTGATTCAATATAGCAACAACTGTACAGTGAGTTATTAGACATCAGTATGATAATGGCCATATACTGTACTTGCACATGTAAATATATCCTGGTTTGTCTCTGTGGAATTTTATTATTATTATATATACAGTATATATTGTATATGAATTTATTATATACTATATATTAAAGGATGAACCGGATCAGCCGTGACAACATCATTATGACAGTTTATAAGTTTTATCTGTAAGTTAGTTGTGGTAGAGTAGATGAGTCCATGGGGTGGTCTAGGTAAGGGATGGTCTGGCCCAGAAGATGTTGGAGATGAGGGGGAGGTGTTGCAGAGGTCAAGGACGGGGGGTTGAGATATTAGGATATGGTTTTTTTTCTAGGTTTTGGGGGGAAAGGGATGTTTGGGCAAATGGAATTTGACACTTTGGGAAGGTGATGAGAAATTATGAGAAATGGTGAATATTCACTGACTGTAAATATTGTCGTCATTTTTCACATTTTCCTTGCAAAGAACTGCCTTGTTTCATTCTCTTTTGCGAATACTCAAAACTTGCTGCATACTAACCGTAATAAAATATTTAAGGGTTTGATTGATTGTTGAAAATTGTATTAACAGATTGCAGTAGCTGGTACAAATAGTTTTCGATAAGAAAACTCTTACAATTCAATTTAAGTTCTTTAAGTTATGTGTGCTGGATTTATATATTATGTCTACAGCATCGCTATGCCTTTGCCTTGCTTCAGATACACTCCACATGGACAAATAAATGTGTGTTGTGCTGCCGATGTACAATTTTTTTTCAAAACAGCAAGACACAGTATAGTCTGTGATGAGAGATCATGGAAAAGAGGCTTGTTCCCTCTCTGAAGCGAGAAGAAAGGGGTGTTTTTGATGGTGTGGTTAAAGGAGGACAGGAGAGACGGACTTCCCCCGGGGAGCCTTGGGTACGTACCAGGGAAAGTAGGGTTGCTCTGCCCAAGGGAGGGGAGGGGGATATGCTGCATAGCCAACTGGTGAAGCTTGGTCAACTGCAGGGTAGGAAGGAAGTTAGAACTAACCAATCAAACCGGATTATTTCAGAGGAGCTGACAGCTACAATACAGAGCCAATGTGACGTTCACAAGTACAGCATCAAAAGATTGTGTCAGTGTGGAGAGACTCCCACCCCCCCCACTTAAAAAAAATAAAAAAGAAGCATGCCGGCCGGCCGCCCACAGCAGTCACTGAAGTTGGTCCAAGACTACATGTAGTATTTCTACACGCTGACGGTTATGATCTTCATCGTTGCCCACATTAATTTTAAACAAACATGCTGCTACTGTTAGTGTTAGTAATAATAGATCAGGGTTATCGATGTTCCATCTCTGCTTGAGTTGGGGACACAGAGGGCGTAGTGGTGGCGTAGAGGGAGGAGGTAGGAGTGGGGCATTAGGGGCATCGTTTGACCAAACAGATCCACTTACATCTTGATGAGGATACGCATACTGCCCTGGGATCGCAAAGGCCTGGAAAGAATGAGAAAAGCTGTTATGCCATCACCCTAAGATAAGATGAAGATAAATATATCAAAATAATTTCAATGCAGCTTCCATAAACCTCAAAAATGCATCCTAAGCTTCACATCATGAAACATGAGTAATGTCGCTCCTGTTTGTCCTTCCATAGCTCTTATCTTAATACAAATTCAGCCCATCTATTTGAGTCGAAGATTCTCCTCTTTGTCTGGTTTGCAATCATTCCGAGGAAGTACAGAGTCCAACAACGCCTGCTGGTCCAATTCTACACCGCCATAATTCAAAGTATCCTCACCTCATCCATCACAGTCTGGTACGGTTCCACTGACAAACACACCAAACACAAACTCCAACGCACCACCAAGACAGCCTCCAAAATAATTGGCTGCCCCCTCCCCTCTCTGGACTCCATCTACACCTCACGCACAGTCACCCGCTCTGGTAAAATAGTCAACGATCCCTCTCACCCAGCACACCACATATTCCAGCGCATGCCCTCAGGTCGCTACAGGTCCCTTCTAACCAGACACACACGCTTCACAAACGGTTTTCTTCCCCACAGCAGTCCGAACACTAAACACCCTGGCCCGCCCCCCTTTGCACAGATGGGCAAGCATCCGTCACTGACTGACACTGTTACATGTGACTGTCCTGTATGTATTTATATGTATTTATTGTGGGGATTGGGAGGTGGGAGGGGGGCGTTTGATGTCTGATGTTTCATGTTGATGTCCCAGTGCTATTTAACATGCTGTACCGAAAGCAATTACCACCAACCATCATTGTGTGGCATTAAAGTTTCTTGTATCTTGTATCTTGTAATAGATTGTGGCAAATTCAAAAGGAGAAAGATGTCGGAGTCCAAGATAAGACCTGATGTTTAGGCGCCATCAGTGGAGGAAGAAGTTTCAAGTTTCAAGTTTCTTTAATAGTTGTCATACAGAAGTACAGAATACTTTTATACAAAATGCTTCTTACTGTTACGCTCCAGAGACTGTGCTAGACAAGATAAGTATGAAATAAAATAGTATAGCATGTAAAATAGAAGTAAAAATAGAGGTCACAGTGTTCAGTATAGACATATGTACAATGTTCGATGCAGAATAGAAGTAACTGAGTTACCATACAATATACAATATACTATGTAATGTACTAATATACAATACTATATAGTGCAAAGCAGAAATGGGATGAGGTACAATTTAGGTACAATTTACAGTAAGGTGTACGAGTTGTAGTGCAAATCCTTTACCAATAAATAAAAAGTGTGTTTAGGTGATCTAAAGTGTGGAGAGTGGGTGCTGCAGTGTGTTGTTTGTTTAAAGTGAGTGTGTGCGTGTGGATGTGTGGATGTGTGCATTTGATGGTTGTTGCATAGTGTTTATTGTTCGTTGAGCAGCCTGATGGCCTGGGGATAGAAGCTTCTTCTGAGTCTTTCTGTGCTCGCCTTGAGACTCCGGTATCGCTTGTACACAGTTCCTTTACTTAAGTCAAAGTAGAAATACCCAGATAAAATAGTACTCTGGAACCTCCATTCAAAATTCTACTTAAGTAAAAGTAGAGAAGTATTTAAAATTGAATGTACTTAAGTATCAAAACTGGCTTGAGGGATGTGGTCCAGTTATGCTGCTCTGGTTACGTCCTCTTGAAGTTGGCAGGCTTACATTTTTGCCACGTTTTCTATGCAAAGTCTCTTTCTTCAAAGTAACTAGTAACTGATGGGTTCAGATAAATGTAGTGGAGTAAAAAGTACAAAGTGCCGTAAAATCTAAATGTACTCAATTTCTTCTAAATTGTGCTTGAGTACAGTACTTATTTAAAAAATATTGCACTGATGAATATCAGAGTACTGAGATTTCACAATGGGGCTGGGGGGGTATATTTGTGTAAATATGTGTTTGGTATCTGTGAAAGATCAGAGCTGGGCCTGGGGGATTTGTAAATCCTTGTTCATCTCATCCTGACCACCAACAACCTTGCAGCAGAGACCACTTATTGTTTTGCAAATACACAGTTGTATCTATAGAGATAATATATGTATATATGTTTCATCAAGGGACAAGAAATACAAAGCAATTCATTCAATAATAATAATAATAATAATAATAATAATAATAATAATAATAATAATAATAATAATAATAATAATAATAATAATATAACCTTTGAGTTAATGCTATTGTTATGTTGTTAGAAAGTGGTTGGTGTTAGAGAGATAGCAGGTCAGATAATAAAAGCTTACTGGTGCCATGTGCTGCTGTGCTGCTAGTATTGCGTGGTTTCCTCCAGGCATGGCCCTGGGACGATATGGAATGGTTGCTCCTTTTGGAGGTGACTAGAGAGAGAGAGAGAGAGAGAGAGAGAGAGAGAGAGAGAGAGACAGAGAGAGAGAGAGAGAGAGAGAGAGAGAGAGAGAGAGAGAGAGAGAGAGAGAGAGAGAGAGAGAGAGAGAGAGAGAGAGAGAGAGAGAGAGAGAGAGAGAGAGAATCATCCAATCCGCAAATCCAAGGGATTTACCAGCTATAAAACATTCTACAAATATAGTGGCGAACACCTCACGGCACATCTTAACCAGTAATGCCTATATGGAGTTGTCTGGAAATGAAAGTTTCTCGCTCACCTCCAGCATGACGGAGCAGATGTGCCTCACACACTGAGTGATGGCCTGCGGAGTGCCGGAGATGGTGACGGCTCTCTCTGTGGAGTCCGGCAGCATGTCTCCTGCCACCTGCACCTGAGCACCTGTGGTCTTAACCACCATATAGCATAAACAATGGGGATTAGTGACGACATTTTATCATTTCGTAAAGAATCAATGTACATTTTCTTTTTTTAAAACACTCAAAAATCTAAACTCCACTTCAGTTATAATATTTTTTTTTTATGGTGGAGCTGAAGATTCTATTGATTTTCTGAATTCAAGCACCTTTTCAAACACCAACAAATGACCTCTAGGCCAGGTATGCAGACATCTGTATGCCAATGTAGCCATGTCTCGTCCAAGATTTGAAGAGGCATAAACAAACATTGTCCATTCGCCATTGAGTATTTGAGGGAGTCTTTACAAGCAGAAATAGTGAGTTTCATGTGGGTTCGGTCAGAGCAGCAGCCAGTGGAAATGCATTTGAAGGCACAAGGCAAAGTGACCGTGAGTGCTTTGTGTGAGAGAGGGTGTAAAAAGGCCACCACGGTCATCATCTGTTTGTTTCACGACACGTGTCCCTGTTCGGGTCACGACAAAATGGACACCCAGGAACCAAACGTGAGAGGGCCTCCTACCTCTCTGATCTCCTTGATCTTGGAGCCTCCTTTACCAATCAGTGAGCCACACTGGCTCCCTGGAAACACCAGGCGAAGTGTCACAGGTGGCTTGCTTGTCACGTTGCTGTTTGTCATTGCCGCGGCGATGTCCTGGGGTAATGTTCAAGAATATTATTTTCAGATGGTGCAAGCGTCAGCTGTGTTTCATATGTGGGGGCGGTTATTTCTGGTTGTTGTTGTTTTTTTGTTGCAAGGTTGACAAATGGTCACATGTGAAATATGATTGAATTATGAATTACGATTAATGATAGATACGACACTCATCACTGTGTCCTTTATGAGAAGTTGTGACCTGTGTATTTACCACGTGGAGGAAAAAAAATTGTATTTGACATTTTCGTTCCCTGATTCTAAGCAGATATATACTCTGAATTTATTTTGCAGAACCACTGCTGCCTGGGCGCAGTGATTTCATCACCTCAAAAGCCCCGTTTTTTTTGGCAACTTATTTTTTTGAGTATATATCTGCTTCAAGCTAAGTAAAGTAAGTAAAATACACAGGTCACAACATGTTTACAGGAAGGTTTTGGAGTTGTATTTGGAGTGTATTTCATGACTGTTGGGAACTAGGCTACACTGGCACACCTACTTCCAGTGAATGACGCTAAGCTAGGCTAACGGTACGGCTGTTCCCTAAGCCTAATGCATGCACAGAGAAGAAAAGGGTATGTATCTGCTTGTCTAACCCAGGGTAGATGGCAAATAAGCTAATTTCCCAAAAGGTTGGTGTGTTCCTTTAAGGTCCGTAGTGTTTGCTCGGAACATGGTACATCTGCATTTGGCTATGATGCCCCTAGCTCATGGAATTAACTCCAACAGTCCTTAAAGCTCGAGATTCTCCCCTCTGTTGCAGAATTTAAAACCTTGATCTCCAACCTTTGTCAATCAAGTTGTACATGTTTTAATTGATTGTTATCCTTATTGTCTTATTGTTATGATTTTATATGAATTTCTTTGCCTTTTTTGCTTAACTTTGTATGTACACTCGATGTGACTGTAAATGAAACCTCAGTTGCCTTTCGAGTTTAAATAAAGGTTTGAAATTAAATTCAATTAAATTGAATGGAAGACTATTGTATGCGTGCAGCAGATTCTTGAGTTAAGCAAGGGGATTTTCCCCAAGATATGTGTTTTAGAAGATGCAACAGAGTTCACATACCTCCTCAAACTTCTCTGCAATCATAGAGAAAGCTCTGAAGATGCCTTCTGTCGGTCCTGTGATGGTTACTATTCTCTCAGGTGAGGATCCCTCTGATATGTTGATGCGAGCACCACTCTGTAAAACACACACATTATGTATCACAAAATAGTGTAGTTGTAATCTGACAAAAAAAATTGAAAATATGATTTTCTTTTAAGAATACGAGCCTAGCCCACCTCCTCTCTCATCTTTTTCACTGTTTCTCCTTTCTAGAATCAGAAAAAAAGAGAACAATATGAGTCCTTACTACTGATTTCCTGAATTCAAACAAGAAATCAATAAAATAGCTGATTAACTGGGAAGAAAAATGTCTTACCTTTCCAATTATACTGCCCACTTCCTGTGAACAAAGATATGACAGAGGGTGAGCACACATAGGCTACCCTTTTTATTCACATGACCATCCTCACGTTCTGATTACAAATTGTAAACTTCAGTGAAGGTATAAGGGTCCATCACTCACTGGCCATGTTTCATAACAGAAATGACTTGGTATGTGGCCGAGCGTGGTGTGCCACCAGGAAGGCCCCAGTATTGGGATAGTCTTTGGGGAAAGAAAGCCAAAGGCTGTTGCAGCTTGTTACCTTTCCATGCATCAGCAGTCTCAGTGTCAGAGTAACGTTCAGACCCCCATCAAACGGCATTTCCTCCTTGTCCGACATCGTCAGTGTTTTCTAGACTTCAAAGTAAACACTCTGTAAACAGAAAAGAAAAATAGATCAAGGCACCACAATAGTAGGTAGGTGACAGTGGCTCAGGAGGTAGAGCAGTCGTCTGGCAATCCGGAGGTTCCCGGTTCGATTCCCTCTCCTCCCGGGCAGCGTGTCGGTGTGTCCTTGAGCAAGACACTTAACCCCTAATTGCTCCCGATGAGCAGGTTGGCACCTTGCATGGTCGCCTCCGCCGTCGGTGTGTGAATGTAGGAGTGAATGTGTGAGTGAATGGGTAAAAATGTGAGTAACAAATTGTAAAGCGCTTTGGATAAAAGCGCTATATAAAAAAGCAGCCATTTATATATATATATATAGTTGTACTGTACTTGTGCTGTATAATGACAAAACCTTTTAATCTAATCTAATATAGCCTATGTGAATTTGTGAACACAAAACATGCCTATAATCTGACCAAAAAGCATATTTTCCATCTACAAATCAAACTTTTATTCAAACATGTTATACATCCCACACTTACAGTATATGGTCCCAAAAAGATTCCAGATTGGACCATGTATTTTTTCAATCATGTTCTACCCATCATCTATAACCATGTAACTGTATTGCTGTAGCAGGTCTCTTAAATAGAGCATATCTGGGCAAATAAGAGCTAGACAAAGAAAGTATTGAGAATACAAACATTAAAAAAGAAAGAAAGCTCTCTGCTATGTCACTAATCATTGGTCTTTTGGAGTTTGTTCTGACCTGATGGTTAAGCTCATGTCCGGGTGTGATCTTCACATGGGGTTGCCATTAGTTCTGGCTAAATACAACTTGTGTGCCTCCCTTTGATTAGATAAGACACCAAAGAGCCCACGTGTGTCCTACGGGGCTGACTATCAAGTGATGTCTGTGTGCCCATCTCTAAAAGGAGCTAGTTAATATCACACTGAAGAACGCACAAAGCCCCACTGTTCACATATCCTAATTCATCTTATTTGCAGAGCCATAACGGAATGTGAGTGCACAGTATGGAGTTTATTCTACATGGAGCACAGAGGTCTCACTGTGGTTCTATAGGAAGAGTTTTGTTTTGTCATTCATTTTTAACAGAGATTCCAGAAAAGCTGTTTCCAAGTCTCACCATGTACAGTAGCTGGTCTGAAGATCTACCACTGAACTCAGAATTTAGTTGTATTTGTAACTAATGTTAAACAACTACATCCTGTTAAGTTAAGTTAGATATAAGACCCTTTTTGCGATTGTTTGTTCTATAAAGGTTATGATATTCTTTGTCCCTTGGTAGGATTTAACCAAGGGACCAAGAAAATATCTATGCTTAAAAACTAAGCAAATACTCTTCCTGGAACCGTGGTGATGTAACGAGGGGGCAGGACCTCCGCTCTATTGGCGGCTGTCTACAAGTCCCCCAAATTAATCCAGAATTTAACCAAGATCCTGCTCAAGGCCTACGAAAACGCTACATTGATTGATTGTTATTATATTTGTTTTTTTGTGATGTATGACCTTTAACCCCCTCAGATACTCACACAATCCAATGAATGAAGAATTCTCTGTCGCCATGCCACACCTAAAAAAAAATAAAAAAAAAAGACCCCAGAAAACAGCATAAGGATTTTGACTCAAGCATCTGGCAAATGGGATTAGATTAGATCGGCTAACCACACAATGAGATCCATTGTGGAACATGTTACCCTTACAGTACATAAATATTAAACAAATCCACAGGGGACGATGAAACCAAAATGTGACAATTTCAAGTTCCCTAACACACCGCAAACGAGAAAAATACAAACATGGATTCCCAGATGCAGTGACATTATCAGTTTACCAGAAAACAATATCCGTGCGTACATTTTCATGTTGACAAAAGCCGACAAAGCTAACCCTGAGTAGACGATAGTATTGCGTAACTGGAAGGTAAACGTGGCCTCACAGTCGACCAGAGTTCCAGTCGTTCCCCGTTTCTTTGTGTCGTCATAAGGTTACAGTATGTGCATTAAACAAACAGCAACATCGCAGCCTAATCCTATAGGCAAGGATTTGTTTGGTTAACGCTTAAGACCCGTTTGACCTATTTCTGTCACCTCTGGCATGTCAGCGGCCACTCAAGACTTCCAGAACAAAACGCTACTACTGAACTACTGAACATCAGCCACAAAGGGTTACATGACCTATGCATGATCTAATTCAAAACACTGGCAGACAGAAATGGATGACGGGCAATAAATAGATTGTAAATCATATTGCCAAAGAATACACACACACACGCATGCATGCACACACACACACATTGTGGCTTGGAGCGAAGAACAATAGGATAGTAGACTATTTGAAGGGATTCATTCTAAAATGACAGTATATCCATTTTATATAAAAGAAGAAAAAAAAGATAAAAACTTGATGATGATTAACGCCTCAACGATGGTACTAATTAGTAAATAAGTCTTAAAATAGCCATGAACTTCAGTAAAGTTTTGCAGTTTTTTTAGCCATGAATTCCATTTTTTACAACTGCAAGAGTTGTAAGAGTGTCAAAATGATCCAAATTGTAGATTTGAGATTGCAAATAAGACATACTATACAATAAAAGTATTTTTAACATCAGGCATTATACACTCAAGTAACAGTAACAGTATTAAAAATTGGAGACTCATCAACTATCTTGACTGAGTGGGTATAGAATTTGACTCACATTTACAATATTTTAAGGAATTAATTTGGACCAAGACTATCTCCAACAATTGGTTTAATCTATCACTAAAATGTGCTGTTGATGGGAGTGTGTAACTACAAGGTTTTTAGTTTAGACAGAAATAGTTCAGGCTATGAATGAAAAAACACTCCCCCAGCTTCGAACACTCAGCCAAGCCTTTCAACTTAATAGCAGTCAGTAATTACATAAAGGCATACCGGTACCCATTTTATAGATCCCACTCGAAGTTCTAAAACAATCTCAGATTAAAATCCAACCCTGTATCTAGCTAAAGTCCAATATTAGCCATGTTATTCCCAGTGGAAACGTGGGCAGCTGAGAGCCTGATCCTCTCTGTGCTGTGGGTGACTGAGAGGCCTGTAAATGTGACAAGAATGGTTAGAATAAAGTGTGCTGACCTTCTTTTTCAGTATACTGGTTCCTCTTCTTCACCCCCGGTGTCTTCTGAATGAACGGTCCTTTAGTTTACCCTCCGTGTTAAATGTTTGCCCCCTTTGTTGTCAGTTATTGCACACAGAGAGTGGACAGATGGCTCCCTGTGCCCTTAGACCGGCTGGAGTGAGGCTGGCTTTGCTATTAGTCCGTCAGCTTAACCCAAGATAAGCCCCTATGCAGGGCAAGTGAACCCGCATCTCTTGCCTAATTCTCCCTGTCAGTGCCACGAAAGAGGCGTTCCTCAGTGGAGGGATCCGCTCGCTGAGGAGGCCTGAGGGCAGGGCAAAGTGGCTGTTCAGCTGGACGGCGTCCAGCACAGATAGAGAAAGAGCTACAGTTACAGCCTCTATCACTACAACTGGCAAAGTATAGCCGACCCTTTATCAGGACACCAAAAAAGCAAAAAGAAACGTCTGAGATGAATAAAGAGTCTTTGTTAAGCGGATGCTGCTCTAGAGGAATTGGCTCTGCGTCACCGGAGTGCACATTGTTCAATTTTCGGAGTGCTTCCTCCGCACGCGAGGCCAGATTTTCTCTAAAAACAAATCCTCTCAGTATGAAATCTGCACTTTGTCCAAGACAGCCTCGGCACATAACACCCGACTAATTGAGGAAAGGGGTGACAATAAGGTGTTTAGTTATGTTAAGGACAATGCCTTCACAGGGTGCTTCACCCCCACTCTGCCCCTCCCCCACACCAAGCCCCTACACCCTCATAATGAGGCCATAGGGAATACAATGCGGCGCCTCTGCACAGAAAAACACATTGAGCTGCGCTCCAAAATTGTGAAGGAAATGAACCAGCGAAGCATAAGTGGCATATTTAATTACTGTTCACTGCGTTGCACCAAGACAATCATGGCTGGCCTCCCCATATATCTAGAACAAAAGGTCACAGACAGCGGACGTTCACCGCTCATCTATACTCTGTGTTCATGCTATGTTTATGTGTGTGTAGTTGGGTTGGGCTATTCGTCAAAACGACAATCAATACTGAGACTGGTAATAAAAAACAGTTCAACCAGCGTAGGCCTGTCATTCTCCAGGCATGAGCCATGGCTGGAGAATTTGGTCCATTCGGTCTTTAGCAAATGTTTGTGAATAGTTTGTTCTGTTCATATTCTTCATGTACATTCATAAGCAGGTTTTAAGAGTGCATACGACATGTAACGAGATTAAACTAATGTGGTTACCAAAATCTGGAACTACAATCCATCAATGTAACTGAAAAATAGTAGTTAGATTACAGATACTTAGAAAAACAAAACTCAAGACACATTTTGTAAGGGAAAGGGGTGCTTCACAGATGTAAACATCCTTTTACACAACTTGGTATACTAAAGGTTAGCTATGTGTATGTGTTCATACTTGTGTGTCCTTTTCAGTCTCTCCACAGTGATAGCAGTCTACTGCCTTACTGGGGCTCCAGGACAGTGGGGGCAGTGTGCCCCTGATGGAAAGCATGGGAGACCCTGTAGAGTAGAGGAACTTTGGGGAATGAATGAATGAATGAAAACTTTATTTAACAGATTGCAGAATGGGTACAATACAGTACGGCTCAATACATACAATTGTTAAGGGGATGCAGACCTGAGAAAGACGTTTGTCTTGTTTCCATCAGGGTCCCCCATTTTCAATTCATATAGACATATATGACATACATGACATACAGATAGTCAGTACTGCTACATCTATACATTTATGACATACCAGATTTGCAAATACAGTACTGTTTGTGATACAGAAGGAGTCAAGAAAAGGGAGTATATACATTTGACGTAGAAACTGTACATTGGAGGTTGGGTGGGGGGGGTTGGGTACATTGGGATATTGACAACCATACTGGGTAATTTACATTGGAGGTGGTTGGGGGGGGGGGGGGGGCGGGGGGCATACTGTATAAACAAGTAACACTGTACATTGAGGGGGGGGGGGAGGAGACACTGTACAAACAAACACAATTGTACATTGAACTATTGACAAAACCATACTAGGTAAATGACTGTACATTGGAGGGGGTTGGAATGATTGGGTTAGGATATTTACAGGGGCCAGTGTTGAATTGCAGTCTCCCGTAGGTGTCCCTTGAGAGAGGTTTTGAAAGTAGGTAGTGATCCACATTCCTTTACAGCTTTGGGTAGGGCGTTCCACATTGATGTGGCATAATTGCGAAACGTGTTTAGTCCCTTATTTGAGCCGAATCTGGGTTTGACATGATTTGTGGAGCTCCCTCTGGTGTTGTGATCGTGGTATTCACTGACCTTTGGGAAGTATTTTGACATGTACATGGGTACCTTGGTCGTGTAGTGTATCTTGTAGACCAGGCCCATTGCAAGTTGTTGTACTCTGTCGTCTACTCTAAGCCATCCTAGGTTGTCGAAGTGGGCAGGGGTGAGGTGGGTTCTAGGAGTAAGGTCAAGCAGTAGTCTGACCAGTTTGTTTTGAGATGTTTGTAATTTTGTTTTTAGCGCCTTTGAGGTGCTTTGGTACCATGAGGTGCAAGCATAGTCGTAGTACCCCTGAATGAGTGCTCCTGCCAGAGTCTTCAGGGTGTTCTTGTTTACCAGAGAGGAGATCCGGTACAAGAATCGAGTTCGTTGGTTGACTTTTTTTATTACATTGGATGCCATTTTGTCACAGGAGAGATTAGCCTCTAGGATGGACCCCAGGTAGGTATGGGCTGTGGAGATGCTTCCATTTGATGATCAGATAGATGGTTCTTTGGCCTGAGGGTGAAAACAGGAAACAAGACTATTTTTGGTTCTACCTAATGAAGTGACTGAATGTACATTATTAAATGCATTACTAAATCATATATATATGTTATCACTGTAGCCTAAGAAAGACTTTTTAATGAATGAACTGTCCAAAGTAAGTTTCCCAAGCCTGTTTTTAAAGGTAGAACCTGCAATGCTGTCAAACAGAGGGAGAGAGGGAGAGGGAGAGAGAGAGAGAGAGAGAGAGAGAGAGAGAGAGAGAGAGAGAGAGAGAGAGAGAGAGAGAGAGAGAGAGAGAGAGAGAGAGAGAGAGAGAGAGAGAGAGATCTGGAGAAAAGGGAATGGCTCCCACCTACCTCCGGTCAATGGTCTCTAACTACACACCCTCAAGACCCCTACGCTCTGCATCTTCTGGCCGCCTCAGACCTACTCCTATCCGATTTCCGGGAGGGTCATCAAAGAGAAGTCGCCTATTCTCGGTCCTTGCCCCACAATGGTCGAACGAACTTCCCACCAGTTAGGACAGCCAAAACCCGTCCAATCTTTCGCCGTCGACTAAAGACGCACTTTTTCAATCATTATCTGAAATGATTTTTTTTTTTTTTTTTTATCTAACCCTAACTAACCTTACTGTCATGCACTAATATACTCTCTCCTAATATACTAACCAACCTACACTGTAGCACTCAACACTTTGATGAACATTGTTACTCAGCTGATAGAGTTGTGCCCTTCCTGCTGTCTTGTTGTACAAAACTTGTAAGTCGCTTTGGATAAAAGCGTTCAGCTAAATGAGTCAATGACTAAATGTAAATGTAAATGTAAAATGTGGTAATGATATTCAATTTAGCCTATCAAGGGAGAACAATTCAGCAACTCTTTGGAGGCCGATGGATGTTCTAAAAATAATGCTCTTTATTTATACAATTAAAGCCAACGTATTTCGGCAACATGACTTCATCAGGGTTACATGACCAAGAACGAACAATGGATCTTAAATACAATGGACCCCCCCCCCAACTGACAAAAGACCAATCAGAAATAATTTTACATTCCTAGATCACAGAGGCATCAGTAAAATAGCTATACAAAACATAAAAACATAACTCTAAAAGCACAAACTATAAAGATTATAAAAGGTAATTTATACAGAACTCCTCATTCATCCCATTAGGGTACAGACTTTTAAAATAAAAAATCCAAAAAGCCCCCTCACACATCCCAGAAGTAATACTTTCAATTCCAATAAAGAAGAAAGCAGTGGGTTGGCCTCCTTAAAATGTCTTCTGTTCAAATGTCTTGCTACAGGGCTGTTCATATCTACCCTCTTGATGGAACCTCTATGTTATTAAAATGTCTTCTATGTTATTAAAATGTCTTCTATGTTATTAAAATGCCTTCTAAGTTATTAAAATGTCTTGTTACAGGACTGTTCATATCTACCTCTTGGTGGAACTTCTATGTTATTAAAATGTCTTCTATGTTGTTCAAATGTCTTGCTACAGGACTGTTCATATCTACTATCTTGATGGAACATCTATGTTATTAAAATGTCTTGCTACATGACTGTTCATATCTACCCTCTTGATGGAACCTCTATGTTATTAAAAATGTCTTCTATGTTATTAAAATGTCTTGCTGCAGGACTGTTCATATCTACTCTCTTGATGGAACCTCTATGTTATTAAAATGGCTTCTATGTTATTAAAATGTCTTGCTACAGGACTGTTCATATCTACCCTCTTGAGGGAACATCTATGTTATAAATATTTCTTGCTACAGGACTGTTCATATCTACCCTCTTGAGGGAACATCTATGTTATAAATATTTCTTGCTACAACAGGACTGTTCATATTATCTACCCTCTTGATGGAACCTCTATGTTATTAAAATGTCTTCTATGTTATTCAAATGTCTTGCTGCAGGACTGTTCATATCTATACTCTCTTGATGGAACGTCTATGTTATTAAAATGTCTTGCTACAGCACTGTTCATATCTACCCTCTTGATGGAACGTCTATGTTATTAAAATGTCTTCTATGTTATTAAAATGTCTTGCTACAGGACTGTTCATATCTACTCTCTTGATGGAACGTCTATGTTATTCAAATGTTGTCATGGTCAGGGCTCGGGCCTTCCTCTGCCCCCATCCTGCCGCGCCCATATATGGGCAGCTTCCTGCTGCAGCATTCCTAAGCTGCCAGACGAGCATCAATCAGCGCGGCTGTGAGGGATTCCCTCATCAGCAGCCGCTATATCACCTGACGGATCCTGTCGTCCCTCGTCACAGTGTTAAACTAGCTACCTAGGTACGACGACGAACCTAAAGCCTTGCAACCCTGTCCTCGTTGATATACCTTGTCCTAATCTGTTTCTCTCTGTGCCCAGGATCACCGCTCCAGTACACCTCCAACCTGGACGTCCCGTGCTGCACAAGGAGTGCTCCTGCTCGCGCCTATTACAAACACGTACCTGTTACCCCGCGCTGCACTAGGAGTGCACCGGCTCTCGTCTATCGTACATCCCTGTACCTGTTGTCCCGTGCTGCACAAGGAGTGCTCCTGCTCTCGCCTATTACAACACGTACCTGTTACCCCGCGCTGCACTAGGAGTGCACCAGCTCTCGTCTATCGTACATCCCTGTACCTGTTGTCCCGTGCTGCACAAGGAGTGCTCCTGCTCTCGCCTATTACAACACGTACCTGTACATTCCTATATTTGCCTGTAAACTGTCTGCTTGGGGAAATACTATTAAAACACCCTAAACCGCTCCATTCTCTCTCCTCCTGTTTGCTATTGGGCTCCGCAAAACCCCCTCCTCACAAATGTCTTCTATATGTTATTAAAATGTCTTACAGGACTGTTCATATCTACCCTCTTGATGGAACGTCTATATGTTATTAAAATGTCTTGCTACAGATGGAACGTCTATGTTATTAAAATGTCTTGCTACAGGACTGTTCATATCTACTCCATTGGCGGGAGTCACTCTGTGAATACAAACGTGGAAGACAGCTGTGAGTGTGATGGTCAGTGGAGGGCCAGCCAGTGAGGTGTTTTTATTTGGGGTGGTACTTCTTTACAAGCAAAACGCGAGTAGACTTATCATAACCAGTCTGTGTTTGAAAGCATATTGGAAGAAATGGCTCTTTCATCATCTCCTCGCCCCCATTATCATCTGCTCATGAATTAGCTGGCCTCCACGGACACTGACTTGTAGATTAATCCATAAACTGTTACTTCAGAGTCCTCCATGTTTGTGTCCATCGTCGTTATTGTCCATTTGTGCATGCGGGTCAGTTCAGTAGCGTGACCATTTCACACTGGAATCTGATCTTGGTCACATTTAAAAAAGAATGTGAACACAGCCAAACAAAAAATCTGATCTGAGTAATAAATCAGAATTGAGCACTAAGGCTTGCAGTGTGCTGTGCACGTAGCCAAAATATAATATTATGTAATGTAAACTGCAAACAATCACAGTATGTTCTTGTAGTACAGTTAAATGTAACAACTTCATTTGTACTTCATTTGTACTTTAGGTTGTACTCTAGTTTGTATATTGTATTATTTTGTATGGTGTTTGGCCTTTATTCTTTTAACCTTTTTTTACTGTATGAAGTACAATCTCAGGGGGCTCATACAGAACCAAGCAAGAAGCATTTCACTGTAATGTATGTACCTTATATGTGACAAATAAAACAAAACTCGAAACTTGAAGCTAGTTACCTACCTTGTTTTCTTTTTAATGCTGGGTCAGAGGAATTTCAGCACCATGCAACAGAGTAGAGTAGACCATTGGCTGAATATCTGCTTATCGTTATGGTGATGTTGTGCCCCCTATCGACAAAATCCTTTTTAGTATCAAGCAGTTAAACAAATAGTTCTGCTATTTGATCCACTGTCCGCACTGTAGGTCATCTTGCAAAGCAGGCTATCCTTCCTGTTCTAGAGGAATGCGAGGTCAATCGTTTGGTTATGAACTCGTCATCAACAGACTCAACTGGCATGTGACACGATGCTAATAACGGACTTAGAACTTTGTCAGTGAGAGACCACTGTTGTTCAAATGATTGACTAACACATCTAAACCTCGCCAGTAGTATAGATCTATATTCAGAGTATGGCAACACAATCACTGGATTTCAAACAACTGTGCACCTTCGAACGTTTCAAGGAAGTCTGGAGTCATGATTATACGGAGAATTTACGAGACGTGATTGAAAAGGAATTCTCAAGGACTAAAGGTAATTTTCACAACAAGCGAAAGAAAGGCTTAAAAATGTCACATTGTAGTCGCTCGATGTCGCGTGATTTGTTTCATAGTCGTATACAATAATAGCCATCATGTACACTTTCAACAGGAATAACATACCTGGATCATGCAGGTGCAACTTTGTATCCCGAGTCACTGGTGAGAGACTTCTGTCAGGACATGACAAGGAACCTGTATGGTAAGAGAAGCAGGCTTATAGGTGCTGTAAGTGGTATTTTATCTTGTTCAAATAAGTGTTATAGCTCTATATTTTGACGGCCATCACTGTCACATGTATAGTGTTTGGTCAGTAACATGGTTTGATTGATTGATTGATTGATTGATTGATTGATTGATTGATTGATTGATTGAAAACTTTATTAACAGATTGCAGAATGGGTAGAGTACAGTACAGCTCAATACACACAATTGTTAAGGGGATGCAGACCAGAGAAAGACTTTCGTCTTGTTTACATCAGGGTCCCCCATTTTCAATTCATCATAACATATGACATACACGACATACATAGATAGACAGTACTTCCAGTCCCTCAGCTCTGCAGTAATCAGACATTTGTTTTTCTGGTATCCCATTCCACTTGATCCAATCAGGAGAGAGAACCCTAGATATTTGTCCTTATTTCAAGCCAGATTTGCTTACTGCACTGGCATATTATTTTACCTGTATAAAGCACATATTTGCTAGTTTTTATTTCATATTTTGTCAGACTGGATCAAGTGTATTTTATTTTTACTGCATAGCAGAGGGACTGGGAAACCCATGTTACTGACCAAACACTCTATATCAGTGATGGCTGTCAGAATGTAGAGCATATTATTTTAACATGTACTGTAGACCACTTATTTTCACAAAAAGAAAATACCACACAGCACCTTTAAATATCATATTATTATAATATATTTATATTATTGTCAATTAGCTTGAGTTATATATATTTACCACATTATATACAAATGCATACTGAAGCAGTGAAAGTGTTAAGTATGAATTTTGCCTGTGTATAGCTTAGCATAACATTGATGAGCCTTCATACCTCACTACCTCTCTTCTCCAAAACCCTACTATGTTGTTTTACCAATAGGCAACCCCCACAGCCATAGCCCCAGCAGTAGGTTGACACATGACACCACGGAGAGCATCAGATACAGGTAAATTCCTGTCATCAGAAGCATGGAACCACATACTGTACAAGATTTGGATTACACTGAATTAAATGGGAAAGAAAGAGAGAATGTTTTATTTTCTTACAGGGTATTGCAGCATTTCAACACCACCCCTGAGGAATACTCTGTTGTTTTCATCTCTGGCTGCACAGCAGCTCTTAAATTAGTGGCTGAGAGCTTTCCGTGGAGGGCCAAGACTGCAACAGAGCCAGGGAGTCAGTTCTGCTACCTCACTGACAATCACACGTCCGTGGTTGGCATCAGAGCACTGACTTCAGGGCAGGGGGTGGTTACTCTACCTGTTGCACCGCTAGAAGTGGAAAGCAGGGCAAAGGATGAGGCGGTGAGTAAAGACAGTGGTTGCCAGACACCACACCTCTTTTGTTTTCCAGCTCAGAGCAATTTCTCTGGCAGAAAGTATCCTCTGAGCTACGTGGAAGGCATCCAGGCAAGACGTCTCTACCCAGCGTGTGACTTCCAGGGACGCTGGTTTGTGTTGCTGGACGCAGCCGCCCATGTCAGCTGCTCCCCTCTAGACCTACAGGAGTGCCCTGCTGATTTCATCCCCATCTCCTTCTACAAGATATTTGGATTCCCCACAGGTCTAGGGGCCCTCCTCATCCGGAACCAGACTGCAGCCATACTGAAAAAGACCTATTTTGGAGGCGGCACAGCAGCAGCTTACCTCGCTGGGGAAGATTATTACGTGCAAACAGCAAGCATTTCTGACAGGTGAAACAACGCACCTCTGTATGGATACCTGCATTCATATATTGTATTATATTACATAGAATACAATATACCATTTTATCCACAGAGATTTTCCAGTGAGAAATAAAGAAAACACAATTTATTCATAGCTCTTGCATCCTTTGGTAATATCTCATTCATCCTTGTCCTGATAAAGGTTTGAAGATGGCACCATCTCTTTCTTGGACATTATTGCTCTAAACCACTGTTTCGAAGGTCTGCACAAGCTCACAGGTACTGTATACTGTAGGATGGTTTTTGTAGGCAACTAGAGGATCCCCTAAAAATGATTGCAGTGTCATGACAATCAGCCTGAGGCAAACAGGAGCAACAGATTCTCTCTTTAACCATCTCTTCTGCTTCAGGAGGCATGGGAAACATCCAACTGCACACATTTGGCTTGGCACGTTACACTTACATGCTGCTGTCAAGTCTTTGCCATGGTAACGGCCAACCGGTGGCTCAAATATACAGTGATGGGGAATTTGAGAGTCCACACACACAGGGAGCAATCCTCAACTTCAATCTGATGGACTGTCATGGGCAAATGATTGGTTACTCTCAGGTGCATTCAGTGAACAGTAAACCCTGGGCTTTATTTCACTTTCAGCACAATGTAATTGCAACATTCATATGCATTGCTGGTGAATTATTGCAACAACTCCCAATTATTCTGTTCTCCTCAGGTGGACAAGCTGGCTAGTCTTTTTAATATCCATGTCCGCACAGGTTGCTTCTGCAACACTGGGGCCTGCCACTCCTATCTGGGTATCACCAACCAAGAAGTGAAGAGAAATCAGCAGGTGAGCAACTAAACATAGGAACCATATTGTTGCCGTCATCTCCAGACAGACATGTGCAATTCTACCCTCTGAACCCTCTGAAGTCATGAAAGACCATGTAAAACTTTGAATTCCCATTAAAAAAAAAACATAAAATTCACCATAACAAGTTAGTCTATGGTCATTCACACAGTCTCATAGAACCATAGTTATACATATACATAACCTCTGTTCTATATTGACCTAAAATGACCATCCCTGAAGGTCTCACCATGCCAAATTGCAAGGGCATAGCCCGCATGGCAGCCCAGGTTGCTGCTGCAGCATAAATGTTCTCCAGGGACAGCCCTTTCAGTGCAGCCCAGAAGGTAGCCATACTTCTTGTAGAGCAGGCCCTTATCTTCATCAGGAATGTTCCATCTCTATCATTCCTGAACTGACTGGCCTGACTGGCAGCCTCGGTAGCCAGTGCCAGTCTTGCTGCCACAGCCGGGACTGGAATAGCCACAGATAGCGTCTCACTGCCACTGCTTGCCCCTTCATGACTTTTTGAGAAGGAGGTGGAGCTTGTTCCAATTCCTCAGCCAAGTCTGAAGCCCCCTGTACCTCGTATAATCTGCATGCCAATCAGTGCCGATACAGAGAGAGAGAGGATGGTGCCTGTGTTGGCCAGTCATGTCTGGACCATGTCTGGATCTGCCATTGTACTTTTGGAAAACAGGTCAGCCCTGTGATGCCTACTGGGGCCACCGCCCCCACCCGGCACTAATTTAGACCCCCGGGAAGTTACACCGAGGCATAGCCAATCTGTCTGGCACAGGTTACCGCAGAGAGGCTTTGTGCAATATGCCCTATGGGGGAGCCTCTGAACCATGGTCAACTGGATGCAGCTGGAGCGCATCGGGGCACCGTCTGGCCACACTCAGTAGGGGGATACTTGAGAATAAGTCACCCTGTGCACTCTAGGCCTAACAAAAATAATGGTTGGTTTCAGGTTGCCGACCGACCCTGCCGATTTAGGTGCGACCCAATATATTTTATGAGTTTAAAAAAAAAATTATATATTAAAAAAAAAAAAGTCCGTTTTTTTTTTTTTTTTTTTTTTTTTTAGAATAAAGTTTCATAGAAATCTTAGTCAAACATTTAGTATTATGGATATTAAACATGCTGGCAGAGTACATGCATCCATGTTGTTGTGAACATTTTAACCCTTTCACTGCCACACGACAGCCGGTTAACCCTTTCACTGTGACAATACAGAAGGTTAGCCCTTTACTATCACACAACCGACGGCGATGCTCCATCATTAGCATCATTAGCTCCGCATCCGCGGAGCTAATGATGCTAATGATGGAGCATCGCCGTCGGTTGTGTGATAGTAAAGGGCTAACCTTCTGTCGTGTGGCAGTGAAAGGGTTAATTAAATAAAGAAATTCCCTATCCATAGTCGCCGTGGGAAAGAATATAAAAAAAAAAAAAAAAAAAAAAAAAAAATTCCCTACCTACCCATGGCCAAACTGACAACCAACCTGAAACCAACTATTATTTTTGTTAGGCCCTAGGCGACTTGGACGGTGCAGCCATATGTACCACCCCTTGGGCACGTTAGCTTACAATAGAGCATGAGATATGCCCAACAGCCCATGGCCAGCCAGCCAGCACACTGGCGTCTGTACAACAAAGCTTGGTAGAGGTATATGGGAATGCGTCTGGCACTATAGCTGGCTTGTCAACGCGGCCATACGGACTACCACTGGGTTCCTTGGTTTACGCCGTGCAATCGTTTCAAGTTTTCATGTTTTGCTTCTGTATTTGTCACATGGGGCGACAGTAGAGCAGTCGTCTGGTAATCCGGAGGTTCCCAGTTCCCGATTCCCACTCTTCCCGGGCAGTGTGTCAACCCCTAATTGCTCCCGATGAGCAGGTTGGCACCTTGCATGTTTGCCTCCGCCATCGGTGTGTGAATGTGTGAGTGAATGGGTAAAATGTGAGGAACAAATTGTAAAGCGCTTTGGATAAAAGCGCTATATAAATGCAGTCCATTTACCATTTGGGATGGCTATTTGAAGGCATATCAATATTCTAATATTCTATTAAAAGATTTTCCTTTAATCGGTTAACCGAACTACCCAATTTTTTTTAAAGGGCAGTACTCGACTTCTGTGATCCTCGTCTTCACTAAACATCCTAATAATCATAATTATGTTTTCCATTTATTTGTCAATAAATAAATGGAAAGATCAGTGCAGTTGACACAACAAAACAATCGGCTATAGTCGAATACCAGTTTGAGTAATTTCAAATAGTCCAATATTCAAATAATCCTGTCCATCCCTAATACCTTGGTCTGGAAATTGGCCCGCCAGCAATAACATCTGGCCCGTCAGATTATTTTGAGAATATGATTTCTTTTAATATATATATCAGACCGACTATAGGCTAGGCTATATATTTAAGCTATAATGTCCAAACAGAGAAACTACCACCACCTAAAGAATGCTTATTATACTTAGTTGTATCCATGTTGAGAGAATGAGAGTGAATAACAGGTATAGGCAGCGAGGTGCAATGTAGCGCTTGCTTACCATGAATAAAGTCGGTGAGACAGCGCCTGGTGCTGAAACATGGTCACTGTCGGAAAGGCTTGTCAAATGACGCTCGCCGGATATTTCGCCTTTTAACTCGAGACCCTAAGCACGCAATAGGCTGAGTGTGGTGACGATCGAAAGGCAGCAAATTCAACTTTCAAACAATGTATTGGATGATCGGTGAAAAATGCAGCCCGGAGCCGACAGACGAGAGTAAAGTAAAGAGTAAAGTGCGGCAAACAACCAGTGTGGTATGAAATTAAAGGGGACATGCATTGCTATTCCTTGCACTATTTGGGCAACTTTACACAATTGCTGTGAGTCTATTGAACACATCTATACGTTTTTTTTTCAAAAGAATTCATTGTTTTATATTTCTAATCAAGTACTCAAAAGCATAATTTTTCAGCCTAAAAAGCTGATAGCATCACGATGGTTCCAACCGGAGAAAATGTGCCGAAAGGTCTGGATTATTACATATCTCGATGTGATTTATCAAGAAATATCTACAGCAAGAATTTTGGGTCTCAATGAATCAAAAATGAAAATGTGGTTAGAAGTGGTGGAGATAATAAAAGCTAGCATATAATGGTAGTGTCTGGTTAGGAGCGTGGGATAATGGATGGATTATCCAATGGGGGGTCCGGGAGGGGGGGGGTACGAGCTAGAGCATATGTGTGTAGGGTATTAGATAGCAGGTATTGGGGGTATATCCTGTATAAGACATTTAACTATATGGTGATTTCATTGGATGTGCACTGTTAATAATGCTTGTATATCTTATCGTGTGTTGTCATGTTTGTTTATATGTTTGTTTAAAAAATAATAAAAAAATAAAACACAATAATTTTTCAGCCTCAGGATTTCAGGCTGTTATTGGATGGGCTCCGCCCATAAGCGCTTTGAGTGACAGTCACCCACACAGCGTGATACATACGAGAGAGAGAGAGAGAGAGAGAACGAGCAAGAGAGAGGGAGAGAGAGAGAGGTGAGATGCGTCCCCGACACACACGCAGTCAAGTTTGTGTGTAAATGCTCCAACGAGGGAGAGAGAGAGAGGAGAGATGCGTCCCCGACACACACGCAGTCAAGTTTGTGTGTAAATGCTCCGACGAGGGAGAGAGACAGGAGAGATGCGTCCCCGACACACACGCAGTCAAGTTTGTGTGTAAATGCTCCGACGAGGGAGAGAGACAGGAGAGATGCGTCCCTGACACACACCCAGTCAAGTTTGTGTGTAAATGCTCCGACGAGGGAGAGAGAGAGAGGAGAGATGCGTCCCCGACACACGCAGTCAAGTTTGTGTGTAAATGCTCCGACGAGGGAGAGAGACAGGAGAGATGCGTCCCTGACACACACCCAGTCAAGTTTGTGTGTAAATGCTCCGACGAGGGAGAGAGAGAGAGGAGAGATGCGTCCCAGACACACACACAGTCAAGTTTGTGTGTAAATGTTCCGACGAGGGAGAGAGACGGCGCACACACACTCCTGCACGCGGTCCCGCCGGTCCCTCTCTCTCTCTCTCTCCCTCTCTATCTCTCTCTCGCTCGCTCGTTCTCCGCCTCTCTGTCAAAACCTGTTTGAGGAAGTGTCGGGTTACACTATGCGCTACAACCATAGAGGGGGCATTACTGCAAATCAGTACCTTATTCACGTCAGCAATACCGTCAAATCAGAACGACTTAGTTGAGTGAGGGAAGATCTTGTGAACTCGAGACTAGACTGATGAGTCAATATGATAATTAACGACACAGACCACATTGATATAATCCCACATTGCTAAGAAACCATGCTAAACACTGGAAAAGGCCATTTATAATGCATGGGACCTTTAAAGGGGACATGCATTATAAATGGCTTTTTTCAGTATTTACCATTGTTTTATAGCAATAGGGGTTAGTATCAATGGGTCTGTGTCTCTAATTACCATATTGACTCATCAGTCTAGTCTCGAGTTCACGAGATCTTCCCTCACTCAACTAAGCCCTTCTGATTTGACGGTATTCCTGATGTGAATAGGGTACTGATCTGCAGTAACGCCCCCTCTATGGTTGTAGTGCAGTGTAACCCTACACTTCCTCAAACGGGGTTTGACAGGCAGAGAACAAGCGAGAGGGAGAGAGAGAGAGATAGAGAGAGAGAGGGACGGCGGGAGGGACTGCAGAAGTGTGTGTAAATGTGTGTGCGCCATCTCTCTCCCTCGTCGGGGACACACACACACACAAACTTGACTGCGTGTGTATCTGGGACGTAGGCATAGTGTAACCCGACACTTCCTCAAGCGGGGTTTGACAGGCAGAGAACGTGCGAGGAGAGAGAGAGAGAGAGAGAGGGACGGCGGGAGGGACTGCAGAAGTGTGTGTAAATGTGTGTGCGCCATCTCTCTCCCTCATCGGGGACACACACACACACAAACTTGACTGCGTGTGTGTCGGGGACGCATCTCTCCTCTCTCTCTCTCTCTCTCTCGCTCTCGCTCTCTCTCGTATGTATCACGCTGTGTGGGTGACTGTCACTGAAAGCGCTTATGGGCGGAGCCCATCCAATAACAGCCTGAAATCCTGAGGCTGAAAAATTATGCTTTTGAGTACTTGATTAGAAATATAAAACAATGAATTATTTTGAAAAAAAAACTTACAGATGTGTTCAATAGACTCACAGCAATTGTGTAAAGTTGCCCAAATTACTCACTAATTACCATATTGACTCATCAGTCTAGTCTCGAGTTCACGAGATCTTCCCTCACTCAACTAAGCCGTTCTGATTTGACGGTATTCCTGACGTGAATAGGGTATTGATTGAATACTTTATTTTGACACAATCGTAGGACAAACATTTTGAAAGACAAACAATAACAGTGTCAACACGCTGGTCAAAAATGGATAAAACACAATAAAGCCAAGGCTTTTTTCCATTGTGGTCCATACATGGAACATAAAAGGCACAAAAACACAAATGGACATGTACACTAGACAGGACACATCCTAATTTTTTTTATAATAACACCTCAACCTGACAACTCATACAGTCAACTAATGTTAAAAGAAAATCCGCAAACCCTTAAAAGCAACTCATGATAAAGAGAAATAAAAGCCAAGTTATGATAAAAGAGATAAAAACCATATTAAGACCAATTTGAGTTGCTGCTGAGCCATGTTTTTAGGGCGGATTTAAATCCGAGAGGGGAGTTCAGGAGTTTTATGAATGTTGGCAGGGCATTTCACATTACAGTAGCAGAGTAAAAAAATGCATCTTTCCCCATGCATGTCCTGACTCTCGGCGGGACCAGGTCCGTGGGGCTTCCTCTTGTGGCGTGTTTGTGGACATCTCCTACTTTATTAAAATAATTTACTAGGTACTTGGGGACCGTTTCTTTCAGTACTTTAAAAACCAGTAGCATTTTAAGCTGGTGTACCCTTTCCTCAACCCTAAGCCATCCCAGACTGCTAAAGTGGGCTGGCGTTAGGTGAGTCCTAAAGTGAAGGTTGTGCAGGAGTCTCACTAGTTTGTTTTGGGAGGTCTGGAGCTTTGTCTTAATTTGTTTGGATATGTTGCTGTACCATGAAGTGCAAGCATAGTCAAAGTGACATTGGATGAGGGCTCCAGCTAGGGTCCTCAGAGCGTTCCTATTTATGAACGAGGAAATTCTAAATAAAAATTTGGTTTTTTGATTGACCACTTTTTGTGCCATTTTTTCGTTAGAATGTTTGTTATTTAAAATAAAGCCCAGGTAGGTGACCTCCTCTTTATCCTCAATAATGTTTTCACCTACTCTAATTTTAAAACCCTGGGATTTCTTTAGGTTGGCGTTTGACCCAAAGAGTATGGCCTCTGTTTCCCCCAGATGTAGAGACAATTTATTGTCACTGAGCCAAGAGCAGATCTTTTTCATTTCACTGCTCAGGCCACTTTCCACTTTAGACGTATCCCTGTCAGAGACCAGGAGTGCCGAGTCGTCAGCAAACAGGAACAGGTTGCAATCGCATGCCGATTTCATATCATTGATATAATAACAAGTTACTCTTGTTAGTTACTCTCACTAAATGTAAAGCCATTGTAATGTATGGAATCCGAGTCTATTGATAATTGAACATTGATATGCTTGTATTTTTCCTCGGCACGTTTGTTGTATTGTACTTGTTGCTCAACTGATTTTAAAGTGGAACAACACCCACATGAATAATTCCAGTATGTTATTTCCATGACCTTGTAAACTTCAATCAATATTAATATGAACATGAGCTACTCTCTCCCAAAGCCAGAAACCAGAGAAGTAAGAATCAAACTTGTGATGTCATCAAGTATAAAGTCTGAAACTGCTTCACTGATTTTGTGGACCCACATAATGTTTTATTTTTTTTTATACCCAAATGTCTCTATTCTCTATTCTCTAGTAGTGTTCTCAGTTCTGAAACAGAACATGTACCTGTATACTCAGAACTAGGGATGCCCCGATCGATCGGCCACCGATTGTTATCGGCCGATAATCAGTATAAATATGCGATTGGTGAATTCCGATAATGAGTCATATTCGCCGATCGCGGAAACCGATCAAGTGGAGATCTCACTCGCTGTCTGTCTCAGACGCACAGGACCTGCAAACTGCCGCTGCTCCCTAGCCCCGCCCGCACCCGTGTACAGTTTGTAAACACAGAGGACTGAGAGGCGGCTCCTCTGCTCGAGTCTATAGTGCATTCGACCTGAGCTAACGTTAGCTACCTAGCTATCGTTACTGTTTAAACAAAATTACCCAGTCAACTATTCACTTTTAGTAGGCATTGTCTAACGGTATTTAGCCGGCTAGCTACTGATAGCTCCGGATAT
Organism: Notolepis coatsorum; assembly: GCF_963971535.1. NCBI lineage: Eukaryota > Metazoa > Chordata > Actinopteri > Aulopiformes > Paralepididae > Notolepis > Notolepis coatsorum. Next base: position 7,869,464 of record NC_140173.1, on the reverse strand, counting down.
AAACAAATGCTCCAGCAAGTCTAGTAGTCCATGTTGATACCTCCGTTAGCTTGTGTTAGCTTGCGTTAGCTGACGTTAGTTCACAGTTCAAAAACGAAATGTCCGATTGAACTAAATAGTTGTCTTAACGTCATCTAGCCGGCTAGCAGTAGCTACAGATAGCTCCTGATATCAATGTCTTATAACATTGATTCAATGCGTATTCGAGCTGAGGGCTTGCTGAATGTGATATGACCAAAGCACAGTAGTAACGTTATACCAATAGGGTCCAGCTGCAGCGCCGGAGAATCCTTTTTGGAGCTGGAGGCTACTAGAGTACTCTTTAGCCAATCAGCTGCGGCTCCCTGGCCAAAAAATAATAATAATTTGAATATTTCTTTTTCTCTTATTTTGGAGATCGCTGTCATACTGTGACACTGAAATGAAAAAAATATTTCATCAACTAAGATATTTAGTCAACAAAAGGCTTACCTGTATGCCTGATATGTGGTGCGAAATTTGCGAACGTAAAATATACTTTTTATTTTATAGATTTTTATAAAAAGAATAATAATAATAATAATAATAATAATAATAATAATAATAATAATAATAATAATAATAATAATAATAATAATAATAATAATAATAATAATAATAATAATAATAATAATAATAATAATAATAATAATAATAATAATAAAAGACAAATAGAAAAGGGTGTGGCAAATGTTATCACCTACCTTTATAGATGAGACTCCGCCCCTGGCTCATGGGCATGACATATAAAAACAAGTTAATCTAAATGGTAAGATTGCTCAGGGACGGTTCATTTTAGGTCAATATATAACATTTCACATGACAGCAGTGGTACATAGAACTTTAGCCATGACAAAGTAGAGTATTTGTATCAACATGACATTGTCATTGCTCCTCAAGGCTGGCCACGTGTGTGGAGACGACATAGACCTAGTGGACGGCCAACCAACGGGATCTGTGCGGGTGTCCTTTGGCTACATGTCGACCTTTGAAGACTGTCAGAACTTCCTCAACTTTGTCGTCGACTGCTTTGTCGAGAAACCAGTGAAAGTGGACCAAGTTAGACTAGAGAGACTGAAGAGAGCCACACCATCCCAAAGCTCCAACAGGAATCTTCCAAACAAAATGACCAGCGGCAGACATGACCTGGTGGATGAGAGACGTGGCCTCATAGAACAACCGTCGAACGGATATGAAGGCAAAGCTATTGCTGAAGACGCAAGCAATTGTGGGATGGCCTACACTCTGACCAATATCTACATATACCCCGTCAAATCATGTGGAGCATTTGAGGTTTGGCCATTTCACTCTCTCCATCACTCACTCACGCACGTACACAAACCTGTCTTTCTCACAGAGCTGTGCTGTTGTTAATGCAGGTCTATGACTGGCCCTTGGGGCCTTCAGGATTGCTACATGACAGAGGGTGGATGGTGGTGAATGGGAATGGTGTTTGTCTGAGCCAGAAGAGAGAGCCACGCTTGTGTCTTATTCACCCAGAAGTTCACCTGCCCTCAAACCAACTACTTCTGCAGGCATCAGGTCAGTCGGGCCGGGGTCGGCGAAGGACGCTGCCATAGATGAGTACAAACAAACACAGGGACAAAGGGTCAAGAAAAACATCAGCTACTGCATGCCAACATGGCCAACCACAAAACCATACTACTAATGGTTATTAGCAGAAACCTGCTAATAGTCTTTTATAGATTTGAATGTCAGAAATATATTACATATGTTCCGGGAGGTTTTAGTATCAATACAAATGTTATGCATGTCTATAATTATGCCAATTTGTGCAAATTTTTTGCCTATGTTTATTGTGTCTACATTACTGCTGTGAAGCATTTTGGGCTGCAATTCTTGTATGAAAGGTGCTATACAAATAAAGTTGATTATTATTATTATTATTATTATTATTATTATTATTATTATTATTATTATTATTATTATTATTATTATTATTTTTTTTTTTTTTTCTTTTTAAACAAACACATAAACAAACATGACAACACACGATAAGATATACAAGCATTAATTGTCAGAGCACATCCAATGAGATCACATTTTAGTTAATTGTCTTATATAAGATATACCCCTAATACCTGTTATCTAAAAACCTACACACATATGCTCCAGCTCGAACCCCCCCCTCCCGGACCCCACCTTGGGAAGTACCTCCACTATCCCTCGCACCTAACCAGACACTACCATTATAAGCTAGCTTTTATTCTCTCCACCACTTCTAACCACATTGACATTTTGGATTCATTGAGACCCAGAATTCTTGCTGTAGATATTTCTTGATAAATCACATCGAGATATGTAAGAAACCAAACTTTCCGGCAAATTTTTTCCGGTTGAAACCAGCGTGATGCGATCAGCTTTTTAGCTACTGTGATACCCGATAAAACCAATCTCTTTAGCTGTGGATTCACTGCAAACTCAAAAACATCATTCAATAGTAATACCGAGGGGTGTACAGGTATATTCCAAGATACGAGTTTTGATACTTGTTGGGTCACATCTTTCCAGAATGCCTTAACTGGTGGGCAGTCCCAAATTTGTGCATAAATGTCCCTTCGTCCACATTTGTACATTGGGAGCATTTGGAGTCTTGTTTAAGCCCCATTCTGCACAGTCTTATAGGAGTCAAATATGTCCTGTGAATATAGTTAAGATTGATTTGTTGATGATCCGGGTTCCTTGATGTAAGTCGGACATTTGCCCAGGCTCCTTGCCAATCAAAGTCATTTTCCAGGTCTGGTATATCCCTCCTCCAGACAGAGTCTAGTTGGAGGGTTTCATACGAGGACGTTAGTAATTGATGATAAAAATCTGAAACAAAACCTCTCGATGTCTCTCTTTCGTAGAAGAATTTGTGGTATCTGTGGTGTTCAATTGGTATGTCTAATGGAACACCGTGAGACTTCAAACATAGCTGTAACTGTATGTAAAAAAGCCATGTGGACTTGGTGAGATTAAATTTTTTGCGTATTTCTTTATCACTACAAAAACCCTGTTTGTTAAAAACATCCCCTAATGAGTGTATGCCTTGCTCTTATCTTATAGGTCGTTTTTTAATTAAGAGTGCATTGTTATTGAATAAGGGAGTATGATTGTGCCGTTTGTGTGGGTTTATTATTATTATTATTATTATTATTATTATTATTATTATTATTATTATTATTATTATTATTATTATTATTATTATTATTATTATTATTATTATTATTATAATAATGGTGTATTGTCCATACTGGCACACCTACATGGAACGGACCCATTATTCATGTTATCAGCTGCAGCCGTGTTTACCCATCAATGACGTGTCTGGTTCTGTTACTTCTAATTCATTAATTTCAGACTGGATTTTCTCCCAAATGTAAAATGTTTCTTACATCCTGTCTTTTTGATAAACCGTTGAGAATGTATGCTCTTTCGTTAGAAAGATAATTGTGAGTCTGAATTATCAACATTCGTTGTGAAAAGGTTATGCTAACATTCATTCATTTCCGGATGTGGATTCTCATCCCAATGTTTGCCATGACTTGTTTCAGTGTTTGATCAAATGTAAATTATATTCAGCACCCTTTAGAAAATGAGTTTACAAGCTGTGAGGATCTTTTTAAATAGAGCTTTTTCTCTCCCCTTTCCCCACAGGAATGGGTAATGTTTCAGTTCCCTTGGGAAACAATACTCCAACACACCCCAGGGTCTGTCAGAGTAAGGTCTGTGGTGACAGGTGAGTTGATGCTGAAAGTGGAATAGTTGAAATAGCTGATATACTGTGGGGAAAATACCATTTACACTGCGATATAAGCATTGTTTTTACTTTTATCATTTTATTGTGTCATTGTTCCAATTTTCTTACATTGCTACAATTTTCACTCTTAAATGCATATTATTTTCCATTGTGTCAAAAGAAAAAAAGCATTACAATAAAGAGACATTCATCTTTCCTGACGTGAAAAGTCTTGAGTGAGAAAAAGGCTATTTATTTCGGGTTTCCAAGATTAGATCTTGTTGGTCGCTACTGAAGAGCGAACCCAGTGTGAGGTGTAAAAGCCCCAGAGATTTCCCTGGAGACTCCTTGCATGTAATCCTCCTCCTCCCCAGAGTGCAGGCTGTGGACTGTGGGGAAGAGGCAGCGTCGTGGCTGTCACAGTTCCTTGGACAGCCCTGCCGGCTGATAAGACAAAGTCCTGACTTCACCCGAGACATGAAGAAAAAGGGTCCCAGTGGAGGTAGCCGTTTTTCTTCTGGGGGCGAGCTTGTACGTTGTACATTCGGTTTAATACGAATGGATTTATTACTGTGCCACGTTGGTGTCGGGTGACGTTTCCACCGATGTCTTACAATATAACCTTTCCGTTTCATACACCTTGGGGGAGATTAGGTGGCTTGAACAGGTGAAATGTTTAGCAAACATAATCCAAAACACCATGTTTAGTCTAATGTGCAGTTGAAGGAGACGTGATATTATCACGTGTTGCTGCAGCAACATAAAAAAAAAAACGATTAATGGAATGTAGTTTATTTATTTGTACATGTATACTGTATATTTCTTTTGCTTTGCTGTCAGCTCAGATGTCCCGACTGAATTTGGTCATTAAAGAACCCAGGACGTCTATTGTAAAGAGTAGGGGGTTCCCTGGCGTTCCTGGCCAAAATTCCAATCAGGTCTCTGACATCAAGGCCACCTAATCACCCACCCCCCCTTAATTGGCTGATATCAACCCTGTCTTCTGAGCCTTTCAGCCATTGTGTAGTGTGATGTGTGCCGGACAGCCATTGAGCCTGTGTATCCCAAGGTTGGGTGCTACACAATGGTGGTGAAGGAGGCAATTTCCACCCTACATTGTAAAAAAGCGCTTTGAGTCTGTCTAGAAAAAAGGGCTATATAAATGCAATGATCAGTGTGGAAACATTTAGCCAATTCAACATCCAAGTGACTCTCTGGGTTGCTAGGGACGACTCCTGCTGCCCTCTCCTTGGTGAATGAAGCCCAGTACCTCATGATAAACCGTGCCAGTGTGGAGCTCCTTCAGAAACACATGAGCAGCAGGTATAACATGCCGTTTGAGATGTTGTATTGACAGCAGGTATTACATGCCGTTTGAGATGTTGTAGTGACAGCAGGTGTAACATGCCGTTTGAGATTAGGGATGCACCGATCCAATATTGATATCGGATATCGGCCCCGATATGACTAAAATATCGGATTTCTTTTTTTGTATATAATAATATTATATTATAATAAATAAAATAATAAATAACAATTCAGTACATTTATATCTGTGTTAATTTGTTACATTTTGTTTCACTAAGTTAGGAAAGTAATGTTATATTTCATTTATGGCTTTGCGCTCTGCTTTATTGGAACTATCCCTTTAATCATATATTATCATGAAAACTTTCAACCACGTGTACGCACCCACCTGCCTGACCACGCCCACATCCGCTCACATATAAGCGGGGTCATGGCCATACTACCAGCTCCTTCCCTACTTTCACCACTGCGAAGTCCGTGTATAGCACCGCTTTAAGTTTAGTGCTAAAAGTAGTTGTTTGGTAAAAGGAGCTGCGTTGACATTGTAATTTTGTTTTTCTCTCTCTCACAAATTTTTCGAGAAAAAGAAAAGGATAATGTCTTCACCACCAGAGAGCTTAGGCGATTATCGTTCTGGCCTCCACCAGCGATTCACTGTCGCGGCTTCCTCCATGCGTCACGGGGCGTCCCTGGCTCCACGGTTGTGGCAGGCAGGTGCGGCGTCCGGAGGAGAGTGTGCGTCGCCGAGGGACTGTCGAGCTCCCATCTCCTGTGAGGTGGCCGAGTTCCGGTTCTGGTTCCCCCCCGCCGGAGGGCAGTCAGCTGGCAGGCTGGCAGTCCCTCTGGTGGCCGGGGATTTGCGACGCAGGCTCTTCGCCTCTGCTCATTCTCGTCATATGGCGGTGAGCAGCGGGGGCAGACGGCTTAGCGGCTGTGTTGAGCTGGCACCGAGCGGGGATTCCCTCGCCTACTCTCCATCGCGTCCGATGGAAACTGAAGATTACATGGAGGGGGCGGGGGCATTCCTGTTCGAAGCTCCGGTGGAGACAGAGCACTCTCCCCCTCGGGGAGTGGTAGAGGGTGCTGTGTCTTCCTGGAGAGCCTCGTACTCCAGGACTGGGTTAAAATCTCCACCCCCGAGACGAGATGCCCTGCTATCAGCCGCACCGGATGCTGGCTCCCGCCTATCCTACGGAGACAGTGAGTGTAGCCTCCCGAACGCGAGGGATGCGAGCGAAGTGGAAGAAGGTGTGCAAGGGGAGTTGCGCGCCTTGTTCCCCGAGCTCATGGCGGCAGCCGCCCGTACTAACGGTGTGCCGCAGCCACTGCCGGCACCTGTCCCTGATGACATGATAGGTCATCTCTGGCAACGTCGTCCTGTGAGGGAGGCAGGCGTTGTCTGCCCATTCTTCCCATCGATGGAGGCTTACGTGGCACAGGGACAGGTAATTCCCCGCATCGTCGGCCTTACCTCCACCTACGTGCCTTTCACGCGGGTGGTGGGTTTGGTCCAGGGGTTGAAGGAAGGGGTGCCTCGACTTGATAGCCCGATGGCATCCATTCTTTGCCCCGAGATGGTGTGGGAGCCGTTAAGAAAGCCAATTCCCCAGGGGAAGTCGGCTAAGCAGTTGGCTATGTGGAGTGACCAGGTGTTCATCGCCTCGACACAGAGCCTGGCTGCGACCTCCAACATCGCGCAGCTGGCACGCTTCATGTCGGGGCTGATGACGGGCGGGGTGGTACTGGACGACCACCAGAAGTACCTCCACGCCCAAGCGACAGGAGCCATCCTGCACCTCACGCAGCTACAGGCGATAGCTGCGGGGAAACAGCGCGCCCTGGCCACTCTGATCCAGCGCCACCTGTGGCTGGAGCAGGCGGCGGTGACGGATCAACGGAGGATCCCCCTCCTCATGGTCCCCCTCTCCGACGCTGGGCTCTTTGGCTCGGCGATGCAGGAGATGACTTCAGCCTGCAGGGACATGGAGGAGCAGCGGTCCGTTCTCCAACCCCACTTCCCCCGGCCCGACACCCCTGCTGCCCCTGCCCTGCTCCCCCCCCCAAATATGATTTAGTTTATTAAATAAAGGGTCCCTCCTGAAGAGGGACTATTTTTTGTTAACGAAACGTGTGTTGGTTCACTGAATTTTGGGGGATACGACATGTGCAATTTTAAGCCCACAGCTAAGAATGCTGGGGTTGCGTTCTTGGAGAGTTTGTGCAGTTTTCTCTGAACATTTGCGTTGGTCGCTATTGTGTATAACTTAGCAAGGCCTGTAGTTCTAGCACTTAGCCAAGGCGTATGTCCTTATCTCTACTTAAGACAGCGTTCTTTCTTACGTGAGTAAAAGTGAACTTGGGGTTTTATTGTATGATGAGAGTTGTGTGTGTTTCATGTAATACGTTTAGGTAAACGTAGCATTGAGTCCACAACTGGTCTGGGTGTTATCTTACAGAGTTGTACATATGTAGCATATGAACCAAGGACCTTTTGAGTCCCTCTCTTTAGTCTGATATTTTTTCTTTGCTTAAGGGTAGAGGTAAAAATAGCGGGTGGCAAGTTCTTCGCACATAAGCCAGAGCCGTGAAATAAACGCGGGACGGTGGCCTGGGGCTCGCGGGCGGTGGTCTGGGGCTCGCGGGGCGGTGGCCTGGGGCTCGCGGGGCGGTGGTCTGGGGCTCGCAGGACGGTCCACACACCGCTATCAGTGTTCTTCTTCCCCCCCAATGAAGTATTCACCCAAAGACCCAATACCGTGGCAACAACTACCGCACTACCGGTAGAATAAGTGCTGAGAACCGTGGGAAGTGATGCAAACTGTCTTGTTGTGTTTTGAACATTTATGTTGTGTTGATGGAAGCGTAACGCGCTGTTTGGGCGTAGAGAGAGCGTACGTCAGTGGCCAATCAGATCGCAGAACCCGAACGCGGAACTGCAAGTTTGTTGGTAAAAGACTACACGCGTTTGTGGGACCGGCGCGCCTTGGTTGCCCAACATCATAAAAACTGCATTTTTTATGCGGTCGGCTGGGAAGGAGATTTTTGTCTCTACCGAGCGCCAGTGCACTAGGTTAGACTCGAGGGCTCACGTACATCTCCGGGGGGAGATGATGGAGTAGATCAAAACATTGGCAGGGGGGTCTCACGCCTGTTGGGTGGGCCACCGGGAGCAGTGCGTTCGTGTACTGACCGTCTCGGTGTGATGTTTTTGGATCGACACGCATACCTACCCCCCTCTTAGGACTGGGGGCGGCGGCGTGACGAGGGCACGGGACTTGTCCTGGTCGCGCCGGACCGGATCAGTTTAACCCGTTGTCTGCCGGGGCGCAGACAAATTCTGGTGCCCCAAAGGACCCTGAGCTTTTCCTGGGGGAAAATGCCTGGGCGGGCCGGACGTCACAGGGGTTGATGTCATAGATGTGTGTGTCATATAGATGTCACTACGAGTTGCCCTTAACGGTGGTGGGCATTGGTCCATACTGTACTTTTTTGCACAATGTTAGGTGGGTGGTCCTTCTCCATTCATTTCGCCCCTCCCTCCCTGCTGAGCCGGGGATGGGAGGGGGCTGTCGGGGAGGCTGTTTCTGTCAACTCCTCTATGCATCCCTGTGTAGGTCCCGGTCCTCCAGGCCCAGGTCGGGCCTCCCCCTCAATGACCTGTGGCCTGGGTTAACCCTTTTTAAACCTGAAACGCTTGAACTGCATTGTATAGCCTGTGTATATGCGCAGTTATGTTTCCGGGTTTCTTAGTGGGTTAAGGGAGCAACCACTCTCTGTTAATAAACATAGGGGGGTTGTCTCTCCGGTGTGTTGGTAGCAGAGTCGACTCTCAGGTTGAGCCCGGGTCTGACCCCGGCTGCCCGAGAGTATGCCCCCGCATCTTCATAACGTCTGCCAATTGTGTCAAACTCTTTCTCTGAACCTCGACCCTGCGGGATTAATAAATTGGCAGGGTCAGGGTTCGTGGTGGAATCTGTTCGCTGGCGGAGTTGGCTAACTCCGACTCTGCGAGGTTCGTCGCCCCATGAGATTGTGACATGGTGCACGGCATACCGAACACCCTTTCCGCCGGGATACTGTTCTTACAGTAGGCCCCTTAGGCGCCTGTCTAGTCCGCAGTGCTCCAGGCGCAGGTCGAGTTCTGCTCTTAAGACCTGTCGACCTGGATTGAGGGATCAACCTCATTGGAGGGTTGTCTCCCCGGCGCGCCGGCTGGCCCCACGACATTGTGGGGGGGAAGCCTCCTTGGAAGCGCTTCGGAGCGGCGTGCCAGGGGGAGAGGGGCCTTCACCTGTTTTAGGCCTTGTCCGATAACGCTGGCGATGTGAGGAGTGTTGTCACCACTGACCGCCTGGTGGGGTCTCGATGCCGCGGCCTCGTTGACCTCGCCAGACCCCTTTTTCAGGGGGTCCTGACCCCCGGGATGTGGCCTGGGGCTGGGGCCCGCTGCTACGGCCTTGCCACAGGGTTGGGGCTTTTTGACCCCGACCCTGCGATGTTGGGGGCTGTGGCGGTTTTTTTTTGCTTCACGTCCGTTCCCTGGTGGCATGCAGGATGCGCGTCCGAGTAGTCACGGGCCCTTCTATAGGAAGGTAAGTCCCACGGTCTGCTCACCCTGTGCGTTTGAGGTGCTAAACCCTCTTCGCACAGTCGGGTCCGGTCTCCCTCCCGTCCCTCACTAGGGGGGGCCGGGGGGCCCGGATCCTCCCTGGTATTCTGATGGTTGTAGGGGGCCTCAGCGGGTACATCTGTCGAGCTTTCTGCTCTGCTCCACTCTTGTAGCAGAGCGCAAAGCCATAAATGAAATATAACGAAGGTTATCCTATAACCCTAGTTATATGAATTATGGCGAGCGTTCTGCTCTGACTCACTGAGGACCCCACGGTCTTCCGTTTCGGCGGTGAAAGACTGGGGAAGGTCAGAAGGTAGTATGGCCATGACCCCCCTTATATGTGAGCAGATGTGGGCATGGTCAGGCAGGTGGGTGCGTAGTCGTACACGTGGTTGAAAGTTTTCATGGTCAGGACTGAAAAAGTCGGATCGGTGCATCCCTATTTGAGATGTTGTATTGACAGCAGGTATAACATGCCGTTTGAGATGTTGTAGTGACAGCAGGTATAACATGCCGTTTGAGATGTTGTAGTGACAGCAGATATAACATGCTGTTTGGATGTTGTAGTGATAGCAGATATAACATGCTGTTTGGATGTTGTAGTGATAGCAGGGGTATAATATGCTGTTTTATATGTTATAGAATAGAAATAGAATAGAATAGAATAGAAATACTTTATTCATCCCGAGGGAAATTTGGTACTACAAATCGATCACAGTAAACAGTAAACATTTAGGTATAAGAATAACAATAAGCCTAAGAATAAAATACGGTCCGGGATATACATTTCCTATGTTACATTCTAATATAAAATATACAGTAAGTGTAAATTTGTACAATGTCGGTTTAAAAGTAAAGTAAAGGTCCAGGAAGATAGTACTGTCACCCTGTGCTCAGTGATGCAGTGAGGCACAGTGATGCATTATAAAGTCTGATGGCTGTCGGAATGAAGGACTTCCTGTGCCGTTCAGTGCTACATCTTGGGAGCCTTAGTCTAGCACTACATGTTGTAGTGAAAGCAAAAATAGCATGCTGTTTTATATGTTGTAGTAAAAGCAGTTATAACATGCTGTTTGAGATGTTGTAGTGAGAGCATGTATGACACATGCCATAAAGACACCCTGTATACACTAGACTAGAGTTCAACCATTTTGGAAACAAATATCTAATTGTGATTATTTTTTACTGATATTCCAATTGCGATATGATTCACAATATTAGAGGGAATGATAATAGTTTAATTATTCTTATTTCCATAAGAATAATGTGTGACTGTTGCATGTACCATACAAAGATGTTTAATTATGTCTGTAGAATAGATTTAGATTAGATTAAATTAAAATGTATTGTCATTATACAGCACAAGTACAGTACAACGAAAATAAGTTTGGCATCCAACCAGAGTGCAAATATAACAGTAAAGTGCAATAGTAATATACAATGTACAGGTGATTAAACAGTGATACAGGTATAAAGACAGTATGGTAGTCATACTGGCCAGCAGCTTAACTAGTAAGAGTAGGTAAGAGATATGTAGATATAGATATAGTATCTACAGATATGTAAAAGGATTATGTGCAGGTATGTATAGACAGACGTGGATAGATATATATATACATATTTACATGGGTTATATGCAGGTGTATGAGTAGGTATAAACAGGTGCAGCTCAATGAATTAGAATATCGTGGAAAAGTCTATATATTTAGCTGTATTGATGCAGTAATTTGTGCAAAAGGAGCCCCAACCAAGTACTGAGTGAACATACATGAACATACTTTTCAGAAGGCCGACATTTCTATACACAACAGAAAAATACATCTATTTTAAAAATTTTATTGGTGATACAGAAGTTTGGGCTTTCATGAGCTGTAAGACATAATCATCCAAATTAAAACAAATAAATGCTTGAAATATTTCACTTTGTGTGTAGTGAATCTATAATCTACAAGAGTTTCGCTTTTTGAATTGAATTACTGAAATAAAATAACTTTTCCACGATATTCTAATTTATCAAGCTGCACCTGTAGAAGGAATATATGCAGGTACAGTATATTCAGACAGATATGATAAACAGACAAAGTAAATATAAATGTGTGCAGTATATACAGCACTTAGGATTTGTTGCCTGGGGACATCTCTGCAGCATCACGGTACTTAATTTGGAATGTTATTTTCATACACATTTCACCATCAACAAATATTGCGCCTCCAGCGATTTGGTCGTTGCACCAGCCCACATTGTGATTTCAATTGAAATTTAGATTCATTGTTCACCCGCACTGCACACTAGCTGATGATTTATTTAACATGTCCACATTCTCTCTCTTCTTGCACATTGTGAAACAGACAGGAACACTCAGAGGACCGTCAGCTCCTTGACATCCATAAACTCACAAGTCGATTTCGAGCTAATTTGGTTGTCGCAGGAGTAGAGCCGTTTAAAGAAGATGACTGGTCACACTTGATTATTGGAAACACTCAGTTCCTGGTAAGAACTTACTGCTGACTGCTGATGACTAATAATATCAAAAGTATTCACAAAAAAAGTATATATATAATAGTAGTAGTAGTAATAATATAATATAATAACAATGTGTTCCCTGTGTAACTGATTAAAAGGTTGCTGGGCGATGTGGTAGATGCCAAATGATTGGTGTTGACCAGGACACGGGGTCCAAGGCCAAAGAACCATTACTGTCTCTCTCTGCCTACCGCAAGGGGAAGGTTAGTAAGATCGGTATCTGCTCCAACAAGTTAGATGATGTTCATCATGTGTGAGGGCAGGGGAGGTGAATAGAATGTTGCTAGCTATGCCGTTATTGCAATGCACTCCAATAACAATGGATGAATGAGGACAAACATTCACTTAATATTCACGTAACATTTCATTTCATTTAAAACCTTTATTTAAACTTGAAAGGCAACTGAGGTGTCCCTCATTTACAGTCATGTCGAGTGTACATACAGAATTAAGCGGGGGGGGGAGGCATATATAAAATCACACAGCATATAAAATAACAATAAGACAAGTAAGGATAACAATCAATTAATACATGTACAACTTGATTGACAGTGGTTGGAGATCAAGGTTTTAAACGGGAGAATCTCAAACTTGAAGGACTGGGAGTTCATTCCATGAGCTAGGGGCATCATAGCAAAATGCAGATTTACCCTGTTCCAAGCAAACTCGAGGGACCTTAACACATTGGGTGCCACGCCCCTTTGCCCAGATAACCCCTTGTGTGCCAGCGCTTTAGTCAATGGGAGGTCGGGGATTTTTGCGAATGCTTAAACTATATCTTAAAGCCAGTCACTAGAATGGGTTCCATAGTTACCAAAATTCCATTCCAATAATGATGTAGTATAAGGAGGTAGCTTACTAATAAGGGCCTTAAAAATGAACAAATACTATTTATTTTTAACCCTTTATTACACCTATCCTGAACGAAAACCTGAAAAAGAAGAAAAAGAAAACAGCATAACTTTTGAAGTTAACAACATATTAAAAACAAATTAAAACATTTCCCCAAACAATATTGACCCAAGGAATTCAGTAACATTTTTATTTTTAAGATTCAAACACATAGAAACACATTCTATTTCAGGACAAGAAAATGAAAATGCAAAAAAAGCTGAAAATGTTTAGATCACATCTCTATTTTCCCACTTTACTCAAATGTAGTCCATCAGATGAGATCAATTTGAGGTTAATATTGGAAATACAATGTTAATAAAGATTGTATCATGCTGTTATGCCCTTAATATTGTAGATTTTGTGTAAACAAGGCCAAAGTGGAAGACTAATGTGAAAAGACTAATTCGTCCTACATAGACAAATTAACACATTTTCCTATACAATTTGAAATCCAGTGAAATATGTTTTGTTAAGGTTCAAACTCAAATCAAATCAAATTTATTTGTAAGGCCCGACAACACACATTATTGTCCCCATGGGCCGTAAACTTCTTGACAAACAAAGTACTATTAGAGTACATCTTCTCTGTTGGCACAACATTAAAACCTAAACTACTAATCATCATCATCATCATCAAAGAGATCGTCAAAGTCTATCTCTCCAATCTCCATCCTCATCACACTCGTACTCTCCATCCTCCTCATCCACTTTATGTTTTGCATAATCTGCCTCCTTATTAATAGCTTCTTGCTTTTCTGACTCCGCTTTCTGGGCCAGTACCTCAACAAGAGAAGGAGGGAGGATGGGTCCAATCGTCCAGACAGGCTCTAACACCCCCTCATCCATCATCTTCTCCCAGCCCATATCCTGATCATAGGGTTTGGGCATCTCAAATATTGGCTGGTCTGCTCTTTTGTAGCAGGCAACTCTGAAGTTGACTCGCTGTACATGTGGGATGAGACAGACTTTGGGAGGAGGCAGGCGTTCAAGGTCTACTTTGGATTTTGCATCCAGGACTTTATCAAGACCCACCATTTTCTGAAGCATCTTGGCCCTGCACTGACTTCATCCGACCATGGCCATACATAATGCAAGTGAAGGACTCCATCTCCTGTTGGAGCTCATCTGTCACCAGCCATAATGCACCAAGCTGACTGAAAGCCTTCAGGAACCTAGGGTTCTTCCCCAGAAAATACATAGTATTCCAGCAGAGTGCTGCAGTACTCAGTAACCAGGCATGCAGTGGTGGTCAAACGCGGTTAAACGCCGTTTAGGCTACGTCACTGAGGCTGAAGTGCGCGCAATGATGTGCACGTGCGCACACAAAAATGACTCGTCGCGCCGTATACCCCGGCCGGCACTTATCACCTAGACTTTGCATAATAATAGGATACCGACAACCAAAATACAAGCCCTGTAGGTGGGGGGTTGCTTGATCTCCCGACTGGAAGGATGAGACAAGTTGTGCTTCAGTCTGAAGGAAACTGTCCTTCAGTAAACTAACTCTAAGTTACATTGTTAATTTAGTTTGTATTTACTTTTCTAGTTTAAGTTAATTCAATTAAAGAAATTGTAACTACAATTACATTTAAAACATTGTTATGCATAATAATCATCTGTTCTGTGCGCAACCGAGGGAACATGTATGCGCGCGCGCGTTTGGCCTTGGCCCATATTACGACTGCACCACTGCCAGAGACTCAGCCAGTTCAGACACATTTATCAGCTTGCGATGCATGCCAGTGCTGTGGTTGAGGTATATGGAGAGGTTGATCCTGCTGGCATGGTAGAGGAGGATCACCAGTGTATAAAGATTGGTCATGCTGACATGGTAGAGGAGGATCATCAGTATATGGAGAGGTTGGTCATGCTGGTAGAGGAGGATCACCAGTATATAGAGAGGTTGGTCATGCTGGTAGGAGGATCACCAGTATATAGAGAGGTTGGTCATGCTGGCTGGTAGAGGATCATCAGTAAATAGAGAGGTTTGACATGCTGACATGGTAGATGAGGATCATCAGTATATAGAGGTTGGTCATGCTGACATGGTAGATGAGGATCATCAGTATATAGAGAGGTTGGTCATGCTGACATGGTAGAGGAGGATCATCAGTATATGGAGAGGTTGGTCATGCTGACATGGTAGAGGAGGATCATCAGTATATAGAGAGGTTGGGGGGGGGGGGGTTATATAAAGATTCTAGGTTGATTTGATTTTGTATACATTTTAAGGCTCAATAAGCTGATTGACTGCCTACCTCAAAGACTGTTCACTTATTTTGCTAATTTTCAGTAAATATTTGATTGAAATTTAGGTTTTATCTGGTGATTATTTTAGTGATTGTTTCATATTGGCTCAGCCAGGTTATATAGGATGTCATGTCTACATCATTTTGGTTGTTTATAGCACAATCACATCTTATGATGATGATTTAATGTGATGGAAGAAGTGAAATGATCATTTGTGTAAATATTTAATTTACCACAGCCGTGTAAGATGCTGGAAAAGCTTGAAAAGGCACCTTGAAAAAGCTTGAAAAGTGCTTGAATTTTGCTTTGGAAAAGGTGTAAGAACCCTGGGATCATCAGTATATAAAGGTTGGTCATGCTGACATTGTAGAGGAGGATCATCAGTATATAGAGGTTGGTCATGCTGACATGGTAGAGGAGGATCATCAGTATATAGAGGTTGGTCATGCTGACATGGTAGAGGAGGATCATCAGTATATAGAGGTTGGTCATGCTGACATGGTAGAGGAGGATCATCAGTATATAGAGGTTGGTCATGCTGACATGGTAGATGAGGATCATCAGTATATAGAGAGGTTGGTCATGCTGGTAGTGGAGGATCATCAGTATATAGAGGTTGGTCATGCTGACATGGTAGAGGAGGATCATCAGTATATAGAGAGGTTGGTCATGCTGGTAGAGGAGGATCATCAGTATATAGAGGTTGGTCATGCTGACATGGTAGAGGAGGATCATCAGTATCTGGAGAGGTTGGTCATGCTGACATGGTAGAGGAGGATCATCAGTATATAGAGAGGTTGGTCATGCTGACATGGTAGAGGAGGATCATCAGTATATGGAGAGGTTGGGCATGCTGGTAGAGGAGGATCATCAGTATATAGAGAGGTTGGTCATGCTGACATGGTAGAGGAGGATCATCAGTATATGGAGAGGTTGGTCATGCTAACATGGTAGAGGATCATCAGTATATAGAGAGGTAGGTCATGCTGACATGGTAGAGGCGGATCATCAGTATATAGAGAGGTAGGTCATGCTGACATGGTAAAGGAGGATCATCAGTATATAGAGAGGTAGGTCATGCTGACATGGTAGAGGCGGATCATCATTGTTTGTCTTGGCAAAAAAGCCATCAGGAGAGCCAAGTGCATGAGGCGAGATAGGGTAATGCATGAGTTCTTGGAGGTTGATGGGCATATCCAGATCCAAAGTAGACCTTGAACGCCTGCCTCCTCCCAAGGTCTGTCTCATCCCACATGTACAACTTCAGAGTTGCCTGCTACAAAAGAGCAGACCAGCCAATATTTGAGATGCCCAAAGGCAGATTATGCAAAACATAAAGTGGATGAGGAGGATGGAGAGTACGAGTGTGATGAGGATGGATATTGGAGAGATAGACTTTGACAATCTCTTTGATGATGATGATGATGATTAGTAGTTTAGGTTTGAATGTTGTGCCAACAGAGAAGATGTACTCTAATAGTACTTTGTTTGAACCTTAACAAAACATATTTCACTGGATTTCAAATTGTATAGGATTGTGTTAATTTGTCTATGTAGGACGAATTAGTCTTTTCACATTAGTCTTCCACGTTTGGCCTTGTTTACACAAAATCTACAGGCATAACAGCATGATACAATCTTTATTAACATTGTATTTCCAATATTAACCTCCAATTGATCTCATCTGATGGACTACATTTGAGTAAAGTGGGAAAATAGAGATGTGATCTAAACATTTTCAGCTTTTCTAGCATTTTCTTGCCCTGAAATAGAATCAAGATGTGTTTTGAATCTTAAAAATAACAATTTTACTGAATTCCTTGGGTCAATATTGTTTGGGGAAATGTTTTAATTTGTCTCTATATGTTGTTAACTTAAAAAGTTATGCTGTTTGGGCGGCCGGGTAGCGCAGCGGACTAAGCGTCTGTCTACCACCACAGAGACAGTGGGATCGAATCCAGCTGTGGTGCTTCCGGGTTGGCCGACCGTCCATACTCCATACTAACACAATTGGCAGTGTTAGCGGGTGGGAAACCCGGCGAGGGTGGGTCCTGGTCGTTGTAAACAGCGACTCCTACAGTTCGGTCGGGGCGCCTGCACAGCAAGGGAAGGATCTAGGAGAGGTAGTGTGACCTTCCACACGTTACACTCTCCCAGTGAGAGTCCGCGCTGCCAGGTGAAAAGAAGCGGTGGGCTGGGTACACATGTGTCGGAGGAAGCATGTGATAGTCTCCGCCCTCCCGGACCGACGGTAGGGGGTAGAGTGCGCAACGACCAGGAAGGGGACTGGGAATTGGCATAATGACTAACATTGGGATGGGAGAAAAATCGGAAAAAGAAGGAGGAAAACGATCATTCAAAAAATTTAAAATTTAAAAATTATTTTTCTTTTTTTTCAGGTTTTCGTTCAGGATAGGTGTAATAAAGGGTTAAAAATAAACCCCATGGGACATTATTTCAACCTGTTACCTGTTAAAATCTTAAAATAGACACTTCAAGGATTAAGAAAAAAACGGTGGCGAAAAGAAATCCAGACCATGCAGGTGGACCTATGTTTCCATCTAGACTATATGTATTCTTAAAACATGTAAAAAGGTAAGAACTAATGTAAAAGCTAGATGTGCTAGCCAGCTTCAAAACCAAGCTAAAAACCCACCTGTTCACACTTGCCTTCACGCAACACGGCCCCGCTCCCAAGTAGCCCACCCCTGACTCTTTTTAAGCCACAGATTCCGTTGTTTTGTTTTGTTTTGTTGTTTGTTTGTTTGTTTGTTTGTTAATTTTAACCACTTCATCCAATTGGACAGAACTTGCCTCCTTTTTTTATTTATTTTTATCTCTTATCTTATTTGTTTTTCTTGTTGTTACTATACACAGATCTTTTATGTATTTTATTATATATATTTTTTCAATTTTATTACTTACTTTTATTTTTTTTCCATCCTTTCCTTGTACAGTGTCCTTGAGTCTGAGAAAGGCGCTTCTCTCTTAAAATTCAATCTATTATTATTATTATTATTATTATGTGTTTAAATTTTGGGAGTTAAATTATGGAATAGCCTTAGTGATGGGTTGAAGTTGTGTACTTCTCAGGGGAGATTTAAAAAAGCCTTAACATTTTGATTACCACTGGTGAACATGGTAAAACCCTGTTAAATGCCAGCACCCACTTCAATGATAGCGTTGTGAAGGCATAATCTCTGTCTTAAATTATGTGTCTAATCTGCCCGTCGCTTATCAATGACTTGTTTGCAGTCAACATTGTCGAAACGGATTGTTTTTTAATCGGTTCGTTTTATAGCATTTTGAAAAGCCCTCGTTTTTCAGGAAAATATATAGATTATCGATAGTATATGTGTACTTATGCACGCTATAGAAGCGGGCTGAAATATCGATTCTCTCATTTCCTGATCAGTGCGCACACACAGACACACACACACACACATATGGGACACGTTGATATATCTGTGAAAAAAGCTCTGATTATCCTAAGACTGAGATGCCCAGATCAGATGTTATCCAAAAAGATTATTCCAATTCCTGATCGCCATTTCAAATATCGATCGCGTTTATTGATTCAGCGTTGGGTGTTGGAAATACATAATCCACGCATTTCTGAGGGCCGGCGATCACTTGGTCTCTTCAGTTGGCTTGACGGAAAAGTAAAATGAGGAAACTGCCCCCCCCCCCCCCCCTTCATCAGTCTAAACTAATGGGGTGCAGTTACACAGGGAGAGACGATAGGGGGCGGTATCTTCCCAATTGAGCTCAGAGAGATTCTGCAACACTAGCGTGAGGCTCGATTGATGAAATATGAATTCAAATCGCCAATAAAAAAAAATACGACAAACAAACGCTATATGTCGTTGGCGGCACTCAACTGGCGGCATGAACTAACGACTTATAGCGTCGTTGGCATCCAAAGTGTAAAATGATAAAATAATTCAGGAGTACAGTTTTGAGTAAAACATCAAACATTCGTTTTTTCTTTCAAAAAGTTATAACTTGCAGCATTTTTTTTTTTTTTTTTAAACTTTGACCAGTCAGCTGGTTCTTTTAGCGTTTATCGCTTTTTCATCGCATTCATACTTGGTCAAGTTCGACCGACAGAAGCAGGCTGAAAGGGTTCAGATGGGGGGGAAGACACTCTGGGAAAGGCACGGCTGCCGTCCGGGATTCGAACGCGCTCAGCCCCAGATCCGTGACGAGCACGGTTGTCCACGGCGCTGAAATAGCACTTGCGGTACGTGGTGAGCTACTGGAGCTCCCTGCAGCATATTTTTTTAAGTGTTTCTTTCCCAGGGTTACTGCACAAAAACAAAGTAAAACAACAAAGTGGTGATGGTCACTCCAACACCCGCAGACTTACCTAACCAGGCTTACCTAACCAGGCTTACCTAACCAGGCTTACCTAACCAGGCTCACTTAACCAGGCTCACCTAACCAGGCTCACCTAACCAGGCTCACCTAACCAGGCTCACTTAACCAGGCTTACCTAACCAGGCTTACCTAACCAGGCTTACCTAACCAGGCTTACCTAACCAGGCTTACCTAACCAGGCTCACCTAACCAGGCTCACCTAACCAGGCTTACCTAACCAGGCTTACCTAACCAGGCTTACCTAACCAGGCTTACCTAACCAGGCTCACCTAACCAGGCTCACCTAACCAGGCTCACTTAACCAGGCTCACTTAACCAGGCTCACCTAACCAGGCTTACCTAACCAGGCTCACCTAACCAGGCTCACTTAACCAGGCTTACCTAACCAGGCTCACTTAACCAGGCTCACCTAACCAGGCTTACCTAAACAGGCTCACCTAACCAGGCTTACCTAACCAGGCTCACTTAACCAGGCTCACTTAACCAGGCTCACTTAACCAGGCTCACTTAACCAGGCTTACCTAACCAGGCTTACCTAACCAGGCTCACTTAACCAGGCAAACTAAAAGAAAAAAATCGACCTCTTGTGGCACGTTAGTTAGTTAGTGTGGCACTAAACAAACAAAATAGAAAATGTGATCTGGGGGTACAAAGATTTAACTCACCTACTCAAAAATGATGACGTAACAAAGGAGGGAGACCACACACCAAAATCAGCAATTCAATTATTAATTTAAACAAAATGAGTAAACAAATTAAACCAAATGACCTTGTGAGGATCAGAAAAACCAAAGGAAAGTCTTCCGCAGGGAGAGAGTGCAGAAGCCAGGTGAGAGAGAGTGAACCAAGGCCACCCAGCCCAGGTTGACATCAATTAAGCTGAAGGGCCTTCCAAGTCCGCCCACCAATCTCCTGCAGGGAGAATAAGCGGAGCAGCATAGCAAACAGAGTGGCGAGGGCCATCACATTAAAGAACAAGCTGGCAGTGTCCTTGTTGCCTGGTAACACAAGGTGAATACCGTAGTCAATCTCCTACACAGAGAGTTGGACGATGTTCCACTTGCGTTCCACATCTCTGCCCAAAGAGGACGTAAACTAACAGGTGCTACCTTTACTCGTATTATTTTCCCCTTAAGATATTGAATAAATAGCATTATATTATTGTTCCCCCCATATTTCTTGGTCTTTTTTATAAATAAGAACCAAAAAACGAGTTGACAAATGTTAAATAATTACATTTCATAGTGTCTGTGCAGCCTTGTTTATTCACTTTCACTTATTCACTGATATCTACATCATGTTTAGCTGGTGAATAGTGGCAATGTTGGGGCATTTAATTATTATTTAGATTTTCATTAAATAAAAGGTGGTTTGGAGCATTGTGTTGTGGGTTCTACACTTGTGTTGTATTTGACATTGGTTATCACAAAACATCACACAACACAGGCAGACTGAAGTCCCGCATTATAGACTTGCACGGTACAGTGCCTCACACACAAAGTGCTGGTAGACAGTGCAAGACATACATTTAGGCAAACATTAACTCTGCAGACCTATACATTCAAATTCCAACTTTTATCAGCAAATCAAATCAAATCTATCTATCTATCAAATCCCAGACATACTCCCAGAGTATGTCTCACTAAAAACCTAGCAATAGGAAAAAAGCACCACAGGCAATGTGGAGGAGAGAAACCTTAGAAGGGCCGTTCAAGGGGGGATCCCCCTTCTTGGATGTCGGTGATAGTAGTGTTGCTATGGATAATCCCATGGGTGGAGAATAAAACAGGCGAAATAGTTGGTATGTATGAACATATACGTGTAATAAAACACAAATATGTACATGCAATAGCAACTGGGGTACATAAGATCATTTTTTTAAGATTTAAATAGAATAGAGCTAAGAACAACCACAACAAAAGAGAAAGCATAGGGAGACGAGCACTAGTGTGAAAATAGGATAAAGGCTAAATGTCAAGGCTCGGAGCTTAAAATATCAGAGTCATATTCCGTTTGCACATGAGTATGTATTCTGTTTGGATCCATTTGGAGTATGGGGATCAAATTATCTTGGCCATCACCACAGGGCATTCACCACCACCTTGGTCATCACCATGAGACATCCACTCACAGAGAGACAGGGAGATGGGGACAGGCGTTAGACAGTTTGCGTGTTTATGGTGGGCGGACATAGCAATAGATACATGTAGTAAGCATATAAGTGAATAGAATATATACATGTAGTAGTAAGCATATATGTGAATAGAATAGAAGTACTTAACCCAGCAATGAACTAGAACAGGCATGGTTTAGACCAGGGGTCAGCAACCTTTTTGACATGAAGTGCCTGTTTGAAATATAGTTGTAACTAGTGTGCCTTATCAACAATATTCCATGCATCGTATTTTTTTTCTTCTCATAATCAGGTATTTTTAATGATCATTTTTACATGATTACATCATTATTGTTATTGTTATTATTAACAATATTATTATGATGGTTGTATCAACCCTAAATCTGAGTTGGGGCGGGGGTGCAATGCAGACAAACAGTTTTGCTTTACTGAGCTCCGTTATCTGGGGGCTGTAGTTGGTCACTTTAAGCTGCACACCGGAGCATCTTTTAATCCAGCTGTTTGCTGTTCTCTGATATTTTCTGACATTTCGTTTGATGCGTCGCTCGACACTTCAAGCTGACATGGGGATATCTTTTATCCTTGATTTGATTGTCTCTTTGTTTGGTAAGCCTTCAAACAAAACATCTGAGCTACAGAGAAAAGCCTCCTTGATATACTCGCCATCAGTGAATGGCTTTCCACATTTCGCAATGCAATGAGCAATGCGATAGCTTGCTTCAGTTGCATGGTTTTTAGCAGTCGTGAACACTTTGAGGGTGCTGGCTTGCTTTCCATACCTGGCCACGTCACGTTTAATCGATTCTGCCTTATCCGCCTGATCTTTGAAATGGTGGCTTCGTCTCAAAATGGCGTTTCACACCTGACGTTCTGCAAACTACATTTTCTAAACATAAAGTACACACAGCACGGTCCTTCTGACACACAAACCCGTAGTCGTCTGTCCACGAGGGCTGGAATGCCCGAATTTCCTTTGCTTTAACTTTCTTAGCGGGGGTTGCCATCATGAAAGACGGCACATACAGAATGCAACCGCAGCACTGTGTGATTACCTGGGAACTGTGCGCGGGCACGGGAGGCCAGCTGACTGCTGACAGCTGAGCACCATGGGAACAGCTGTATAGCTGTTATAGGGGTGTGCAAAACAGTCAACTTACAAAAAAGAACCTGTGGGAGGATTTCAACAAGATAAATGCGACAACAGTGCAAAATATTTCACTATAATATTTCAAAGCAAAAAAAAAAATATATATATATATATATATATATATATATATAATTTTTTATTTTATTTTATTTTAATGCTGCCCCCTGTGCCAATGAAAATGCCCCTGCGTGCCTATGCAGGCACGCGTGCCTAGGGTTGCCTACCCCTGGTTTAGACGTTGTAGGTCGGATAGAAGACGGTATGAAGCTGATCCATGATCTCAATGGTGCACATAACCAATGTGGGGGTAGAACAGTCACTACAATCTTGGCCAACACCCCGAGACATCCACCACCTTGGCCAACACTACGAGACAACCACTCAGAGAAATAGGGAGATGGGGCTTTGACAGAGCAGGCGCCCCTGATGACGGCGGGTAATTTATTCCACAGGTAGGGAGCGCGGTAAACAAAGGCTCTGTGGCCGGCAGATTTCTTTTTAACCCTAGGAATCTATAGAAGCCCCGCATTTTGTGAGTGCGTGCAGAGCACAAGCGGGCGAGTATCGTGAGATTGAGAGCAGATAGATAGAGCGGTGCAAGCCCATATACAATTTTGTAAGTGAGGAGTAGCACTTTACAGCAGTGTTGACAGAATTTGGCAGCAGCGGTAGCAGCATTGTAGGAGTGTGGTGAAGTCTGAAGAGGCCATTAGTAAAGTAGACCAATGGGGTTTTATTAGTTCAGTATTATCATTTTATTCCACTCAACCAAGCGCTGGAGGCAGGATGTGGGTGTATGACTACTTTCGCTCATCCTTTTAGGCGACCTTTGGGGTGTACCTGAGCCATCAGCTGCTGGAGGACCCTGCTACTGCCAATAATCTCTCGGTCGGTTCAGTTATACTGACGGATATTTCTGCATGAGCTAATGTATTTACTTTTTTGTTTCATGCATTTGTAATTCAGTGTGTGAATTAGTTTAAATTCAATTACATTACTGTATATGAATGTATAAGGAACAGAGACATATTTAATTTCCATTAGCCTGATAACCAATAATCATCTATCCATCAATTGTGTATCCATAATCAAATTGATAATGTTGTATGGCATATTTTATCTACATAGATTTTTTTTTTACCAATAAATGTACATTGACCTTTGTCATTCTGCAAGACATCATTTCATTTGTTTTCCTAAAATGGTTTCTCTTGTCTTGAGTTCCAAATGCTTCTTTGAGGTAACCATTATTTAATGTGTGCTATAAACATGATCTATTATGGACAAGGTTAGGTCATGATTCAATTCAGCAGCATTAAATGGCATTAATACATAATAATATTTTAACATACATTCCTGAATGTATGTTAAATCAATAAAGGAATTCTTATCTTATCTTGTTATATAACGGATGTATAACTGAAGTTGTGTTAATCTCAACCAGCAGATGGCGATAAAGACCACTTATAGGAAACCCTAAGGAAAGTGGCTCTAACAGCAGTTACATACAGTATGTATGCTTCAATGTGTGTTGTATAGCAGTCGACAGCTCTCAATCTTTCCTTCATGTCCATGCATGGATGGTTTCCACTTAAATTACATACGGCTTAATGCAGGGTTAGGGCAGAGGTGGGGGGGAATAGTGATACTGACTTCCCAGAGCCCCAAGCTGGCTGAGGCCCCTCAGAGGGTCTGGATTTAAAGGTTGATTTATTTTTAAACATAAAAAATTGTGGGATTTCCATTGCGGCTTTTGAGGCTTATACAGATAAGAAAGTGTGCACACACATCCAAACCAAAGAGGGCAGGTGCTGAACCAGAAAGTGAGCAAACCATGAAATAAACAAGTTCACACACTGCAGGGCTCCAAGGTCCACTTATTTCTTGCATTGGTTTGGGCCCTGCAGTGTGTGAGCTGTTTGTTTATTTCAAGCTATTAAGGCTTAAAATTTGCCTAATGACAAAATGAGGCAATTTTCAAGGTGTGATAACAGCAAAATACTGCTGCCCTTATTTCCCCAATGGATGTGCCTGTAGAATCTTTAAGGCGGTTAATTTGTTAAACTGTCTGGGGGTGCATGCATATTAGATTCGATTAGATTTAATGTATTTGTCATTATAAAGCATAAGTACAGTACAATGAAAAGAGGTTTGGCATTCAACCAGAGTGCAAATGTAACAGTAAAGTGCAATATACAGTGTACATGTGATTAAACTGGATGTTAAATATATAAATTAGTACTACTGAGTAATAGTGCTAATCAGTTTTATGTACAGTTTTATAGTGTTACTATGTACAGTGATACAGGTATAAAAAATACTATGGTAGTAAGTCGTACTGGCCAGCGGTATAACTAGTAAGAGTAGGTAAGGCATGTGTATATAGATATAGTATATACAGATACATTATGTAAAAAGGATTATATGCAGGTATATACAGACAGATGTGGATAAATATATCGGTAAGTATAAATATATATATATATATATACGGTATATACAGCATTATTGTACAAACATGCTATCATACAGAGTTATATGGGTAGACTATAGTTTGAGGTAGGTAGTTGTGATTACAGTGTAAGGCAGTTGTAGACAGTGAAATAAGTAGGCAGGTATAAATTGAGTATATAGGCAATAGAGTTCAGAGTTTGTACTGTATGGGTAACAGCCTAGCTTTAGAGAGACTGGTGCAGAGAAAAGTCACAATGCTGGGGTAGGAGACAAATTCTTTATCCTTGTGTAAATCAATTTATCAGTAAAAAATGTTCAAAGGTCTTTGACTCTTACGTTTGATTCAGACATGTGATTCTCTGACTTGCAGTACTCAAACACGAGCATTATTACAACATGGGTAATAGACCTCTTCAAATTAGAATCTGTAATGCGCCAGACAGCGGCCTCTGGGCAAAAGAGCCCCTCTTGGTATTGCACTTTGTTTGCATTTTATGTTTTGATCCGATGTGTGGCTTGGAGTTGAGGGGATGGGTTGCTATTGCTGGCCACACTTCAGGCTCTGCCAAAAGAGGTATGTATGTACATACTGTATATATATATTAAGAAAAATAATATGTAGGATTCATATTTCTTTATATATCCCATTAAAACAAAAAATATTGAACGGGGACCTTTAACCCCACTACCGGGGTTAAAAGCCCCCTACCGTGGGGCAAAAGGCCCCCTTGAGAGCATATTGCTCCAGATGATGATACATTCATTTATCCAAGTTGTAAAATAATGATATTTACACCATTAAGTTCTCATCTATTTCTAGAAATGTCTCATTTAAATGTTTTTAACGTCTCATGTCTACAGGTTAGCTATAGGGCTATCCTATCCTAATGGTAGAGCTAGTAGTTAGGGTTTTGAATGTGAATGTATTTTGAAGTCTAGTCCGGTATTTTATTGGGAGCCAGTGAAGGTTGTGGAGGACAGGGGTGATGTGATCAGGGTGGAGGTGAGCATGCGGGTGTAGCCGGAACGGGTCTGCAGGACCACATCACATGACAACCTGAGCACGGGCGCTCACAGCCGCTGTCACGTCATGCTACATACTTATATAAGCGGCACGGTGGTGTAGTGGTTAACACTGTCGCCTCACAGCAAGAAGGTCCAGGGTTCGATTCCCGCTTGGGGACCAGGTTTCCATGATGCCAGTTACCCAGGTGGGGTATCTCCCAGGCCTTTCTGTGTGGAGTTTGCATGTTCTCCCCGTGCTCGCAAGGGTTTCCCCCCCGATAAGATAAAACCCAATGGAAAAACATGCACAACAACAAGATCGCTAACGCTGTGGCGTCCTTGACGAAGACGGACAGGAGCACTTGGTTTGGTCCCCTGGCGCGGCTCACGTTGACGCCTGTCTGCTCCCGGCTGCCCTTGGGGGGGAAGGACGACGGGATGGGTTAATCGCAGATACGAATTGCATGCATGCATCGCATGTGTGCCAATTGATGACCTCGGAGCAGGTCCTAAATTATTATTATATACAATTAACATACAATGACAAAGATTTTCTGAACATGGTAATGGGAGCACAAAATAATACATGCTTATAAAAAAGAACAAAGGCATGTATTCGTCACCATGTCATATTTTGACATGCCTAACGTGAGGAAAACCAAATGTGAATATGTTGCCCACTAAGAGCTAAAATGGATTTGTTTTCACTGTCAAGTGTCAACTCAATCAACCAAAACGGCCTGTTACCCCAAATGTATTATTGTATTATTTATTGTGAATAAAATTTTTTTTATAACATACCGGTATAAGCTATGACTATATTATGCTGCAATCTTGACAAAATATTAGATCAATTCAGCTTAAAATGTTTCACTTCATACTTCATAGTTTGAGATGAGAAAGATTCTTGGTTATATAGATTCGTGGCACAAGCTACAGGGAAAGCACTGAAATAAAAGTTGGTGCCATATATTGTGTCGGTAAAAAAAATAAGTCAGGGGGGCATTTACATTTAGTCATTTAGCTGACGCTTTTAGTCAGCAGGAAGGGTACAACGCTTTCAGATGAGTAACAATGTTCATCAAACAGTGTTGAGTGCATAGTAGTAGAGACATGTTTGTATATTAGGAAGAGTGCATGATAGTAGAAGGCAGTAAGAAGGTTAGTGTTTTTTTTCTTCTTCTTTTTCTCTCATTTCAGATATTGATTGAAGAAATGTGTCTTTAGTCGACGGCGAAAAATGGGTCGGATTTTGGCTGTCCTAACTGTGGTGGGAAGTTTGTCTTAACTGGTGGGAAGTTTGTCCCACCATTGTGGAGCGAGAACCGAGAATAGGTGGCTTGTCCTTGATGACCCCCCAGAGCTCGGAATACCAATAATGGTATTCTTGTTTACCAAAGAGGAGATCCGGTACAAGAATCTTGTTTGTTGGTTGACTGAAAGATTTGCCTCTAGGATGGAACCCAGGTAGGTATTTCATCTTTCCTTGTGACAATATTGTCACCCACTGTAACAGAGAAGCCGTTGGCCTTGCTGAGTTTGTTATTTGATCCAAAGAGAATGGATTCTGTTTTACCCAGGTGTAATGATAGTTTGTTATCGCGGACGACTCAGCAGGGCTGAGTCGTCCGCGAACAGGAACAAGTTCCATTCACAAGCTGATGACATGTCATTTGCAAAAATTAGGAACAGTAACGGTCCTATTATGCTTCCTTGTGGAACACCACACCTCACTGGGAGGGGGGGGGGGGGGGGGGGCAGTGTACCGTTCACCTCCACCATCTGTTCTCTCACCTCCAGGTAGGATTGCATCCAGCTCACTGATGAACTATCAAAACCAATTGCTTTTAGCTTGTCAATCAGAATGGAGTGATTGACAGTGTCAGAAGCCTTTTGGAGGTCCGGCATGACCATGCCACAGTATTTGCCTGCGTCCACCTCTTGTTTGATGTGGTCGTTCAAATAGAGAAGGCATGTGTCAGTGGAATGGGATGTTCTGAAGCCAGATTGGAATTAGTAGATTAGCTTTTTTTCCGCAAGTAACTTTTCTACCTGTTCGTAGAAAATGTTTTCCATAACTTTCGAGATGGAGGTAAGAAGAGAAACAGGGTCTAATTTGCTGCCTTTTTTGTGCAGGGGGGTCACTTTCGCAATTTTGAAGTCTTTGGGGATGTATCCCTGTTTTATGGAGAGGTTTATTATGTGGGTGATGACTGTGGTGATGGTGGCTGCTGAGTCTCTGAGGAATTTGGAGGGGATATTGTCATGGCCAGTGGCCTTGTATTGAAATTTATTTGAAGGATAAACCCCTTGAGATATGCTATCTCGTTTTCGAGGGGGTCCTTAACATAAAATACAAAACATACAATACAATACATATACACTGACAGCTCACCCCCACAGTCCACACACTGATTCCTCCCAAGAGGATCGTCAATATATATATGTTCCCATATAAGTGTACATACAAAATTACAGTTTGATCTGTAAACATGTAAACCCTAACACAGTACATCAGATGCAATTAGTAACAAGTGCAAGTAGTCTGCAGATGAGTTAACAAAGATGTCTTAAATAACCGGTAAGAAGTGAGAGATCTGAGTGAACTAGACAGTTTGTTCCAATCAGCTGGAGCTTTATATTTAAAGGCAAGTCGACCAATAACTTTGGTGGTTCGAGGTATGATAAAGAAAGGATGATCCGTGTGTCTTAAATTATAAGTTGAACTATATGGAATTAGGAACTGTTTTAGATAGGGGGGGATAATTAAAGTAAATACATTTGTAAACAAAAAGCAACCAATGAAAATGTCTTCTGAATTGAGGGGAACGCCAGTTTAACGACTCAAACATAAGACAGTGATGGGTTAGGACACCTCAATACAAATCTGCAAACACTATTATAAGTGACATTTAAAGGATGGAGGTTTGATAGTGAGGTGTTCTGATAGACTATGTCTGTGTAGTCCACTATTGGAAGTACCAGCTGTGTAATGATTCTTTTTCTAACTTGGAGAGAAAAACAGTTAATCGAACGATACAATATTCTCAGGCTACAATTTGTTTTCTTTATCACAGCATCAATATGTGACTTGAAAGTGAGTTGAGAATCAAGCCAAAGACCCAGGTACTTATATCAAGTCAAGTCAAGAGTTTTATTTGTCACAGCATACAAGCATACAGTGAAATGCGGGGGGTCTTGCCCGCAGCGATTGTGCAATAATACAATAATGCAATAATAAGAATCCAATAGGATGAGAGTAAGACATTTGTGCAATACTACAAGTAGTAAGAATAAGACATAACAGGTATATGTACATGAAGTTTACAAAAAGCATGGTAAGACATGCTAAGGTCCTGCGATAGTGCAATACACTGTTAGCTACGGATGAGGCACTGGGTCTTATGTACACTACTATACAATGCTATACTATACAATCTACAGTTATACTATGTGTCCTTATGCTAGCTTGCTATCCATCTGTTTACTATACAAGAACCACTCCCGTTCTTGTTTTTAAAGTGACCTTTCATTGTGTAAAGTGACCATGAGTGTGAGCGTGTGCAGCATGTGTGTGTGTGTGTGTGTGTGTGTGTTCATGCTAAAGTGACTGCTAGTGTGTGAGCGTATACAGTGTGTGTATATTCATTGACATTCTCAAGAGGAGCAGCATACTATAGGACTTCTTCTTATTTAATAAAAGTTTGTTAATAGCTAACCATTTCTGAACAGCATCAAAATGAGTCTGTAAAGCATACTGAATTTGTAGGATATCAGACTTGGAGGAATAAATCACTGTATCGTCAGCGTATAATTGAGTAAGACAGTCAGATGGTATCTGGGTGAGATCATTAACAAATATAGAAAACAATAATGGTCCTAAAGATGAACCTTGAGGAATACCCTTGTTGTCCATAATAAAAAAAAGTCTGACTGTTTACCCTGATATGATACACACTGGTGTCAGATGGTGGAGATATGAGTTGAACCAAAGTAAAGAATGAGAGACACCAATAGCACACAGTTTGTCAAGAAGAAGATAATGGTCAACCAAATCAAAGGCCTTTGTAAGGTCTATAAATATTGCACCAGTGACCATGTTTTTATCCATTGATGAGTGAACATCATTGGTCAATTTCAGAAGGGCTGTGGTTGTGGAGTAGTAAGGTCTGAAACCAGATTGACATGGGGATAAAATATGAGATTCATTAACATATTGGGATTCATTTTTTAATTCGTTTTTCAAAGACTTTTGCTATGCTATTAATAATTGAAATTGTTAGGTTGGAGGGCGCTCAGTATTTTGTACACCTCATCTGTTGTTACCATTGCGAGTTTGAAGTTGTCTTTGCGGACCCCTAGGTTTTTGTAGAAGGCTATGTTCTACCCAAAAATGCCCAGAGTGGGAGGGTAGTTTATTAACCATTGTTGTGGCTATGTTTGTAAAGAAAATGTTTGAGTAATTGGCCACATCCAGCTTGTCTGTGATGAGAATGTTTTCTGTCTTTATGTTGATGTTTGTAAATCTGTTTTATTTTTATTTTATTTTTTTACTGCAGCCTAGTTGAATGAATGAATGAATGAAAACTTTATTGAACAGATTGCAGAATGGGTACAAACAATACAGTACGGCTCAATACACACAATTGTTAAGGGGATGCAGACCAGAGAAAGACGTTTGTCTTGTTTACATCAGGGTCCCCCATTTTCAATTCATAGTGACATTTATAACATACACGACAACATACATGACATCATGACATTTATGGCATAGGGACATACATGACATACAGGTATATAGTACTGTTACATTTGTGACATATGTAGCAGGGTGGATTATCCCTGCTTTGTGGGAACGGTTGCTGGCAGTCACAAGGTAGCTGGACGCAGTAGAGCTCCGTCTGACTGCACCCTCGTCTTTGGGCCTGGAGCTCCCACTACTCCCGGTAGTGGGAGTGAATGGGGCCCGGGATTTACCAACCTGGTTTGGTACTCTGGTCTTCCTCGCCTCTCCGGGGCGGTCAGCAGTACTCCCCAACTCGCTCTCACTTCCCTGAATACCTCTGTTAACCCTCCCACACCTAGTGACTGATATGCCTAAATAGATTCGTTCCTCCCGCAAGCAGTACCCTCCCTCGACGACCACTAGAGACCTTAATGATTGGAAGGAGAAAGGGTTAAATAATAATAATATTACCCGCATCAAAAAGGGTTAGGGTTAGACTCAATAATGGACACGCACACACACAATTCCCGTCTTAGTTCGTTTAGTGTTACTTATACTGGGCAGTGACAAGTATTACTGGCAGTGAGTCAAATGGCATATACTATCATTATTCCTAATTACTAATAATTATAATAATAACAACACATATAACACTTATACAATAATACCTTCCTCTAAGGCTTTACATATTACGGCAGCATTAATGTACCCCAGGAAGAAACAGCTTTAACGAGACGGGAAATTAAGAGGCATGACCATACACGTTATTACACTCAAAAGAAATTAAAAGGTGGGCCCACTTTACCAAAACAAAAGTCCTATACTAATGCCGGCATGTAATGTTTATGGGGTACCCCTATGAACTGTAGTTAGCAACGTTAGCTTCACCCGTAGGCCGCATCACACTGTGTACTGTGCAATAAGATCCTGAGCATCGAAGCTCTATTGTACTCAACCAAGATGGCGGCCTCGCCGCGCCACCACTGTCCGGGTAGCAAGATGGCGTCGAACGCTCTCGTCACGGGCGCTAGCAAGCGGGGCTGGAGCAGAGGGAGCAGTAGCGGGCTGAGAGCGCGTGCTGGGTGAGGGCGACCTCTGCTGGTCGGGACGAACTCCCGTGCTGGGCTGAAGACAGCCGGTGCAGAGCAGATGTCGAACGCCGGCGAAGACTGGTTGTTGACGGCCGGCGCTGGCTTGACGCGCGACAATACTCTAGCCCTACCTTAACTGAAGCCTGCTATTCGGTTATACTGTTAACGCAACGTGGCTGGCTACACCACCGGTCTCTTCAGCGCCTCGCGCCCGGTGTATACTGGAGTCAATATAGCCGTTAGCAGCATGCTAATACACCGCACACACTGCTACTATAACACGTTATCTATGGACGCTAGTCCTTGGGTTCGGTTTCTCTTACTCACACACTATCACGGATACTTCTAGGATAACCCGTCACTAGCAAGTATGTCTCGTCACCCGTCGCTCGCTCCGGCGGGGCTCTCTGGCTTCACTTCTTCAACGGGGCTATTCCAAAGCACCTCCCGTTGTAGCTGCGACCGTTCACGGCTACATCCCAACGCCGAAGAGGCCTTCCGGTTCCCCTCACCTCCAGGTGATTCCCTCTTCCTCGTTGCTTGCTTCTCTCTCTCGTGCGCTCCGCCTGCCACCTGCCGCCCCCTGCTGGAACCGCCACCTAGCCCCACAGGAAGAGAACTGGATGGATTGAATATGATTCAGCTTACTGTTTATAATCCATATTCCAGCCGGTGAGAGAAGGAGAAACTCGCGTCATTGTTCGAGAGAAAATCAATGGAAACTAGTCAATATGTCTTTGTGCACAAAGGGGAGATAAAAGGCAAGTCAGCACTTCTGAATAATAGTAGAATATTCAGGGTGCTACACATATATGATATGCAAATATACAGTACTGTTACCCATAGATCCTGACAGAGAGTATATGATGGGGAGGAGACTGTACATTAGGAGGGGGTGGGTGGGTGGGAGAGAAATATACATACGGTGGGGAGAGAATATATACATATGGTGGGGAGGAGACTGTCTATTAGGAGGGGGTGGGTGGGAGAGAAATATACATACGGTGGGGGGAGAATATATACATACGGTGGGGAGGAGACTGTCTATTAGGAGGGGGTGGGTGGGTGGGAGAGAAATATACATACGGTGGGGGGAGAATATATACATACGGTGGGGAGGAGACTGTCTATTAGGAGGGGGTGGGGGGGTTTGGACATTTACGGGGGCCAGTTTCGAATTGCAGCCTCCCGTAGGTGCTCTTTTAGAGCGGTTTTGAATGTGGGTAGGGATTCACATTCCTATTCCCCATAGTTGGTTGTTGAGTAAGTTCACGGGATATTATAGTATACTATATATTATAAATATATACCTATAGCCATGAGACACACTATATAATTGTACAGCTATAACTAGACCTGGTTGTTCACTGGTTCACTGGTTGGTGAACTAGACACACAGGAGTTCTATGTTGACCACCCCTCCTGCCCAACTCCCCCCCACCCACCGAACCACCTCCAATGTACAGCCCAGCCCCCCCCCCCCCACCTACCTACCTAACCTCCCCCAATGTACAGTTTTTACGTCAAATGTATATACTCTTTTCTGGACTCTTTTTGTATCACAAACTACTGTATTTGCAAATCTGGTATGTCATCATAGATGTAGCAGTACTGTATATCTGTATGTCATATATGTCCTGATGAATTGCAAATGGGGGACCCTGATGTAACAAGACGAAAGTCTTTATCTGGTCTGCATCCCCTTAACAATTGTGTGTATTGAGCTGTACTGTATTATACCCATTCTGCAATCTGTTAATAAAGTTTTCAATCAATCAATCAAACCACGCCCACGAGCCCCTCTAGGTGGTAGATCTAGCAGTAACTACCAAGCTGTGATTTGTGGTGTGATGTCATTAAGCAACGCGAGATCTATGCTGTATTTATGTTCAGTGAATGCAGTTATTCTGACAACCATCAGCCATTTCGCCAGGGGATTTGCTGACTTGTTGACCAATGTTATATCTATTAAGCTAAGTCGGTGAATGGCTATGCTATGTGTGCATATCGAGTTGACGCGCGGAGGGTGAGTGTTGTTGTCTTTTGTGATCAATAAATATTAGCTATAGCTGTGTGATGTGATGATGTGTTTGTATTTTCATTCATCTTAATAATGAAACAGCGACTGTGGTGGCCGTTAACGTTAATGAGACCATTGCTGTTTTAAAAAAGAGAATCCGATGGAAAGCATAACTGCACAATGCCCATTTGACTAAATACAAAGAAAACATATTGGGTCTTTAACGCAGCAAGCTACTGTTGAACCCTTCTGCACCACAACTAACGGTGACATGGGGAAATAAACGGGACGGACCAAAATACACACATCTGCTGCTGGCGTTCATGAGCAAAACGGGAGGAACCGCTGGTTTACGACGAGAGAAGCTGCTACTTGTTGTTAGCTAACGTCGCGGTAGCCAGTTACCGTTTGTCAGATAACTGCACGTTTCAGTGGTGCTTCACCCCAGTTCAGGGGGACCCTGATGTAAACAAGACGAAAGTCTTTCTCTGGTCTGCATCCCCTTAACAATTGTATGTATTTAGCTGTACTGTACTGTACCCATTCTGCAATCTGTTAATAACGTTTTCAATCAATCAATCAATCAATCAAAGCTGACAACAACTGGATGATTTGTCTGTTTCCCCCCTCCCCTCCCCATCCCCATCCCCATCCCCCACCACAGCTTGCAGGAGGAAAGCCCATGACAACATGAGTCCTCCAGCTTTGCCCGTGGTCCACTGCTGTTGTCACAGGAACATCTGGTTACACTCAACAGCAGGAGGCCACCACCACCACATCATCTCTCTTTCCCACCCAGTTGTTATCTGCCCCCAGACAATGCTGTCGCCATGAACAGATACACTACTCTCAGGCAGCTTGGGGATGGCACCTATGGGTCAGTCATCCTTGGCCGCAGTCTGGAATCAGGGGAACTCGTTGCCATAAAGAAGTGAGTACAATGTGTACCTTCCACCGCAGTGTACACAACACATGGTTTAGTGTTCCTCCAGTACAGGACAAAGCTCTTGAACCGCACATCAATATAATTGTTTTCCTTGCAAAGCCCTGCCTTGCTTGAGTGTGATATTCACCAGGAGAGATGCAGGGCTATAATTGTAAATTTACAATGACATTTACAGCCATGTGACTGCCAGCTGGGTGAGCTGGTTAAAGGAAAATCAATTAATGAGCCAATGTTTGTGAATGGGATGTCTTTTTGGTTCAATAGAGCTGTCTCAGATAAGGTTCACTCTATGACTTCTATTTTTAATCAAAATGCTTGTGTTTTTCTGAATTTGGTATCTGCGTTGTATGGAGAGAGAAAAATCCAATGGCTGATTTCTTACTATTGGACAGCCATATAGTAAATGGAAGATTGATCCACTTATACAAGGCCATTTGCATGTTCTAGGGACATCTATGGGTCTCAGGGAATGTATTCCTAGTGTCAGAAATATTGTGTCTGTTACTAGGCTTGAGTAAATTGTAATGAACCAAAGGAGAATATCAATTATCTTCTTTTTTCATATTTGACGGTGAATAACACCATGCTAACATTGACCAGGCGTGAAAAATTGCCACTGAGCTCATTCGACACCTTCTTGAGATCAAGTGCACAAAACATCTAAGCAAATTAATAAAGGGCATATGATTTACAGGGGGTTTGTAGATTCAGTACTGAATTTTGCCATCCGGACACATGCTATTTTAAATATGAATATAATTGACCTTATTATGGCCAAGTCACACATCTATGGATTGGGCCAAATCTCCTCTTTCCAATGGCAGAGTTCAATATGGATTTAGTACCACCAGGTGCCCCTGACAGGTCAGCAAAAACCATGAATGACATCTACTGTAAGAAGTACAGTTACTTTTTTATAATGTAAATAGCTCCGCCATTTTTCATCAGATTGTGACACGTTTTATTTTTTTTAGACATTCACAGAAAGGTAAAGAAACTAACTTACTATGTTCTATTTTATGGCAATAACGTTCAGGTTTGTTCGACCCGTGAGATATGATCCCGAAAATAACGCTACAAATAAATAAAGTTCACGCTGGAAGTCAGATGATTGACAGGGGCTGGTATGAGCTGGGATGTGTAGTTTTATTTGTCTCTTCTTTCATAGGACTACACACAAGTATGGCAGCTTCCTTTATTTCCATCTAATTCATCCGGGATGCGCCAAGATATTTATGAACTCATATTTAGCTAATAACACTTTATCATTTGTAAACAAACATAGTGCTGCCGGGGCGACAGTGGCTCAGGAGGTAGAGCAGTCGTCTGGCAATCCGGAGATTCCCGGTTCGATTCCCGCTCCTCCTTGGCAGCGTGTCGGTGTGTCCTTGAGCAAGACACTTAACCCCTAATTGCTCCCGATGAGCAGGTTGGCACCTTGCATGGTTGCCTCTGCCGTCGGTGTGTGACTGAGTGAATGGGTAAAATGTAAGTAACAAATTGTAAAGAGCTTTGGATAAAAGCGCTATATAAAAAAGCAGCCATTTACCATACACTTTGACTGCTGTTTTGATAAGGTTAGGGTCTTTACTCTTGGCTACATTTGAAAAGAAAACGCTACATTAATTAATACAGACTGTATTGATCTATTTATGGTGTGAAATTATTGTCTGTCCGGTACCGGACCACTCAGGCTCAAGGGGTTAAGCCCCTTTCCTTCATACACTGGACTCCTGGCCTTAACCGCATATTAATCAGAGGGGATGTACAGTATGTCCGAACGCACATATTCAAATTATTCTGCAGAGTTTACCCTCCCAGCACCCTAGTCTTAAATCTGTGTAATTCGCAGTATTCACACAGCAAGCAGGCATATAGATTAGTATAGATTAACCCTGTTCCAATCCATACACAACGATTTTCCTGCTGATAGTTAAATGAAAACGTATGAGTTGTGGATAATATGCATCTTGTTATCTTCATTCTCTTGAATTTCATTCCCGACCAAGGACAAGACACACAAGGCATTTGTCTCATCAAGATTTGAGCGAGTTTGCGAGGTGCGCCCAATATGATCCAAAAAGTGACAGTGTGGAGGTGTGCGCCAAGAGCAAGACTGCTCAATAATGCTTTGAAACTGGAGGTTTTTGAAATATCAAGTCAAGATTATATGCTGGCCAGTTTGTTCCACTGTCTTAACACGGGAGGAGAAATATGAAACGTTCTTTGCTCGTCATCCAAAATGTTTTACATAAATGAACAGTATATGAGTACTAAACATTTGGATTGTATACAATTTATATACCGTTCACAGCGTAAAATCCTGTTTTTGCGCTGTACAGAACACCGTTGGTTGCTTAGTTCACTCTGTATGGAATGCCGTATTACATTTGCACATCTGCCACAGAGAATTGCATGCTGTGTGCTACATGTCCGAAAAGGCATCTCCAGGCAATGCCCACACCCGATTCTCAGTGCATTGTCCCGTGTGCATGTCCGAAAAGGGCTTTTTGTTTTTGTTTCTAATTTCTATATCACTTAACATCACAATTAATACTTCATAGATTTATAATAATCTACTAGCAGTAGCACCAATATCTGTGGATATAAACCCATGCCAAGATTAGACAAATATTGTTACAAGATGCTTAGATTTTAATAACATGCAATGACGGTAGTTGTCCAACACAGCGCTGCAGCTTTATCTGGCTAGTCTGCATAAGGATAGAGAAGTCACAGGGATGGAGAAAGGTACATTTATTTGTCAAGAGTTGTTACGTTTTGATTTGGAGAACCTCCTGATGGGCGTGTTTAGATAATAGAGTTATCAAATGAGGGCATACATACCAACAGCGCTGCAATGTAGCACTGAATACTAAATGCGATGTCATGTTGTATTTAGTATGTAGGAGAGGGGAAGCCGTAGAGGTGGAGGAGAATTGAGTGCAATCCAGAGGTGGTAAGTGTTATGTGATGGAGCTCATGAAGCAGAGTCGACATAATGTCCCCAGAGGAAAAGAGAAGTCGAGGTGATTTAAAAGTCAAGACAGCTGAGGCGATTTTTATATGCTGAAGTATGAAGAAAAGGTAAAAAAAGTAGGACACGAGTGGCAAGAGGACATTGAAAGGGAGATTTTGCTTAGGTTTGGACAAGTTTTAAGTTTTTGGCTGTGTTGTGTTATGTGATTGAGTATGAGCCTAAGATTGGGGCCATTTTTCTTTGTGTGTAGGGAATAGGATACAAACTCGGTTTAGGGTAAGGGGTGTGGGTGCAGTTCAAGTTTCTTTATTAGTTGTCATACAGAAGTACAGAATACTTTTATACAAAATGCTTCTTTCTGTTACGCTGCAGAAACTGTGCTAGACAAAAAAGATAAGTATAAAATAAGTATAGCAGTATAAAATAGAAGTCACGTACGTAGACACAAGTGTTCAATATGTACAATGTTCAATGCAGAGTAGAAGTAACTGAGTTAACATACAATATACTATACAATATACTAATATACTATATAGTGCAAAGCAGAAATGGGATGAGGTACAATTTACAGTAAGGTGTACTGAGGTATGTGTTGTAGTGCAAATTCTTTTCCAATAAATATAAAGTGTATTTAGGTGTTCTAAAGTGTGTAAGTGGGTGCTGCAGTGAGTTGTTTGTTTAAAGTGAGTGTGTGCGTGTGGATGTGTGTGCTGTGTGCATTTGATGGTTGTTGTATAGTGTTATTGTTCGTTGAGAAACCTGAATGGCCTGGGGATAGAAGCTTCTTCTGAGTCTTTCTGTGCTTGCCATGAGACTCCGGTATTGCTTGCCTGACCGCAGCAGTTCAAAGAGGCAGTTGTTTGGGTGGCTGGATTCTTTGATAATTCTCTTAGCCTTACCCAGGGGTGCAGTGCTGGGCTTACGCGGTCAAATGACGTTTGGGCTTCGTCACTGAGGCCGAAGTGCGCGCATCCTATTATTATGCAAAGTCTAGGTGATAAGTGCCGCGCGACGACACAAAAATGACTCGTTGCGGCACTTATCACCTAGACTTTGCATAATGATAGGATACCGACAACCAAATACAAGCCCTGTAGGTGGGGGGTTGCTTGATCTCTCGACTGGAAGGATGAGACAAGGTGCATCATCTGTTCTGTGCGCAACCGAGGGAACATGTATGCACGTGCACGGGCGTTTGGCCTTCGCCCATATTACGACTGCACCCCTGGCCTTACCCATGCACCGCTTGTTGTAAATGTTCTGGAGAGTGGGAAGCCCCCCTCCAATTGTGCGTTCGGCTGAACGGGCCACTCTCTGTAGTCTGCTACGGTCTTGTGCAGTGCTATTCCAAAACCAGGAGGTGATATTGCCAGTCAGGATGCTCTCTATTGTACATGAGTAGAAGTTCTTAAGGATCTTCTGACTGACTTGGAACTTCCTTAGGCGCCTGAGGAAGTAGAGGCGTTGCCGTGCCTTCCTCACAACACTGTCGATGTGTGTGTGGTCCATGTCAAGTCCTCGGATATGCGGACTCCGAGGTACTTAAAACTGTTCACTCTCTCAACCGGTGCCCCGTCGATGCTGAGGGGGCTGTAGTCCCTGACCCCCGACCTCCTAAAGTCCACAATCATCTCCTTTGTTTAGCTGACATTCAGGGAGAGGCTGTTCTCTTGACACCATCCCGCTAGGACCTTGACCTCTTCCAGGTAGGCCCTCTCGTCGTTTGCAGAGATCAGGCCCACCACTACTGTGTCGTCAGCAAATTTGATGATTGTGTTGTTGTTCCGCTGTGCCACACAGTCATGTGTGTACAAGGAGTAGAGGAGGGGACTCAGAACACAGCCCTGGGGGGCCCCTATGTTGAGGGTGATGGATGAGGAGGTGCAGTTGCCTGCTCTCACCACCTGGGGTCTGCCCGTCAAGGAGTCCAAGACCCACTGGCAGAGGTCATAGTTCAAGCCCAGGTCCCTGAGCTTGGCTATGAGTTTGGAGGGGACTATGGTATTGAATGCTGAGCTGTAGTTCCCCTGCCTCTTGTCCAGGTGTGATGCTGCTGTGTGCAGCACATGGGCTATGGCGTCCTCCGTGGACCTGTTGGGGCGGTATGCAATTTGCAGGGGGTCCAGGTTGATTGTGAGGGAGGAGCAGATGTAGCAGGAGGAAATTGTTAAAAGTTGTTGATGCAGCTAAGAAGTTTGTTGATATTATGGATGTGACAGCAGATGGAAGTAGATGCAGAGTCGGGGGAGGAGGAACTCCGGTCCTCCCAGGCTTTGAGGAGATGTATGAGGTGGGGATTTATGTAGTGTAGTACATTTTATTCTATGATGACACAAAATAAAATCCTTTCTAACTGGTGAGGGGCAGCAATGCACTAATGCATACTAATGGCAATGGCTAATCTGCCAGAAAGGAATTGGAAGAAGACGATGACTCCTAAAAGAAGTAGCTGTGGCTGCTTCCACTGGAGGCTAGTAGAG
Organism: Notolepis coatsorum; assembly: GCF_963971535.1. Taxonomy (NCBI): domain Eukaryota; kingdom Metazoa; phylum Chordata; class Actinopteri; order Aulopiformes; family Paralepididae; genus Notolepis; species Notolepis coatsorum. Next base: position 7,828,753 of record NC_140173.1, on the reverse strand, counting down.
CAGGCTAGGAAGCAAGATTGATGGAGCTGTGCACCATTTTAAGAATTCATATATGTTCTTCCTGTGCCCAAGGGCAGTTCAGGCACTATTTGTGAACACGCACCACTCTCCTAATTTAAAGCTAGACATCGGGGAGAGAACCCTCCGATTTTTGAAGCTGCTCCATAGACAATGAATGGGGCTCTGACTGTATGCAGCCATAGAATGAGTTCTTGCACCCAAGTGAGGTTTATTCTAGCATTGCTAGAAGGTCTGAACCAGAAATTAAAACCACCTTTTAGGTGCAAGACCTCACACGGACATTGTATCATGAAGTCTGTTACTCTGACTCTGTAGTCACTTTGTAGTAAAGCAACCTTTAAATACAATAGAAAATGTCCCTTTAAACTCCGGTACCACCTAGGTCTGAGTTTGAGCAACAGATTTAGTTCTAAATTTAGCTTTGAATTTGTTGCTGTTTTATGTTTTTTTTGTATTATTATTATTATTTAGGAATCCATTGAGTAAGGGCTGAATATCTAGAATTGCGAATGGAATTTACAAAAGTTACAAGTAATTTAACAAATTTAATTGTGCTCCTATTTAGTTGTAACCAGTGACTTTCTTTTTAGAATGAAGAGGAAGTTCTACTCCTGGGAAGAATGCATGAACCTTAGGGAGGTCAAAGTAAGTGATCCTTTTTACATTTTGGTTGACTTGCACATGCAGGACAGAATGTAGACATGGTCAAGGAAAATCAACTCAAAGTCAACATAAAAAGTAGAATTTATTAATAAAAAACATTTTTTACACTTTATTCTATGGGATAATTGCTACACAAACACCAGTGAAATTTGGTCACTGCCATTTCCCCCAATTCTTTATTTTACTTAATACATACTTTGGTTCACCTTGAGCAAGAGAGAGAGAGAGACCCAAAACATGGACTCAATTAGACTTGATCAGATTAACTTCTTCAGTCATGTTAGACCTTTTGTCAATTTCATTCAGTTTGACACAAAAGCATTTTTGCTATTTGGGTTGATTTTCCCCTTTTTTTTTATCTACTTTTTTCTCCCATTTTCTATTTTCTCCCATCCCAATTTTCGCATCGTCCAATTCTACCCTCCCCTGTCTCGAACGCTGTTAGGCCATGCCTCCCACAAGCCGGCTGCAATGTGGACGAAGCCTTACATCACGTGTCCCCTCCGGTACTCGAGGAAGCAGCCGTCGCATCTTTTCACCTGCACAGCGCGATCTCTCAGCGGCGGGGGTCTGCGTGGGAGGGACACGCCGCCCCCGTCGCTTCCTGATTCTGCTGTGCAGGCGCACCAACCGACCTGTAGGAGTCGCTGTCCACAACGTCTGATCCCCACCCATCAGCTTCCCACCCCCTAACACTGCCAATTGTGTTAGTATGAACGACCAGCCAAGCTGATAGCAATGCGGAGAGCTGGGCTCGAACCCAGCGTCTCCTGCATTGGTGGCGAGCGCCTTGCCCACTACACCACCTAGCCGCCTTGATTTTCCCTTTTTGAACTGTGAGGGACTGAAGTCCTACTGAATTGCTTATACATTCATTCTGATGTGCGTTGACTTAAAGGTCCCGTGTCTTATAAATGGCCTTTTCCAGTGTTTAGCATTGTTTCCTAGCAATGGGGGTTTATATCAATGGGGTCTGTTTCTCTAATTCTCATTTTGGCTCATCAGTCTAGTCTCGAGTTCACGAGATCCTCCCTCACTCAACTAAGCTGTTCTGATTTGGCTGTTTTGCTGACGTGAATAAGGCACTGGTAGTAGTCACCGCCCACAATCAACAATTCACTCAACAACAGAGCGAGTGGAATTACTTCCTCAAACGGGTTGACGTGCGCGGGTGCCGACAGAGAGAATCAACAATTCACTCAACAACGGAGCAGTGGGAATAATGCGGAAGCGGTCTCCCTGTCCCTGACTCTCCCTCTCTCTCTCTCTCCCTCTCTCTCTCAACCTGCATTTTACACACAATCGTTGTTGAGCCGCTCACAGCGCACAAGCACGCACGGAGCGATGTATCCTCTCTCTCTCTCTCTCTCTCCCTCTCTCTCTCAACCTGCATTTTACACACAATCGCAGTTGAGCCGCTCACAGCGCACACGCACGCACGGAGCGATGTATCCTCTCTATCTCTCTCCCTCTCTCTCTCGTTCGCTCGTTCTCTCTCTCGCTCACTCTCGTATACATGTATCATGTATTTTTGGGCGGAGCCCAGCCCAAAAACAGCTTGAAATCTTGAAGTGGAAAAATGCTGCTTTAGAGTAATTGATTAGAAATAGAAAACAATGAATTAAAAAAAAAAGACTTTACGAGTGTGTTCCATAGACTCACAGGAATTGTGCAAAGTTGCCCAAATAGTGAAAGGAATAGCAATGCATGTCCCCTTTAAGTGGATAAAACTGTTGATTTAGCGATGATGTGCTTGCTGATGTGACATTTCTGATTCTATTGTCAAATGCCTAATAGCTCACTGTCCTTTCTGTCCACACCTCTTCAGAATACTATTATCTAAATGTTCCTCCCGCAGCTCAGAATCACAAAGCAGCTCTAACAATAGAAGGTGATTTCTTGTGTGCCCTGGGTTTCCCTCTGGTTCTGCTCATAGACATCCCTTCTTTTAGAGCTCAAGTAAAAAGAAAAAAAAGGGGCAGACCACCCCCTAGAACACTCTAGCCCCCCTAAGAACCTGCCAGTTAGATTAAGCGTTATGCTAGTATTGGTTTCAATGAGGAATACTAATAAAGCTAACATGCCATTTCTGGGAAACTGAAGGACATTATGTGTCAAGTGAAGAAAAATATTCAACTGAAAAAAAAAATGTCAAAGTGCTCCTTAACATCCACATTCGCTGCATTCACCCCCAAAATACATTATGCTCTTAAAATGTCCTTTTGTCGAGTGGCTACGTGGCGTAGTGGGCAAGGCGCTCACCACGAATGCGGAGACGCTGGGCTCGCCTGTTCGAGCCCAGCGCTCCACATTGCTTTCAGTTTAGCTGGTCGTTCATACTAATACACATTGGTCGTATTAGGGGGTGGGAAACTGATGGGTGGGGATCGGGCGTTGTGGACAGCCACTCCTACAGGTCGGTTGGTGCGCCTGCGCAGTAGAATCAGGAAGTGTCGGGGGCAGCGTGAGCCTCCCACGCGTTACTCCTCGCCACTGAGAGATCGAGCTGCGCAGGTGAAAAGATGCGACTGCTGGTACCTCAAGTACCGGAGGGGACTTGTGCTATGTATGACTTAGTCCACATTGCAGCCGGCTTGTGGGAGGCAAGAAACAGCGTTCGTGACAGGGGAGGGTTGAATTGGATGATACGAAATTGGGATGGGAGAAAATATAGAAAAATGGGAGAAAAAGTGGATCAAAAAAAAATGTCATACTTGTATTTTGTCTTTTGAACAACAACAAACGTTCATACGGACCTTGCTTTCTGAATGTGGTGCAGTGAATTGAGTATAATCTGGCATGATTAGATCTATTTACACATTATTTATTATTTCCATGCTTGTATCTAATCTGTTTCATTATTAATTTCAGTCGTTGAAGAAACTCAACCATGCCAATGTGGTCAAACTCAAGGAGGTGATACGAGAGAATGACCACTTGTACTTTGTGTTTGAGTACATGAAGGAAAACTTGTACCAACTCATGAAAGACAGGTATGTGTATTTTAAATAGTGGTATTGTTAAAACCTTATTATTTAATTAAAGGTGCTGTAAGTAGTATATTTTGGTTAAAATAAGTGTTAAATAGCTCTACATTCCAACAGGCATCACTGATTATAGTGTTGGGTCAGTAACATGGGTCTCCCAGTCCCTCCGCTCTGCTTTAACCCATGTTACTGACCAAACACTCTATCAGTGATGTTTTTTGATGAATTGAAAATGGGGGACCCTGAGGTAAACAAGACGAAAGTCTTTCTCTGGTCTGCATCCCCTTAACAATTGTGTGTATTGAGCTGTACTGTATTGTACCCATTCTGCAATCTGTTAATAAAGTTTTCAATCAGTCGGAATGTAGAGATATTATTTTAACAAACAAAAAATATGGAAAATATGAGTGTATATATTTGATAGATGCTGTCAGTGTATGAACTGATCCTATTGTTGATCTGTTTGTTTTCATTTTTTAGGACTCGACTGTTTCCTGAATCTGCTGTGAGAAACATCATGTTTCAGATACTGCAGGGGCTTACATTCATCCACAAACATGGTACTTACTGTTTAGTAACCCGGGTGCTACATTTTAGTTATTGGCTTTTTCTACAGTTAACTCCTCTTGGAAGCATGACTTTGACTATACAGATAGTTATTTATGCAGAACTTGTCACTATAGCACTTTTTTTTTTTTTTTTTTCTTTTTAACGTTCGTCAACTGGAGGGGGGGGGGGGGCTTCTCTGTACTACCTTAAAATCTGAGCCTCCTGCAAACCTATCATGGTCTCTATTGCCCAGCTGGCCACACTGTCATCCAGGAAATGCTAACTGCTAATGTGAGGATTGTATTATAATGCACATCTAGGGGTGTAACGGTACACAAAAACCACGGTTCGGTACGTACCTCGGTTTTGAAGTCACGGTTCGGTACGGATTTTCGGTACAGTGCGGGAAAGTTTGGCTTTCCATGTTCCACTCGGGTGATGTAGTGTGCAGTAACTAATTGTACTTGTAGGGCTGTCAACGAATATTCTATATTGAAATTAATAATTGATTTGTTAAATAAAGGTGGGGGAAAGTGTCCCTCTCTCTCTCCCTCCCTCTCCCCCCCCCTCTCTCTCTCTCTCTATCTCTCTCTCTCTGTCTGCCAGTCGCAGACTGGGTGACTCTCACTCAAAGCGCTTATGGGCGGAGCCCATCCAAAAATAGCCTGAAATCCTGAGGCTGAAAAATTATGCTTTTGAGTACTTGATCAAAAATATAAAACAATGACTTTTTTTGAAAGAAAAAATTCTGATGTGTTCCATAGACTCTCAGGAATTGTGTAACGTTTCCCAAATAGTGCAAGGAATAGCAATGCATGTCCCCTTTAACTAAATAAAATGTCACATTAACCACATCTTTCTTTTTTTTTACGTTTGTCAACGGGGGGGGGGGGGCTTCTCTGTACTAATACCTTCAAATCTGAGCCTCCTGCAAACCTATCATGGTCTCTATTGCCCAGCTGGCCACACTGTCATCCAGGAAATGCTTCTTCTTCTTCTTTTTGGTGTTTTACGGCGGACGGCCACCATAAATGGGGCATTTACCGCCACCTACCCACCCGGATATCGGGCCAGTCTTCCATTCTCCCCTCTTCTTTTTCTTATTCAACGGTTCAATGTCAGATCGCGACCAAATCCATTCAACCCCCTAACACACCAAACAAAACAAAACCCATCCCTAACATCACCACCCTATCCAACCTAATCTATGAGTCACTCATTGCCTCCAGCGACTGACTCTGGCCTTCCTGAACACTCACCACCCCCTTCCCTAACTCTCTTACTTGATCCCTCACAACAACCTTCTTCCCTGACTTCCCTAACTCCCTCGATACTTGCCCTATTGTCAACCCCTTCATACCCATGTCTAGTACTGCCGCCTCAACTACTAACCTTAACCTCTCTGTCCTACTGCTAACCATCACTATAGTATTCACCACTCTCGTCACAAATGCCACTATCTCCAACTTCACCCCCCACACCCTCTCTTTCTCCTCTTGTACTTCCTCTACCGACAAATGCCCTTTTCTAAACCCCTCATCCACACCTTGCTTCCCCTGATCCTCCTGCACTACCCTTACTGCCAAATGCCCTTCTCCTTCCTCACCTTGCCTTCCCTGACCTAACTTCCTAACTGCCTCCGCATACGAAATCCTATCATCCCTTCTCACTCTCTGAACCTCAACCTCCCTCCTCATCACCTCACAACCCCTAAACGCTACACTATGCTCCCCACCACAACTACAACACTTCAGCTTCACTCCCTCTCCACACTTCCCATATTCATTTCTGATGTACTGCAAAAAGAATAATCCAATTATCTGATCGCCATTCCAAATACTGGTCGCGGTAGTCTGTCCCACGTTATCCAGCATTGCACGTGGATGAACTCGTCGAGGCAACCGTGGTGACCGCTTGTTTTGCCAGAGTGTTCAGACCCCGCCCCCACGCCGCAGCTCGGCCGAGAAAACAAACTACAGCGTTTCAAATGGAGTGCAATACCGGCTGCAAGGCGTTAGGTGGCGGTATTGACCGTCTGCGATCTCAGACACATTCAGTCCAGCATGCCTCGATGGATTATGAATGGCAATAGCGAATAAAAGGAAAACCGAGACAAACGTAGATCTACGTTTCCGGCACTCAAATCTTAAATCTACGTGAAGTCGTCTAGTGTTAGTAGGTCTTGGATTAAGAGACCTGTCAAACCAATTTGGGATCCATAACATGTCTCCAATCCTATGTTTTGAACTTTGGTGGTGGGGCTACCCTTTTGTTTATATTTGGATTACCGGTTGTGCCTTTGGCTTTAAAGGGGACATGCATTATAAATGGCTTTTTCCAGTATTTAGCATTGTTTTATAGCAATAGGGGTTAGTATCAATGGGTCTGTGTCTTTAATTACCATATTGACTCATCAGTCTAGTCTCGAGTTCACGAGATCTTCCTTCACTCAACTAAGCTGTTCTGATTTGATGGTATTGCTGACGTGAATAGGGTACTGATTTGCATAACTAACTCTATGGTTGACAGCGACAGCAGAGCGAGTGGAAATATCTTCACTTCCTCAAACAGAGCGAGGCAGAGAGAGAACGAGCCAGAGAGAGATAGAGAGGAGCTTCTGTCGGGGAAACAAACGCACGCATTTTACACACAACCTGACGGCGTGTGCGGGGAAACACAAACACACGCATTTTACACACAACCTGACGCACGGGGCTTCTCCCTGGTAGAGAGAGAGAGAGAGAGGGACCGCGGCGCAGGAGTGTGTGAAACACAAACGCATGCATTTACACACAACCTGGACCGTGCGGGGGAAGCAGTGGAGAGATAACTTTATGCTCCGTGTCCCCCTCTCCCTCCCTCTCCCCCTCTCTCTCGCTCTCTCTCTGTCTGCCAGTCGCAGACTGTGGGTGACTCTCAATCAAAGCGCTTATGGGCGGAGCCCATCCAAAAATAGCCTGAAATCCTGAGGCTGAAAAATTATGCTTTTGAGTACTTGATCAAAAATATAAAACAATGAATTTTTTGGGGAAAAAAACCTTCTGATGTGTTCCATAGACTCTCAGGAATTGTGTAAAGTTTCCCAAATAGTGCAAGGAATAGCAATGCATGTCCCCTTAACTAAATAAAATGTCACATTAATCACATCTTTTGATTAATTATTTTAGGATTCTTTCACCGAGATATGAAGCCTGAGAATCTTCTGTGCATGGGACCAGAACTGGTGAAAATAGCCGACTTCGGTTTAGCCCGAGAGATACGATCACGGCCACCGTACACGGATTATGTCTCGACGAGATGGTGAGTGTTGTCAGTTTGACCAAATATATTGTTTTTTTTTTTTTTTTTTTAATGAATGTTAAACATTTAGGAAGTGCATTGGGCAGCATATAGCCAAGTCCCAAACGATCCCGTCAGATCTCCTCTCTCTGTTGACCAGGTACAGAGCCCCGGAGGTGCTGCTGAGATCCACCATCTACAGCTCTCCCATAGACCAGTGGGCTGTGGGCTGCATCATGGCAGAGCTGTACACACTCAGGCCTCTTTTCCCAGGCTCCAGTGAAGTGGACACCATATTCAAAATTTGCCAAGTCTTGGGAACGCCAAAGAAGGTAATAATCTCTATTTTTTTTTTTTAAATAGAAATAAAGAAGTTAGGATGCTCAATGACGATGACACTATGCAACAACCCATCATCTACACTCACTGCATCCACATGTACACACTCACTTTAAACAAACACTCACCTTACCACTCACTTTAGACCAGGGGTCTCAAACTCGCAGGCCATTTGCGGCCCGCAGGATGATATTTTGCGGCCCCCTACTTGACATCAAAGTTTAGTGTTAGTGCGGCCCGCGCGCAACCTTTTGCCGACCCGTTGGGCGTTATATTTATTTTATCACTTGTAGGCTACCATAGCGCAGGCTCATGGCAGCAACGTTAGTGGTTGAAACGTGATTCCGGAGTGATACCAAGTGGAAGGAAATATATCCTGTCATCAGTGCGTATAGCAGGTATCCTCGAAATTCTCCCCTATCTTCTCTGCAAGCTGTCCGGCTGCACTGCTCCAACTGTCTGTGTCTGTCTACTGCTTTGGTCCAATCATATTCAGCGTCCCGTCACCATCCCCCCCCCCCACCCACAGTCTGCGAATCAGAGGCAGAGTAGGGCGGGTCTTCACGGAATGCATGTTGTCTCTTTCAACGGGTCGGAGTCAGAGCGAGAGTTGACAGCGCATCTACAGTAGTCTAATCTGCAGGTACTGTAGCTAGTAGCATAGTTTTGCCAGCAGGCAGCTAGTAGAAAAATATGGCATGTTCAAAGATGGCCAGTAAAATAAAAGTCAACAGTGAAAATCGCTGCAATTCAAAGGTTCATCCTCCCTCCAACCAGCACAATGTGCCAAGAAACGGTAGCTCTTGTGAAGAGTGGCAATTTGAAACGCAATTTGAAACGCCAATACGAAACAAAACAGTTATTTTGATGCAACCTTTCAGCACTAAGAACCACAAAAATAAATGGAATGAAATCATCATATCAAGCTGCAAGCAGAGTTATTGTTAAAGTTATGTCACAACGATAAAAAGCAACCAAGTCCTTACTCAGTGGCATGGGTGTTGGCTAAACACAAGAAGCCATTCTCTGATGCATACATAATAAAATAATGTATGACTGAAGTGATGGAGACCATGTTTGAAGGCAAACAAAAGCAAATCCTCCTCAGATAGCACAGCAACCAGAATAACTGAAATACTGGCTGATGATTTCATTAAACGGCTTTGTGATAGAATACAAAAAATGCACAGTGCATTTCCATAGCTGTGGATGAGTCCACTGACACCACTGAGAATGCTCAGTTGCTGGTGTTTGTGAGGTTTGAGTTGATTGATTGATTGCTAATTTTATTACTGTACGCTTGGTTTCCAACTGGTTAAGTTTAGGCCCTCTACAGTAGGTTTAAAAAAATAAAAATAAAAAAATAGGGCGAAAACTTTTTTTTCCTATAGGGCAAAGAAAACGTTTTAATTTGTTTTACCTACTTTCTATAGAAAGTAGGTCTGCATCCCCTTAACAATTGTGTGTATTGAGCCGTACTGTATTGTACCCATTCTGCATCTGGTAATAAAATGTTCAATCAATCATTCCAATAATACACAGTTGGATGTGTTAGTTGGTTGGATGCACTTCCGAGCTGCTTCCACATGAGGCAACTTCTCTCAATCATTCCAATAATACACAGTTGGATGTGTTAGTTGGTTGGATGCACTTCCGAGCTGCTTCCACATGGAGGCAAATTGTCTTTTTTGTAGTTGTGGGAACAACTTTTTCTGGCAGATGGTTTTTTCAATAAATCTTCGATTAATGTGTGTTTATTGTATAGAAATAAGGTTGGATGAATGTGGCAGTTGTATAAAAGCTTTACACCACTTGCAGTCGTGATTTGTCAAGTCAAGTCAGTTTTATTTGTATAGCACATTTCCAGGCAGCGGCAGCTGACACCAAAGTGCTTCACAAGCAAGTTGATAAAAACAAATTAGTGTGAGGCAAGGTATAAGATTAAAAGAAAGAAAAAAAACATAGCAAAGCAATGAAAGCAACAAAAACAAACAGTATGGTGCAAGATATAGGATTAAAAACATAATACAACAATGAAAGTAATAAAAACTGGTAGGACACAGTAAAACAAAGAGGATAGAAGGGCCAGGGGTCTAGGGTCTAAATGGGGGACCCTGATGTAAACAAGACGAAAGTCTTTCTCTGGTCTGCATCCCCTTAACAATTGTATGTATTGAGCTGTACTGTACCCATTCTGCAATCTGTTAATAAAGTGTTCAATCAATCAATCAATCAATCAGTGGTGGTTAAGTAGGGGGGAAGGCCAAGGAGAACAGGTAGGTTTTCAAGAGTGATTTAAAAGTCTGTACGGTCTGGGCAGTCCGTACGCTGAGGGGGAGGCTGTTCCACTGTCTATGCGCTGCGGTGGAGAAAGCTCTGTCTCTCCTAGTTTTGAGCCTGGTTCACATATGTCAATTATATTGACAGATAGCCCAAATGACAGAACGAGATCAAGTGTGTGTCCTTTTTCTTTTTTTTTAAACTTTGGCCATTCCCCTGGCTCTTTTTAGCGTTTATCGCATTTATTCTGGTCAAGAATGACCGACAGAAACAGGCTGAAGGGGTACAGATGGGGGGGAAGACACTCTGGGAAAGGCACGGCTGCAGTCCGGGATTCGAACTCGCTAAACCCCAGATCCGTGATGAGCACGGTTGTCCCCGGCGCCGAAATAGCGCTCGAGGTACGTGGCAGGTGAGCTACTGGAGCTCCCCATGTGTGTGTGTCCTTTTTCATGCGTTGGTACTGTGACAGATTGGGTGAGGTTGAGAGAGTCAATGAGATTTAGGAAATCTCGCGACAGGGGATGTGATTCGCAAGTTCGCAACACACATGGATATTAAAATCGCCGCATAGACCACTACACTTCCGCGTTACATTGAAATCAGGGAGGAGATTGCGGGGGAGGGTCAAATGAATGAATGTGGACGAGAGCCGTGATGGAAGTGGTTGCCGATACGGCTGTGGGGGTGCTAGAGACATGATCGAATAGACGTTTATGCGCCTCGCTCTCCTGAACACGGCGTGACCCATAACTAATCGATCAGAACTAAATCGGCAGAGAAAAAGCCCATTTTAAAGCACCTATTCCGCATGGACATGCGCAGGGTGCCCATGGAGTCTGGACGACGCGAGATGACGCTCGAATGAATGTGGACTGTTCTATCAGAGGGGGGAGCTTCGGTGGCCAATGTCCTTTCAGCCGAACAGGATAATGAAAAAATTATCCCACTAAATGGCCAGACGCGTCTTATGGCGACATCTACAATTACCTCATTGAGTCTACAGGTAGACTAATGTTTATATTTAAGTGCAGCGGTCTGTAGCCACTTACATGACCATCGAAGCTCCCCCCAGCACCAGCACACCTGATTCAACTTAACTTTGCTGGTGGTGGGGCGGCTACGTGGTGTAGTGGGCAAGGCGCTCGCCACGAAATGCTGGAGACGCTGGGCTCGTCAGTTCGAGCCCAGCGCTCCACATTTGCTTTCAGTTTAGCTGGTCGTCCGTACTAATACACATTGGCCGTATTAGGGGGTGGGAAACTGATGGGTGGGGATCGGGCGTTGTGGACAGCGACTCCTACAGCTCGGTTGGTGCGCCTGCGCAGTAGAATCGGGAAGTGTCGGGGGCAGCGTGAGCCTCCCACGCGTTACTCCTCGCCACTGAGAGATCGAGCTGCGCAGGTGAAAAGATGCGACTGCTGTTACCTCAAGTACCGGAGGGGACCTGTGCTATGTATGACTTAATCCACATTGCAGCCGGCTTGTGGGAGGCAAGAAACAGCGTCCGTGACAGGGGAGGGTAGAATTGGATGATACGAAATTGGGATGGGAGAAAAATGGGAGAAAAAGTGGATAAAAAAAAAACTTTGCTGGTGGTGGAATTTAACAAACATGGAACGGCTGGGGTGCCTCGAGGAGAGGTTTGGGAACCACTGGACTAGAGCATACATTTGAGCCATCAAAGAAATGGAGCAAAAGTGGTTACCTGTGTTGAACTGGTTTATTTTTTAGAAGATAAAATAATATACTGGATTACTATTACGACTACTACCACTGCCAATACTACTGATACATCCCTATTGGCAAACTTTATATTTAAAAAAAAAATACAAAAAAAATAAAATCTTTAAATCTTTTTGTTTTGTTCATTATACAACTGTGGCGGGCTGCCACAGTCTAGGTAATTAATGGGAAACACTATATTGACTGAATATTCCTTTACTTACTTCTTAATAACTTACTTACTTTTTTTTACTGTATGTAGCACACTCTCAGGGGCTCATACAGAAACAAGCATTTCATCATAAAGTATTCTGTATTTTATTATGAATAATAAACTTGAACTTGAGTTACAAAGTAATGTCAGATAAAACAAGTAAAGTAAACATGAGATGGTAAAAACAAACTCACAATAAATAAATGGTTTAAAAAACATTTGGTATTGGGGCGGCTAGGTGGTGTAGTGGGCAAGGCGCTCGCCACCAATGCCGGAGATGCTGGGTTCGAGCCCAGCTCTCCGCATTGTTATCAGCTTGGCTGGTCGTTCATACTAACACAATTGGCAGTGTTAGGGGTGGGAAAGCTGATGGGTGGGGATTGGACGTTGTGGACAGCGACTCCTACAGGTCGGTTGGTGCGCCTGCGCAGCAGAATCAGGAAGCGACGGGGGCGGCGTGTCCCTCCCACGCAGACCCCCGCCACTGAGAGATCGCGCTGTGCAGGTGAAAAGATGCGACGGCTGCTTCCTCGAGTACCGGAGGGGACACGTGATGTAAGGCTTCGTCCACATTGCAGCCGGCTTGTGGGAGGCATGGCCTAACAGCGTTCGAGACAGGGGAGGGTAGAATTGGACGATACGAAATTGGGATGGGAGAAAAATAGAAAATGGGAGAAAAAAGTAGATAAAAAAAAAAGCAAGTCTATAAAAGTGTGTGATTTGAAAGAGGATACAACGTTTACTAGCATGACATCCTCAGGCAGGTTGTTCTAGGTATCTGCCCTTCTGGCAAATGTTTGATCACCTGTTGTCTAGAGGCCAGAGGGGCCATGTCCAAGGATCTTAGGCTGGTGCTCTGACTCATACAGGGTTAAAAGGACTGTGATAGGAAAGTGCTAGCTACACTGAGCCATGCCTTGAAAGTCATCGGTAATATCTTGAAATCAATTACTAATGGGTAACCAATAAAGGGAGGCTAAAATGTTGGTTAAAAGCCTGGCTGCTGCGTTCTGAACTAACTCATTGAAACTGGAGTATACAAATTTGCATTAATCTACAAGGGAGACAATAAAAGTGTAATTACTTTTTCAAGGTTGACACAGGAGTTGAGATACTTAATTTTAGAAAGGTTCCTAAGCTGGTAAAAACAGGACTCAACAACCGTATTTACCTGTGTGTTATGTTACGAGCTGGCTCAAGCTCGCAACAAGAAAGGGGAGACACAGGCACAATTTAAGAAACAACGGTGGTGCAGTGGTTAACACTGTCGCCTCACAGCAAGAAGGTCCAGGGTTCAATTCCCGCTTGGGGACCAGGTTTCCGCGATGCCAGGTACCTAGGTGGGGTATCTCCCGGGCCTTTCTGTGTGAAGTTTGCATGTTCTCCCTGTGCTCGCAAGGGCTCCCCTCCCCCCCCCGATAAGAGAAACCCAATGGAAAAACATGCAAAACAACAGATCGCTAACGCTGTCGCGTCCGTGACGAAGATGGGCAGGAGCACTTGGATGGTCCCCGGGCGTGGCTCACGCCACAGCCCTCGTCTGCTCACGGCTGCCCTTGGGGGGAAGGATGACGGGATGGGTTAAGCGCAGAGGAGTATCTCATCGGCATCGGCGATCCTAAAAGTGTTCCGGTATGTGTGTGCTAACTAACCGCTGTGTGCCGCTAACATTGAGTGTCGTTGCGTGCCGATTAAAGACCTCTGCGACAGGTCCTATTATTTTTATTATTATTATAAAATAATTTATTAACTTATACTAATTATCAGCCAATATGAATGAGTATCAGTGTGTAAGCAGTGTATGGATGAGAGTGTATGTGCAGCATGAATGTTGTAAGTGTAAAACCAAAGGAAGCGACCAACCAAACAAAAGGAACCAAACAGGTGGGGAGATCGCCAAAGACTAGAGGAAGCCTCCCTCTATACCCGGCTGGGACACACTGACCCAGGTGTGCCCACTGACCCAGGTGTGCCCCAATTAGCCTGATGACTCTTCATCAGCTCTGCTCTGCCAACTCACCCCACCAATCCTGTGAAACAGTGACACAGAGCAGAGCCAGCAAACAACAATGTGGGGGAGGGTCGTCACAGTTAAAAACACAAGATTTCTGTCTAAAAACACTGGTTGGTTGTATATGAATAGTTAAATTAGAAATTCCCCCTTTTAATGACTTTAATATTACTCCATCTAGAATGACTGGCTTGTAGAATGACTGACTTGTATCTTACTCCCTCTAGAATGACTGACCTGTATCTTACTCTATAGAATGACTGACCTGTATCTTACTCTCTAGAATGACTGCCCTGTATCTTACTCTCTAGAATGACTGACCTGTATCTTACTCTCTAGAATGACTGACCTGTATCTTACTCTCTCTAGAATGACTGACCTGTATCTTACTCTCTCTAGAATGACTGACCTGTACTGTATCTTACTCTCTCTAGAATGACTGACCTGTACAGTATCTTACTCTCTCTAGAATGACTGACCTGTACTGTATCTTACTCTCTCTAGAATGACTGACCTGTACAGTATCTTACTCTCTCTAGAATGACTGACCTGTATCTTACTCTCTCTAGAATGACTGACCTGTACAGTATCTTACTCTCTCTAGAATGACTGCCCTGTATCTTACTCTCTCTAGAATGACTGACCTGTACAGTATCTTACTCTCTCTAGAATGACTGACCTGTACTGTATCTTACTCTCTCTAGAATGACTGACCTGTATCTTACTCTCTCTAGAATGACTGACCTGTACAGTATCTTACTCTCTCTAGAATGACTGACCTGTATCTTACTCTCTCTAGAATGACTGACCTGTACAGCAGGGCTATTCAACTGGCGGCCCGCAGGCCAGATCCGGCCCGCGGGATGATTCTGACCGGCCCGCCAAAGATTACATGATAATAAAAAAATATATATATTTTTTTAATATTTTTTTTTTTTTTTTTTACTTTTTTCTTTTCATGTCAACGTTAACACGCACAATTGAGCCAAAAGTCACTCAATTAATGACAGATTTCATTGATAAATTGAGGGAAAACTTTGCAAGTCGATTTGATGAATTTGACATGTCCAGAGAATTGATGCATTTTGTGAGCAACCCATTTGCCAATGTAGCTGCTATTTCCACAAAAGGACAAGAGTTCCTTGCATCACTTCACATTGATGAAGGTCTCCTGCAACTTGAAATAATTGACATGCAAGCATCATCTGCTCTGAAGCAGGCACTTGAGAATGAATCCACCACAACATTTTGGATAAAGTGTATTCATGTCAAGACATTCCCCAAAATAAAAACGCTGGCAATATCTGTGCTAACAATGTTTGGCTCAACATACACCTGTGAATCCAGTTTCTCTCACATGAATGCCATTAAAACAAGCAACCATGCCTCCTTGACAAATGAGCATTTGCATCACTGTTTGCGGGTAGCCCTCACTTCCTATGAACCCTCTTTCTCTGCCATTGCCCAGTCAAAGAAGTGCAATCGCTCTCATTAGATGTGTGTATGTAGGCTAGGCCTGTCTGCCCCCCACCCCCCTGATGTTTGAGAGTTAAGAGTCGACAATAAGTGCTAATAAGATGCTGTGATTTGCTGTTGTTGCACAGACATGAAGCACTTTTTCATAAGCTCAGCTGCACTATAAATGTGTTTTTTTGTTCAAGTGTTGATGTTAGAATGTTCAGATGCACATCATGCACTTGTTTGTTTTTTATTTTATTTTTATATTGAAATGTTGAAGAGCAGATGTTGCAGTTGTTGCACAGTCATAAATGAAGCACTTTCTGCAGGAGATGTTGCAGATGTGGCACATAAATGAAGCACTTTTTTTGAAAAGTATACTACTTTTGCAATGTAGTTAAAGGGGAACTATCTTATAAATGGGCTTTTTCAGTGTTTAGCATTGTTTCCTAGCTATGTGGACTTATATTAATATGATCTATGTCTCTAATTCTCATATTGGCGCATTCTTCCAATTCTCCTCTCACAATATTCACCCTCACTGAACTGAGTCATCTGAAAATGTGCTGATTTGTGATGTCAGAGAGACACCGCTGCATGATAATCAGCTGAGTTTCCACACAGTTCCCACTGTGGTTGGAGCCCAGGCTCAAAACGGCTTAAGATCTTGAGGTAGAAAAATGCTGTTTTTGAGTACTTGATTAGAAATACAAAACAATGAATTAAAATAAAAATAAAAATTACAGAGGTGTTCCATAAACCCACAGGAATTGTGTAAAAGTGCCCAAATAGTGAAAGAAATAGTAAAATAGTTCCCCTTTAAATAAAAGTTGTGAAAATGTGGTTGCGTGTTGTGTCAAGTGTACATATATTCATAGCACGGGGAGGCGCCGTGGCAGTCCGGCCCCTGGCCCCTTGGGTTTCTGACAATGTGGCCCCCTGAACAATTTAGTTGAATAGCCCTGCTGTACAGTATCTTACTCTCTCTAGAATGACTGACCTGTATCTTACTCTCTAGAATGACTGACCTGTATCTTACTCTCTCTAGAATGACTGACCTGTACTGTATCTTACTCTCTCTAGAATGACTGACCTGTACTGTATCTTACTCTCTCTAGAATGACTGACCTGTACAGTATCTTACTCTCTCTAGAATGACTGCCCTGTATCTTACTCTCTCTAGAATGACTGACCTGTACTGTATCTTACTCTCTAGAATGACTGACCTGTACAGTATCTTACTCTCTAGAATGACTGACCTGTACTGTATCTTACTCTCTCTAGAATGACTGACCTGTACTGTATCTTACTCTCTCTAGAATGACTGACCTGTACTGTATCTTACTCTCTCTAGAATGACTGACCTGTACAGTATCTTACTCTCTCTAGAATGACTGACCTGTACTGTATCTTACTCTCTAGAATGACTGACCTGTACAGTATCTTACTCTCTAGAATGACTGACCTGTACAGTATCTTACTCTCTCTAGAATGACTGACCTGTACTGTATCTTACTCTCTCTAGAATGACTGACCTGTATCTTACTCTCTCTAGAATGACTGACCTGTACTGTATCTTACTCTCTCTAGAATGACTGACCTGTACTGTATCTTACTCTCTAGAATGACTGACCTGTACAGTATCTTACTCTCTAGAATGACTGACCTGTACAGTATCTTACTCTCTCTAGAATGACTGACCTGTACTGTATCTTACTCTCTCTAGAATGACTGACCTGTACTGTATCTTACTCTCTCTATAATGACTGACCTGTACAGTATCTTACTCTCTAGAATGACTGACCTGTACAGTATCTTACTCTCTCTAGAATGACTGACCTGTACAGTATCTTACTCTCTAGAATGACTGACCTGTACAGTATCTTACTCTCTCTAGAATGACTGACCTGTACTGTATCTTACTCTCTCTAGAATGACTGACCTGTACTGTATCTTACTCTCTCTAGAATGACTGACCTGTACTGTATCTTACTCTCTAGAATGACTGACCTGTACTGTATCTTACTCTCTCTAGAATGACTGACCTGTACTGTATCTTACTCTCTCTAGAATGACTGGTCTGAGGGCTTCCAGTTGGCAGCTGGCATGAATTTCCGCTGGCCTCAATGTGTACCCAGTAATCTGAGCACGCTGATTCCAAATGCCAGTGCCGAAGCCATCCACCTTATGAGAGACCTGCTCCAGTGGGATCCCAAGAAGAGACCAGCATCTGGCCAGGTAAAGAGTAAATGATAGTCTAGACTACAAACGGACTCAATGTATTTCCATGTGCGTTGACCTGAAAACTGACCCTTACACTGTAAATAAACAAAATACCTACTTTTACCTACAAAATACCTCATTTTAAACAAAATACCTACACTTGCTTGTGTGTCTTTCCACTCACAGGCCCTTAGGTACTCTTACTTCTATGTGGGTCAGGCGCTGGGCACTCCTCAGCAGATCCTCGAACAGGGCAGGCCTCAGCCAGGTCTCTTGCCTATGCAGGCGACACCCCAGTCACAACTGCATCAGCAGCCTCTCCTGCTCAAGCCGATGCCTCCGGCCCAGCCTCCACCTCCCAATCAACACTGCTCCCCCTCCAGGCCCCTTCAACAGATCCAGCCTCCACCTCCCAATCAACACTGCTCCCCCTCCAGGCCCCTTCAACAGATCCAGCCTCCACCTCCCAATCAACACTGCTCCCCCTCCAGGCCCCTTCAACAGATCCAGCCTCCACCTCCCAATCAACACTGCTCCCCCTCCAGGCCCCTTCAACAGATCCAGCCTCCACCTCCCAATCAACACTGCTCCCCCTCCAGGCCCCTTCAACAGACCCAGTCGTCTCCAGTGCCAGCAGCTGTCCAAGCCACGCTTTACCAAAGGCACTCTAATTTGGAGCCCAACCACCTTCTGAAGCAAGAGGGGCCCGAGGGGATCCCACAGAGCCGCCTGCCGTACATCGCTGACAAGAGCCTGCAGAACCAGGTGACCTCGGAACAGCCGTGGCAATATAAGTGTATCAAGTAGGGTGCTAATGTATTAGAGAAAAAGAGGTTTGAACACACTGAAATATTACTTATTACCAGATTACTGTTTTTGGGTTCCAGATGAGAGGTAGGAGCTGGAACACACAACGGTTCCATAGCCTGAAGTCTTATAGTCTTATACAGTCCAAAGTTTATAAAAATTCCATGGAAAATTCGTTTTGTAGAAAGGTTTTTGTAATGTGTGTACCGGTAGAAAATACAGCGTGATTATCCAAAATGGCCGTCCACTTCATAACATTCTGACGCTAGAGTCGGGACAAAGGTTTTCTTCGTCAACCTTCTCCACTCTCACCCGCCCATGTGGGATTGCTTTCGGAGCGGATGCTCGTTGGCTAAAACGGTGATCAATAATTTTTGCCATCAGCGGTGATTGGTCAGTTCAGGTCCGAACCGGAAGTGGTCATCACTTGTCAAATGACGCTCGCCGGATATATCGTCTAGGCACGCAATTGGTTGAGTGTGGTGGCGATCGAAAGGGTGCAAATTCAACTTTCGAATGGTGTATTGGATGATCTGCGAAAAATGCAGCCATGGGCTGACAGACGAGACATGGTGTACCATATATACGGTACGCCGAACATTAAGAGTGTTCTAAAATAAGAGAATGAAAGGGACTTGAGTTCATTTGTATGTTACAAGAGACTTTTAAGTCAAGCACTTTCATATGTTATGTTTAAGTTTAAGTCGAGCACTTTCATATATAACAACATTTATCTGATTTATTTATTTATTGAAAGTAATTTGCAGTGTTTGTGTAGTGCTATTATTTATTTTTCCGACATCAAATGTGT
This sequence comes from Notolepis coatsorum, assembly GCF_963971535.1. Taxonomy (NCBI): domain Eukaryota; kingdom Metazoa; phylum Chordata; class Actinopteri; order Aulopiformes; family Paralepididae; genus Notolepis; species Notolepis coatsorum. The sequence continues at coordinate 7,809,386 of NC_140173.1, read as the reverse complement.
AATTTTTTATCATACAAATATTGTCATATTTATTTTAACACTTTGACTGCCATGAAACGTCTTTTCACGTCATTGCTGGCCATGCTCAAGTTGCCGGGGGACGCTGTACAGCGTCCTTATATCAATATTTAAAAAATCTGCGACCGGATTCATATGTCCCCTCCGCTGGCCTGAGATCCACCAGCAGGACCCACTGAGCTCTCTGGCGGTTCAGGAGCGCCATCTGGTGGCCGATCGGTGCAATCGCCAAACAGGATGTTGAATAGAGGTTGTCCTATACGACCGTAGTACTTCCGGCGCTCGCTATAGGTCCCGCGACTCTGGCTCGTCACACTACACAGTGATCGATTGCCAATAACTCGATAAACAACATGATTTGGACGTATATACCATTATACAAGCTGGAGATGGACCGGGTAAATTTACATCCCATAATGATAAGATTTCAACTCGACGATGATCGCCCAACGGCGCGCGGAGACTGGGGTGAGTTTCAGCGTGTAACGTTACCGTCTTCGATACTAACTGCTATTATCAACATTTGACCCACATTAGATGATTGGTATAACGCTGCCCACGGAATTATAAACGCCCCCTAGCCCATCCGGTCAACATCAGATGACGTTTAGTAACTTCTAGAAGTACGTCTAGTTGGAATTTTTTATATCGCGCTGATTGCCATAAAACTGTATTGCATCATCAATATAATGCATTTGGGGCTATAGATCACGTTCTGGAGAAAGCTGCAGAAAGAGATGAAAACATACTTATACGATTAGACCATACTTTACTATGAATATGTGAATGAAAAAGTTTAACGTTGCTACACAATGAACAATACATATAGGACTTTGAATGGGCCCTAATAATGGCAATGTAGCAATAGAATTTAAAAAGTTATAGCCATGCAAAGAAGGGGTACTTCTCCATAGACAAATAGAGCCGGCAACCTATGGTATATCATTAATTTAACCCAAGGCAACCAAAGTGTTAATTATGATTAATTAATTCCAAGGAGGCCTGTAGAGTTGCCATGAAGGAATGACTATGATTCCTCCCAAATAAAGCCCATAAGAATACGGCACACACCAGTCTGTCAACTTACGACTGCTCTTCAGCGCTCTTAAATCCTGCTCTTAGTTAGGGCCGAAGCCAAGACAAGGGACGGTTGGTGAATCCCCAAATCGGCGCTAAAAGTGGCGCTAAGACCAAGATTTGTCAGATCTTTTGTCCTAAGTCCGTTTGGTGAATGAGACCCATTGTTTTGTATTTGTATTAATAATAATAATAACCAGGCTTTCTCTTTTGGTTTAACAGCTGAGACAGGAGTCTGAGAATACAAACCACCTGAGCTATCAGCTGAAGCCTAAGGGAGGACGTCGCCGCTGGGGCCATGGCACAGGACTCCTGAAGGCGGATGACTGGGACGACTATGAGGACTGTGAGCTGACCTCGCTGAGTGTTCTTGGCCAAGCAACATTTTCAACCGAGAAGCCAAGGCAAGGAGAGGATGCACTGAGCAGGTAGAGGATAATTTACTAAATAAATTGACATTTTCCTGTGGGTAGTCGACAGACCCATTTGCACCACAAATTGATTTAGACATTTAATTGCCTCCTTTCTTTCAGATATGGAAATGCTATGGATTTCAGCCGTCCTAATGCCAAGGAAGACGCGCCTTTAAATCTAAATAAGACTTCGACGTACCAAGAGCCATCAAGGATAGCCTCTGCCAAGCAGCATTACTTGAAGCAGTCAAGATATTTACCTGGTACTACATTTGAAAACTTTTGTTTTGCATAAATTCCTCTTTTGAAGTTTTACTTTTAATATAACCCAATTTGTAGATCAGTGACTACTGTGATAATGGGCAGCAACTTTTTTTTTTTTTTTTTTTTATATATATATCTTGACAACTTTGAGCTTTGTTAACTAAGAGCAAAGTGAACTACTGCTAAACTGAGCAGCAATGTGAGATTATTTGCATTATATTGGTATGCGAGTAGTTGACATTTCGGCTGTAAAGGAAAGTAAATCCAATACACATCTAATCTAGCAGAGCTAGCCAAACGTCTATGCAATGTTACGTGTCGCCGATTGGAAATGGCAATGTTTCTCTGCTATTTCCAGTTTCCAAAGTATGGATTTCAGGATTCACAATGGCAAAACGATGTTATCGAACCTTTTTTTTTTTTTTTTTTTTATATAAACCACAACAGTCAGGAGGGAGGTGAAGAGCCAACAGATGGAGCCATCCTCCCAATGTTTTAGTTGGTTCTGTATGAGCCTCCTGAGATTGTGCTTCATACAGTAAAAAAGAAAGATCAAACAATAGTCAAAACTAGAGTACAAAATGCAAAAAGGAGGTAGGGAGGTAATGCAAATATTTTAGTAATAAATAGATAAAATAAGGTGTAGTGTTAAACTGACAAATTGACAAATAAGCACAATCTCGACGGAGCCCACAGAGAGGCAGCCAAACAGCGCGGCGCCATCTTGGTACATGTGATGTTCACCTAAGGCTGTCTTCTTCTTTTACAAGAATGTCTCCGATGTCCCCTGTCCCTGTTTTTCCTTTAGGATTAAGTACGAAAAAGAACATGGCAATAAATTCAGGCAAAGACTTCAGCGGAAGCCACCTGTGGGGCAACAGCAGCATTCCTTTTGGAGGGACCCTGCCCAACAGGGGCACTCATGGTAATCTCATGCTTTGTCCCCCATTAAACCAGCTACATGTGTAATGAAGAAGAACAAGTCTTTAATTGTCATGCAGATGAACACGCACGCATACGAGATGGCCGACACACACACACGCACTGAGCCCCTGATGAAATGTCTCTGCACTCAACCAAGTTGTATAAACGTTGACGATGCAGTGATTTTTTCCCATTGAAGCAATAAGTGTTAAGTACACAGGGTGAGGCGGTGAGCTATGCTATGCTTGCTAATAAGGCAAACATTTGGTAGCATAGTCGTCTGCCAACAAAGATCAGAGGACGAATGTATTCACAAAATGGATCACCATTCAACTTTATTGAATTTTTCATGCATTTCTTTATGACTTGCTTTCCTTTGCCTCTAGTAGCTACCAGACCAGGTCCACTAAATGGAACCCTAACCCTACCAGACCAGGTCCACTAAATGGAACCCTAACCCTACCAGACCAGGTCCACTAAATGGGATCCTAACCCTACCAGACCAGGTCCACTAAATGGAACCCTAACCCTACCAGACCAGGTCCACTAAATGGAACCCTAACCCTACCAGACCAGGTCCACTAAATGGGATCCTAACCCTACCAGCCCAGGTCCACTAAATGGAACCCTAACCCTACCAGCCCAGGTCCACTAAATGGCTACTTACAAAATGGAGTCGTCGCTGAACTAGGAAACGGCCTTCTCCTACTTTGCACCTCTGGCATGGAATGAATTGCAGGAGCTCATCCATATGGATGCTCTGATCTCACGCTGCCAATTTAAACGTTTATTGCAGAGCTCCTTGCAGGAAGTGTGTCATTGCTTTCTGTAATTCTGGTCCCCAATGATTACTTCTGTAGCACTATCAGCCATGCATGCACTTTTGTTGTTATGTATACTCTATGTTTTGTGTGTGATGTACTGTATATGTTATTGCTGTTATCTTGACCAGGTCTCCCCTGCAAAATAGATTTGTATCTCAATAGGACTTTTTGGTTATATAAAGGTTAAGTAAATAAATGAACGACCGCAGCCCGTACTGATGCATCTTGCTACATCTTTTTTGATTTGTGATAATTTTGCGTTACCGCAAGTGTATCATGCAATTACTGTGTTAGCCCTAGTAATGGTGTATATTGGATTTGGACTAATGTGTCTTTCTTTGCTTAACTGCAGGTACGAATACACTCCCAAGTGGATATGTACCGTCCTTTTACAAAAAAGAGGTTGGCTCTGCTGGTTATAGAGTACAACTTGGACCTCTAGCGGACTCAACAGCATCAAGTGAGAATATATTTATAAGTCTATAATGTTCATTAGGACTGGACAATGTATGGCATTAATATTGATGGCATAATGAAAGAACGTGGGGTATCTCTTAATGATGGCTGAATTTCTAGTTTTAAGTTATTTATAATAACCTTACGCCAGTTGGCTGTCTGTTAGGCCACATGTTAAATTGACGTGCCTGTTGTGTGTCACCAGTATACAATCAAGCTTTTTTTTTTTAAACGTAATAAATGAAGTCTTCATTAAGGTCTGTTTATGTTGGAAACGTTGACTGAGGACCTCCTTATCAATATATTTTGGTTGAAAGTTGATGCAACAATCAACTTAGACAAAATATACATACCAACTGTTTCCAATGACTCATTAGTCATATATATATATGACTCATAATGAGTGAATATATATTTAAGTGCTTGAGAAAAGAGGTCTGATGTATGTAGTTTGTACTGACAATGGAGTGCTGAGAGCAGGAGTTGTACCGAAAGTAGTCTATAGCCAGACTCTATAGAACATAGGGCTGTCTTAAATACTTCGAAGCTTCGTTCGATGGCACAAGCTTCGAACATTAAAAAATAAAAATCGAAGTTTAATAAAAAAAAATAAAAAATTACTTTTTTTGTGTGTGTGTGTGTGCGCATGGGGCCATTGGGTGGGGCCGGGGGACAAATACACTGGAGGAAAGTAACCCAGCTCAGCACTGCCCAAATTATATCATCATTATTGCCTGTTTGAAGGATATCATCCTCAAACACATATACACCTACATGCCTTGTAGAATTCCACACATAAGAAAGAAAGATACTGGGATGAATAAACAAAATAGTAAATAAAATGTAGAAATGCATGCAATACATAAATGAATATGAATCTCCATATATGAAATAGAACATTTAGATAAGGTGCTACTGAGATGTTTTGGTGAGTTCTTTGTTTTTTTGTGGAAGTAGCCCTCCTTAAAAATGCATGAACATTCACTGATAATTGGTCTGTAGTGGAGTCTACAAGGTCTACATTGCCGGACCATGTAGAATCCGGACCTTGTAGACTGACATAATTCTGTGCATAGTTTAGTCTACACAGGCCATATTTCAAATAATCAAAATCTTACTTCATTCATCTTAAACATTCTTGATTTGGGGGATTGGTAGTTCCCATGAAATCTGAAGTTGTTCAAACGACAACAGCGATCCACCTTGAATTAAATCACACAGCCGAGTGAAACCTTGTTGGCTGCGTCACAGTCACGAAAGGGGCTACTTAATTCATTAATCCAATCCACTTTATTTATAGAGCACATTTAAAAACAACAAAGTTTACCAAAGTGCTGTACAAGTCCCACAACATTAGATAAAAAAAAATTTCGAAGCTTCGAATTAAAATCGAAGCTCGGCCCCGAAGCTTCGATTGCCAAAAAAAGCTTTGAAGGTCAGCCCTAATGGAACAATACAGCAGACATTTTGATGTGTCATAGATGGGTACATTTGTTGTGCCAGTGAGCCAGCAAGCACAATACCAGGGCCTTGGTGCACCTAAATGGAGCAGACCCTATATTAATGTTATTAGTTGAAGCTGGGTTTACCATGGCACGTAAGAATGTCTGCGCTGTGGAGGGGGAAAAAGCTCTATTGGGATTAGTTGACTGGTGGATTAAGAGGGGGCAGCCCTACTTAATGCATATTGAGTGCTGTAATAATCCCTTTACCTATGCTATTTTAGATTATGCAACCTGGAGGTCTAGCAGGAGTCAAATGGGCTCCTCATCGTACACGTCATCAGCCACCAAGGGTACCCCTGGTCTGTTGCCCCGGCCCCCAGTACAGACCATCCACGGCCGAACAGACTGGTCTGCCAAATACGGACACCGCTAGTGGCTTCTCTGGGGCTCTGGTTGCTGCTCCTGGAGAACACAACCCCCCCCCCCTAGATGTTTTATAATCTGACTATGTATATACATCTTATACAGCAATAATGTTGTTTCATTATACATGTATGTATGTTGTGCAATGTAATATTTCTAAATGTATCTGTACTTGAACCCATAATGGATGGAGAAAAAAAACTGTCCCGTGTTCAGTTTGTATTCCTGTATGAAATAATTGTTGCCCTCTTTAAACGAGGTTATACCAATGCCATACATTTTGTACAGCATTGTCATTCAATAATATTCACTAACCAGTATGTACGGTATGCATATTACAGATTTATAAAAATGTCATTGACTTTTGTTTGGGGCCAAATAAGGGCTTTGCCTGTATTGTTTTTGTATTCCTTTTTGGTGCTTTGCTTCATGACAATAACCTGACCACCAGGAACATTATAATTTGTATTCCTTCTTGGTGCTTGTTTCATGACAGTAACCTGGGAGCATTATCATTCCTACATTGTTTTATATTTCCTCAGTCAGTGTTTTAATTTCAGGAAGGAAATTAAGATGCAAATTATTGTTACAATCTTGGCCATGTTTAACTCTGCCTGTTTCTCTGTTAATAATAGGCAGTATATTTGACATTTGTTACCATGGTCTATATGGGCTATATTTTAAGCCTGTTTATCTGCCAGTTAAGTGTTATTACATTTTTATTTGGTACATCAACTTTTTTAAGAGTACCGGTACTTGTTTTTAAGCAGTTGTGTGTCAATATTTATCTTGATTATTTAAGCAATCTACATGAGGGGGAGAGTAGCACTAGCAGGCACAGATCATTAGGCCAAAACACAATCTTGTGTAATATAATTAATGTAATAAACAATGATCAACTAGAACAATTGTGATCAATTAAAGGAAGGCATACTTGTCAATAGTACATGAGATGGAGTAGCAGGCAATTTTGATCAATTAAAGGAAGGCATACTTGTCAATAGTACATGAGATGGAGTAGCAGGCATGATGGAAAGATTGTTGACCCAAAATGAACATGTACCACCAAGGAGCATTATAATTTGTATTCCTTCTTGGTGCTTCATGACAATAACCTGAGTGACCACCAAGGAGCTGCGGACTGCAGACACAGTGGGGCCATGTGTAGAAATTCTCAGATGATACTGCTCTGATCGGTCTCATCAACAAAGGCGATGACCAGGCCTATAAAAAGGAGATTGACTAATTTGTCCATTGGTGTGATGCCAATTTTTTTTTAGAACTTAATATCAAAAAGACCAAAGAGTAACAGTAAGAAGCATTTTGTATGAAAGTATTCTGTACATCTGTATGACAACTATTAAAGAAACTTGAAACTTGAATTGGTCATCAACTTCAGTAGGAAGGTGAATGTCTCTCCTGTCATCATTAGGGGGCAGGAGGTAGAAACAGTCCAGTCAGCAAGCTGGACTGGAAGTAGAACACAGATCCTGTGTTCAAGAAAGCCCAATCTCTGCTTTTTCATTTGAGGGAGCTTAGATCCTTTGATATCAGCAGGTCACTTCTTCATGTGTTCTACCAAGGTATTGTTGTGGATTATTCAAATGAGCCAAGACAGTAAACTGTAGGAATTCAGGCGAGTCGATTTGTATAATATATAAAAATATAGAACATAGTTTATTTCTATGTTATTACTGTTACTGTATTGTTTGTCTAGTTTCATGTTAAAAAAGGGAAAATAAAAAAACATTTGTTCAAAAAAAAAAAAAAATTATTTCTGTTTCCACAGAGCTCAGTTTACAATCAGACATACTAAACATCTGACCAGAAAGTGAGAAAGAACTTTGGTCAGACGTACATTAAATACATAATTTACATGACGTACATAAGATACCAGATATGACAAGAAAACCAATGCCCTAGTGAGAAAATTAAAACAAAGATTGGCTCTAGGGCTTTGTTAGACCATGCCTAGGGGGGTCTAATTCTACGACCCCCCCTAGGCATGGTCTAATTCTCACAACCCACTCCTGCACGTGATGTAATGCTTTACTAGCTACAGCTCAAAGACACTAGGCAACAGTCTTAACAGTGTCTCCAACAGCAAAGAGGGCCAGGAGATATGAGAGGTCCAAGGTCTTTTCCTCTCCAGTTCTAGTGTGAACAGTAATTTCTTCCAGAACAAGCTTAAAATAGCAAAGGATATATGGTTGATCATTTGTCTGTCTATATTGTGTCTGTTTGTCTGTCTCTCTCTCTCTCTCTCTCTCTCTCTCTCTCTCTCTCACACCTTTGTAAAACACTCATGAGACAAAAAAATGCCTTTGAAAACAATATGTAAAGATATATAAGATGGTATAAATATATACATATTGTTCACTATGGTGAGGCATAAGACATGGTGTTTACACATTCAAGTGGGCTGGGCGATATAACGATAATTATCGCAATATATTTTAATAATCGATATCGAATTTTATTTATTTTTTTGTTAAACCCAGAGACAGTGGACACAGACTTGTCTTTCTTGCCTGCAACTTAAAGTAATGGCTTTGCTTGTCCAAATGACAATACTGACCAACTTGAGATTTATTTTTCTCTTGTCCATTTATTTTGTTTGCTTTCTAATGTAAAATACAGTTTGAAACCGTCTGTACACAGTATGTGTGGTAGCAGAGCTAGTCTCCAGTCACGAGTCACGGTGCACATGTGCAGTGGTTTGTCCACCAAAAAAGCGCCAAAAGATAGAAAAGAAACTAGCAGAGCCAGAACTGTTCAACTCCCCTGGAGCCACAGCCAGCAGAGAAGCCTGTTTACTTTCGCTTTTAAACCAGCTGCAGCCTGAGAACTGGAGTGTGAGGGGCTGTAACACTAAAGATGGCGGCAACGACAAAGAATTTCTGCAAAATAAACATACATCTGTTGTTTAAAAAAAATATATATATATATATATATATATTTTTTATACTTATAACAATATCGATAATTATGGATATCGCGTGATATGATATTGTTATCGATATCGTTATCGCGATATAATTTTTGGCCATATCGCCCAGCCCTACAAGTGGTTATAGTGTAACAGAGTATTTTCTGTTTCCCAAATAATATTCTTCTGGTGAAGTACACGCCTGTAGCTGCTAAAATACACATTTTGTTCACTGTTTTTTTTCTTTTCGAAGTAGAGCTGGTTGGAAACCCTATCTCCCCAAAACCAAGACTTCTCCCCAAGCAGAAACAATTTATGAGTAATGCATACCTACTCCCATTATGGGCGGTAAGTGTGTACACAAAATTAAAACACAGATATACACATTCTCTCCTTAAGTAGATCGTTTTTTTTGGGGTTATCAATAAATTAAAAAAATTACATGTATTAACTCTAGAATTGCCACAGTTATCTACAATAGCAACGATTAAAAAAGTGCCAACCACATATTATTATAATAATTCATCCAGTTTTATTTGAAGTGTTTTGGTTAATCAGAGTGTTTACCAATCATATATTATCGTTTTTTTTTGTTCCAAGTGTTATTTTTGATTACATCACTAACAAAAGAATAAAAGAATAAATACTAATTTAATCAGATTAATCACTTTATTCAAATTGAGGATTTAGTTTGAGGATATAAAAAAAAATGCTATGTCATAATAGAACATTCTAGAACATTTGTGATGTCACAGTATGATGTCATATTAGAACATTCTAGAACATTTGTGATGTCACAGTATGATGTCATAATAGAACATTCTAGAACATTTGTGATGGCACAGTATGATGTCATAATCAAATATACTACAACATTTGTGATGTCACAGTATGATGTCATAATAGAACATTCTAGAACATTTGTGATGTCACAGTATGATGTCATAATAGAACATTCTAGAACATTTGTGTTCTATATATATTCAACGAGGGTAAAGATGATTGAGCGAACTGAGCAGCGATGTCGTCCACCCCTCAGATATTCGCTCGCTGTGTCTCTAGTTGAGCGATTACGCGGCCGAGTCCCGCCCCTAAACACTTTTTATTGGTCAAGAATCGCAGGCCCCCCCCATGTGTGCTTCCAGGTAACACACACACACAGACACACTCGGACACGCGCCGCCTCATATCAGGACAGTGTCGCGCGCGATTTCGTCTCTAGTTCGCTCGCTCGCTCCCTGTCAGGAACCGGTGTTAGTCTAGCGGTTCAACATTTGGGAATGGAAGGTCTGAAATGGGAGGAGGTGGTTAGGGAATTGGGTGAGGGGGCTGAGAGGGACCAAGCAGCCCAGAATAAGATTGCAGGGGGCAAGGAGGGTCCCGCGGAGGGGGGCTCAGACAGGAAGTAGCAGCATTAGCTGCACTCCAATGGACAATGTAGGGATGACAGGTTCTAGTAGACGGCGGGAAAAGAAGAAGAAGAAGAGCCCATCAAAAGAATTGCGGAGGGCAGTAATACGCCACGATGCGTCTACACTGCCGGAAATTCCAAAAAAGAAGAAGAAGATCTCATTGTGCATCTTGAGACAGGATAGATAGACTGAAACCTGCATTTCTCAACCAAGGTGCCTTGCCTACTGTTTTGCTGTGGAAAGGTGAGTGTCCACAAAGGCTAGCTAGCTGTTCTACTTGAATACTGAATGTTAATATTGAATCAGACAATATTGAATACTGAATGTTAATATCAGACCATTATTATATGACAGTGAAGTTATTGAATCTTTTTGTAGTGTCTCTTTTCAGTGTTGCACTTTTTAGACGGTCCCTGGCTGCGCACTTGCCTCACAGCTGACTGCACATAGAGATCAATATTATTAAATGTACAGCTCCGAGGACGGCTCGACAGCTGACTGCACATAGAGATCAATATTATTAAATGTACAGCTCCGAGGACGGCTCGTTTAGGTGAAAATAAGGTTGTAGCTCATTGTCTACCTTACTACATAGGAAAGAGATGTCCATAGGCGGCGCGTCAGCCAGACATTTGGGTAGGCTATATTGCGCGTTTTTTGTCAATACACACACCCACTAGGCTATGCGAGGCGAGCCCCACTCATAAAATTAAGTGTTAAAATGAAGGCATCCAATAATAGATAGATTAACTGTAACTGAGGGGTACAATTCCCTGACTGTATTGATAAGTATGGTATCATTAAACCACTACCGCTTTATGTACTTTAATTACTGGCCATACAGTACACGATATATGAATATGATGAACACTTCCCACAATGAAATCGGTTCCAGTCAAAGGTATTAATCAAGTATTTAATGGAGCAAAAGGTACATAGGATACTTTACATTATTCTTTGAATGCACTTGTAAGGCAAAGGAGTATGCGTAGGCAAATCAATAATGAATGTCCATTCTCTGGTTACGCAGGAGGTAATTATACAACCTGAATCTTAGGGAATTATATCTATGGTACACTAGTAATAGCGGGAGATACTGGAAAAGGTTCCCACTGGTTGTAAGCCAGCAGGGGGGTAGAAGATCTGTCGGTAGTAGGACGCAGTGGAGGTTTCTCTATGACAACACGTGAAACACAAATTCACTCATAATTCATAATTATTATTAATTTACATATACCTATATATAAAAAAAAAAAAAAAAAAAAAAAAACTATATATATAGATTTTTTTTTAATTATTATTATTATTTTTTTATTATAAATGTTTTCCCCTGTAAAAAAAAATGCCAGTGAATTTTTTTTTCTTCAAAAATGGCCAAAATTGACAGCTCTGAGCAGGCCTGCACTGCAGTATTGCCTGCAGTAATTATTCGTGAAGAAAACTTCACAGGTGTGACCCATTGTTAAATAAATAATAAATAACAGCGAATCAAAATAGGCTATTAACTTCATCTAAGAACGGTCTGTGCAGTTAAACTCTTGTCATTGAATGGAGGATTGATTGATTGACAGCCCTTGACATCCAATACACGGAGGTTGAATATGATTGGCAGCCTTGCAAATCCAATCAGAGATTTCTGCATTGCAAAGTCAAAATGGGTCCAGCTGCATGTGAGGAGGATAGGTTTAGCTCGGGCCAATCTCAAGTTTCTCAAGTTTCTTTATTAGTTGTCATACAGAAGTACAGAATACTTTTATACAAAATGTAACATAAAGAAGCATTTTGTATAAAAGTATTCTGTACTTCTGTATGACAACTAATAAAGAAACTTGAGAAACTTGAGATTGGCCCGAGCTAAACCTATCCTCCTCACATGCAGCTGGACCCATTTTGACTATGTGAAAGTTGAGACTATGAGAAAGTTGTTGTTTAGTAGTTAGTAAGCTGTACAGCTATAACAAGTCAGGCTAAATTAAACTTTGCGCCAACATTAGGACCGAAGTATAAACCAGCAACTGAGCAACATGAAGAAGTGGATTTATGCATCTGGATCAGAAAAAACGTTGTGGATGAAGTAAGTAGGCTACAGTGCTTGTATGCTAACAGTAGCTAGGCAGCTTAGCCTACATCACAATGATAATCACCAAGCTAACTTACTGTACACACTGTAGGGCTGGGCAATTAATTGAAACAGAATCGCGATATCGATTCATAGACCTATGCAATCTAATTTCTAAGTTATGATTATTTTCTTTTATTAAAAAAAAACTTTTTTTTTTTTTTTTTTTTTATTATTATTTTATCTGGGTTGAACATGATTTGTGGAACTCCCTCTGGTGTTGTGGTCATGGTATTCACTGACCTTTGGGAAGTATTTCGACATGCACATGGGTATCTTAGTGGTGTAGTGTATCTTGTAGACCAGGCCCATTGCAAGTTGCTGTACTCTGTCGTCTACTCTAAGCCATCCTAGGTTGTCAAAGTGGACAGGGGTGAGGTGGGTTTTAGGAGTAAGGTCAAGCAGTAGTCTGACCAGTTTGTTTTGTGATGTTTGTAATCTTGTTTTTAGTGCCTTTGAGGTGCTTTGGTACCATGAGGTGCAAGCATAGTCGTAGTACCCTTGAATGAGTGCTCCTGTTAGAGTCTTCAAGGTTTTCTTGTTTACCAGAGAGGAGATCCGGTACAGGAATCTAGTTCGTTGGTTGACTTAGTTTTATTACATTGGATCCCATTTTGTCACAGGAAAGATTTGCCTCTATAGGATGGAACCCAGGTAGGTAATTTCATCTTTCCTTTTAAGATAAGATAAGATATTCCTTTATTGATCCCCTTGGGGAAATTCAGGCATCATAGCAGCATGGGGGAAGGGGGGGGGGGGGTACAGGTAGTGAAAACAACACAAGCAGTGTAAACAAATAGGTCAATATAATTTACTATCTAACTAACTGAAATATACATTATTCATTATTCACAGTATCACAGTATCCACATAAGGTGCAGTATGCATAAGGTAGTGTTATTGTCCTACTTGGGTTCCTATTAGTTCTAGGTTGATGTCTGGCAGCAGTCGCTGCCCACTGTTGTGGAGCCTGATGGCCACTGGTATGAAGGACTGTCCGAGGCGGTTAGTTGAGTGTCGGGGGGGTATGAGTCTGTGGCTTCCTTGTCACCTTCACCTAATATGTTTTGATCTGGTCAGGTGCGCTGTCACCTAAAATGTTTTGATCTGATCAGGTGCGCTGTCACCTAATATGATTTCATCTGGTCAGGTGCGCTGTCACCTAATATGTTTTCATCTGGTCACGTCCGCTGTCACCTAATGTTAATATGTTTTCATCTGTGTCCACTGACCACTGACACACAGTGGGGGATGTTTTAAAAATATTATTTAATATATAATATAATATAATAATTTGTGCTTCACCTAAAAATTTGGTCAGCAGCCTCCACTGGTAGGACGTCTGGTCAACGATGACTAGGGAGACTTCAGGTACAGAAGCCGGTGCAGTAGTCTCTTGATCCACAGACGAATACAGCTTGGTTCTCTTGTAGACTGTAGCTCTACAGTGAAGAAAGCTAGGCGGCCTCAGGCTCTCTGAGCGCCGACTCGACTTGACTCCTCTCGGGGTAAATCCAACACGTGCAGGCGTCGGCGATTATCCGCTCCATAAATCATAGGACCAAAGCAAATATATTCCAGCCGCAAAGGCTATGCAGTCGTCGGGTAGATTAATCCAGTGTACATGTCCATACGGTTCTCGCCTAGGTCTCCTCGGGTGAAGGCGCCATGCGGTCGGCCCAGCCTGGATAAGAACTCTAGCTAATACGAGAAAGCGTTGGAGATGCTGGTCACTATAGAATTCTAACCGCACGATACACTATACACAAATAGACTATTAAAGACTCAATAGAAATATGTCGCACTCGACGGTATAGCGCCAAACTCTGACAATTCAGTTATTAATTCGCACGCGGTCTCGATACTCTATTCTGAGGCCAAACAGGCCATACTTCACCGCACGTTGTATCGTGGGTGAGGCTTCACTTAGTGGGTAACATGCTAAGTGCACGAAGGGTACGGAGGTAAGGGGCTAAGGGTCTTCTACATTCACCTGCGCCGTATTTATACGCACGGTGCACAAATAGTGCCACTCTCATTTCTGTCGCCGTATCCCTGGGCAGGGCCGGGGCAAGTACAGACATGTCGTGTCGGTGACTTTGAACTTGGCTCCGGGGGCCGGTCCCTGGCGCCGGTGGACCGCTGTCCAATAGGAGAATGAACTATTATGGTCTGGGCTAAAAGGGATATTCCGTGTATATGTACAAGGAATATACAAGGGATATCAAACGATATACAAATACTATGCAATATATATCAATAAATAAATATATATATTCGGTTTAATCTGATCCTTCGTAACATTAACCATTGTCTTACCTTAATGCAGCAAAATGTGACGTTTCAATGATATTTTTTGCTTTAACTTTGTCTGTCTCTCATGGCGCATTGTTGTTCTTAGCCAGTTTCGGATGTGATGTGCCTCATTGCTGAGAAAGACCGTTCACAACTTGAATCACAAGTAGCGGAGCAATGAAGGGAACGTTTTTCCTCATTTGGATCTCATCATGCTTTGAAAACAATGTACATACAGTAGCTCTAAGAAGTGTCCACGATTTGATGAACTCTTGACTCTCATCATGTCCTCTTAGAGCAGTGGTTCCCAAACTTTTTTGGCTGTGCACCCCGTCACCTCCCGACCTAGCTGACGCACCCCTCCATGCCCAACATAAAGAGTCTATTCATAGGCGATCATATGATTGGCTACATTATTTAACCTGAGCCTATGCATGATTGGTTACTGCCTGTACTTGGAATGTTAAACGCTGCCACCAATTGACACCTTCGTTGTTGAACTGCGGTCAAGTGAGCCGTCTTTTGCTTTTGCGTGGTCAAATCAGCCGCTCTTGTTTTTCGAGTGCGCGATTAGTTCCAGGTTTACGGTAATGCATTAAAACAAGCCTGGGACGCTGTTGTAATGAACCGACGTGACTTTTGTCAGTCTCACAACAAGTAGATCTTACAGAAATACTTAATATGACATTGAATGCGCATCGAATCAATAGGACGTTTAGTCTAATCAATAGGACGTTTCGTATGTGCAGTATTATTGAACATCGATTGACCGCAGTGTAGTACACACCTCGGCCAGCGGGCTGCAGCACAAGACACACACAGCCTGCGCACATATATTATATATACATTTCAAAATTCCTAGCATAATATTTTGGGTAGGCATAGCCTAGCCTGGCCTTATATATATACCCGCCGCCTATGGGTGTCCTTTGTGTTTTAAAAACATTTCGCTTAAGAATTATTGACATTGACCGCGGAAGTTCGAATCTGTGAATATCTTTCTAACTTTACCTAAGTCTCCCGATTGCGATACAATAAAGCGAATCTTCATCACAAATCATATTCTCAAAATAATCTGACGGGGGCGGATATTATTGCTGGCGGACCTATTTCAGCCTGGGAGCTGCCTATTGCCGACCACTGAACTAGGATATCTGTATAACGTGCGTTAACTTTAGACAACACTATTTGGGACAGACTATATTAGGAATTAGGCTATTAATTCACATAAAATATCATGTCTAAATGAAATGCACTAAACAAAAAATTTATCATAACGTTACCCTGGTATAGATCTGTATGCATGTATTTATTCATAACGTTATACATATTCGTTAACGTTAGATCGTGCATGGATTTTACATTAAAAAATGTACTTGTCACGTGGTTCCGTTCTCCATTCTTCACATCAAAAACGAAAAACTAACTATCAATTCGTACACGGACCAAAATATGCCCATTATTTTTTTGTATTTTATTTTTTTATTATTTTTTAAACAAACATATAAACAAACATGACAACACACGATAAGATATACAGGCATTAATTAACCGTGCACATCCAATGAAATCACCAATTAGTTAAATGTCTTATACAGGATATGCCCCTAATTTACTATTATTTTTTTCATTTGATTCTGACACCAAAATACGAAAAACAGCTCCGTATTTCAGTTTTCCCCCGTTTTTTCGATTTTGGTTTCAAACGGAAATAGGAAAACACCTCGCCGTTTTTTTTCTTCGTTTTTTCATATTTCCGTTTGACGAACTATCAAACGACGAACTATCAAAACGTACACGGACCGGTACCGTTTACCTCCACCATCTGTTCTCTCCCCCCACCCCCACCCCCTCCTAATGTACAGTCTCCTCCCCACCGCATGTATATATTCTCTCCCCGCCATATGTATATTTCTCTCCCACTCACCCACCCCTCCTAATGTACAATGCCCTCCTCCCGCCCCCATCATAATTATATACTCTGTCAGGATCTATGGGTAACAGTACTGTATATTTGAATATCGTATATGTCACAAATGTAACAGTACTAAATACCTGTATGTCCCTATGCCATAAATGTCATGTATGTTGAGTATGTCATAAATGTCAATATGAATTGAAAATGGGGGACCCTAATGTAAAAAAGACAAACGTCTTTCTCTGGTCTACATCACCTTAACAATTGTGTGTATTGAGCCGTACTGTATTGTACCCATTCTGCAATCTGTTAAATAAAGTTTAATATTTTTATAAAAAAAAAAAAAATTAAAGGAAGGCAGACTGCCACGTGCAGTGCCTCAATTGGATGTGTTTGAAGTCTGTTGGTGCTTGACTTCCCTACGTTTCTCCTACCAATGGGCCTTGAGCTTGTTTGGAGGTTCTAGCAGGGAGACAGCTACTGGTTTACCAACGAAGTCCGCCGGGAGTCGTCCGCGTCTACCGAGCGCAGGGCTTCGGGAGGGACACACATGGAACGGTGAGGGAGGAAGGGGACACCCGCCTAGCCAGCCAGATCAGCCGAAACAACCCTAGCGATCAATGGGGTGACAGATGTCGCAGCCAGATCGCCCTCACATCCGAAGAAAGGGGAGGAGCCGCGAGATACTTATACCCCTCCGACGACGCACCCTTTCCAGTCAGAGTAGGAGTCAAATAATCAAGCACATTTTCATTTGGACCATTACATCTTGTTCTTTCTCATATCACTGCAGAATTCTCTACGTTGTTCGGCGTCTTGTTTTTTGTTCGAATAGTCAACTATTACTTGGTAGAATTGATATCCCCATGTCCCACAATGCATTCCCGGCATGCAAATGTCTGTGATTTCTAGTGGCCACAGCGCACAACGTGTCAGTCTTGCAACTCCGCCCTGGTTGAAACCAGAGCCTGCATGCTGCGGTTGAAACAAAAGTCTTCACTTCGCATAAGCCATAGATATATATAAGCGACACAAGGCGCGCCATTGGTTTGATTGATTGATTGAAAAGTTTATTAACAGATTGCAGAATGGGTACAGTACAGTACAGCTCAATACATACAATTGTTAAGGGGATGCAGACCAGAGAAAGACTTTCGTCTTGTTTACATCAGGGTCCCCCATTTTCAATTCATCATAACATATATATGACACACACGACATACAGATAGACAGAATGAATGAATGAATGAAAACTTTATTTAACAGATTGCAGAATGGGTACAATACAGTACGGCTCAATACATACAATTGTTAAGGGGATGCAGACCTGAGAAAGACGTTTGTCTTGTTTCCATCAGGGTCCCCCATTTTCAATTCATATAGACATTTATGACATACACAACATACATGACATTTATGGCATAGGGACATATAGGTATTTAGTACTGATACATTTGTGACATAAGCGGTATTCAAATATACAGTACTGTTACCCCTAGATCCTGACAGAGTATATACATATGATGGGGAGGGGACTGTACATTAGGAGGGGGTTTGATTGATTGATTGATTGATTGAAAACTTTATTAACAGATTGCAGAATGGGTACAATACAGTACAGCTCAATACACACAATTGTTAAGGGGATGCAGACCAGAGAAAGACTTTCGTCTTGTTTACATCAGGGTCCCCCATTTTCAATTCATCAGGACATATATGACATACATGACATACAGATAGTCAGTACTGCTACATCTATACATTTATGACATACCAGATTTGCAAATACAGTACTGTTTGTGATACAGAAGGAGTCAAGAAAAGGGAGTATATACATTTGACGTAGAAACTGTACATTGGAGGAGGTTGGGTGGGGGGGTTGGGTACACTGGGATATTGACAACCATACTGGGTAATTTACATTGGAGGTGGTTGGGGGGGGGGGGGGGGGGCACACTGTATAAACAAGCAAAACTGTACATTGAGGGGGGGGGGGGGGAGACTCTGTACAAACAAACAAAATTGTACATTGGACTATTGACAAAACCATACTAGGTAAATGACTGTACATTGGAGGGGGTTGGGTTAGGATATTTACAGGGGCCAGTGTTGAATTGCAGTCTCCCGTAGGTGTCTCTTGAGAGAGGTTTTGAAAGTGGGTAGTGATCCACATTCCTTTACAGCTTTGGGTAGGGCGTTCCACATTGATGTGGCATAATTGCGAAACGTGTTTAGTCCCTTATTTGAGCCGAATCTGGGTTTAACATGATTTGTGGAGCTCCCTCTGGTGTTGTGATCGTGGTATTCACTGACCTTTGGGAAGTATTTTGCCATGTACATGGGTACCTTGGTCGTGTAGTGTATCTTGTAGACCAGGCCCATTGCAAGTTGCTGTACTCTGTCATCTACTCTAAGCCATCCTAGGTTGTCAAAGTGGGCAGGGGTGAGGTGGGTTCTAGGAGTAAGGTCAAGCAGTAGTCTGACCAGTTTGTTTTGAGATGTTTGTAATTTTATTTTTAGCGCCTTTGAGGTGCTTTGGTACCATGAGGTGCAAGCATAGTCGTAGTACCCCTGAATGAGTGCTCCTGCCAGAGTCTTCAGGGTATTCTTGTTTACCAGAGAGGAGATCCGGTACAGGAATCGAGTTCGTTGGTTGACTTTTTTTATTACATTGGATGCCATTTTGTCACAGGAGAGATTAGCCTCTAGGATGGAACCCAGGTAGGTAATTTCATCTTTCCTTGTGACAATATTGTCACCCACTGTAACTGAGAAGCCGTCGGTCTTGCTGAGTTTGTTATTTGAACCGAAGAGAATGGACTCTGTTTTGCCCATGTGTAATGATAGTTTGTTATCAGCGAGCCATATGCAGATTCTGCCTAGTTCCGAGCTGAGGGTTTTTTCAACCTGTAACTTGTTCTTGTCAGAGACCAGCAGGGCTGAGTCGTCCGCAAACAGGAACAAGTTGCAGTCACAAGCTGACGACATGTCATTTGCATAAATTAGGAACAGTAGCGGTCCTAGTATGCTTCCTTGTGGAACACCACAGCTCACTGTGAGAGGGGGGGATAGGGTACCGTTTACCTCCACCATCTGTTCCCTCCCCTCAAGGTAGGATTGCATCCAGCTCACTGATAGACTATCAAAACCAATTGCTTTTAGCTTGTCAATCAGAATGGAGTGATTGACCGTGTCAAAGGCCTTTTGTAGGTCCAGCATGACCATGCCGCAGTATTTGCCTGCGTCCACCTCTTGTTTGATGTGGTCATTCAAATAGAGAAGGCATGTGTCAGTGGAGTGGGATGTTCTGAAGCCAGATTGGAATTCGTAGATTAGATTTTTTTCCGCTAGGTACTTTTCGACCTGTTCGTAGACTATTTTTTCCATGACTTTCGAGATGGAGGTGAGAATAGAAACAGGGCGGTAGTTGCCTGGGTCTAATTTGCTGCCCTTTTTGTGCAGAGGGGTCACCCTCGCAATTTTGAAGTCCTTGGGGACGTGTCCCTGTTTTATGGAGAGGTTTATTATGTGTGTGATGATTGGGGTGATGGCGGCTGCTGAGTCTCTGAGGAATTTGGAGGGGATGTTGTCATGGCCAGTGGCCTTGTTAGGTTGGAGGGCGCTCAGTTTATTGAGTACCTCATCTGTTGTTACCATTTCCAGCTTGAAGTCGTCCTTGCGGACCCCTAGGTTTTTGTAGTAAGCTACTATGTGTTCTACCCCATAAAGCCCTGAGTGGGAGGGTAGTTTGTTTACCAGTGTTGTGGCTATGTGGGTGGGTGGGAGGGAAATATACATACGGCGGGGAGGGAATATATACATGCGGTGGGGAGGAGACTGTCTATTAGGAGGTGGTGGGGGTTTTGGGCATTTACGGTGGCCAGTTTCGAATTGCAGCCTCCCGTAGGTGCTCTTTAAGAGCGGTTTTGAATGTGGGCAGGGATTCACATTCCTTTACAGCTTTGGGTAGGGCGTTCCACATTGTTGTGGCATAATTGCGAAACGTGTTTAGTCCCTTGTTTGAGCCGAATCTGGGTTTAACATGATTTGTTGAGCTTCCTCTGGTGTAGTGATTGTACAGTACTGCTACATCTATACATTTATGACATACCAGATTTGCAAATACAGTACTGTTTGTGATACAAAAAGTGTCCAGAAAAAGAGTGTATATACATTTGACGTAGAAACTGTACATTGGAGGAGGTTGGGTATAGGGGGGGCTGTACATTGGCGGTTGGGTAGGGGGGGGGACACACTGTACATTGGAATACTGACAAAGCCATACTTGGTCATTTACTGTAGGGGCCAGTTTCGAGAGTGTTTTTGAAAGTGGGTAGTGATTCACATTCCTTTACAGCTTTGGGTAGGGCGTTCCACATTGATGTGGTATAATTGCGAAACGTGTTTAGTCCCTTGTTTGAGCCGAATCTGGGTTTAACATGATTTGTGGAGCTCCCTCTGGTGTTGTGATCGTGGTATTCACTGACCTTTGGGAAGTATTTTGACATGTACATGGGTACCTTGGTCGTGTAGTGTATCTTGTAGACCAGGCCCATTGCAAGTTGCTGTACTCTGTCGTCTACTCTATGCCATCCTAGGTTGTCAAAGTGGCCAGGGGTGAGGTGGGTTCTAGGAGTCAGGTCAAGCAGTAGTCTGACTAGTTTGTTTTGAGATGTTTGTAATTTGGTTTTTAGTGCCTTTGAGGTGCTTTGGTACCATGAGGTGCAAGCATAGTCGTAGTACCCTTGAATGAGTGCTCCTGCCAGAGTCTTCAGGGTATTCTTGTTTACCAGAGAGGAGATCCGGTACAAGAATCGAGTTCGTTGGTTGACTTTTTTAATTACATTGGATGCCATTTTGTCACAGGAAAGATTAGCCTCTAGGATGGAACCCAGGTAGGTAATTTCATCTTTCCTTGTGACAATATTGTCACCCACTGTAACTGAGAAGCCGTCGGTCTTGCTGAGTTTGTTATTTGAACCGAAGAGAATGGACTCTGTTTTGCCCATGTGTAATGATAGTTTGTTGTCGGCGAGCCATATGCAGATTTTGCCTAGTTCCGAGCTGAGGGTTTTTTCAACCTGTAACTTGTTCTTGTCAGAGACCAGCAGTCGTCCGCAAACAGGAACAAGTTGCAGTCACAAGCTGACGACATGTCATTTGCATAAATTAGGAACAGTAGCGGACCTAGTATGCTTCCTTGTGGAACACCACAGTTCACTGTGAGGGGGGGGGGATAGGGTACCGTTTACCTCCACCATCTGTTCTGAGCACAGCCCCATAGGAGACTAGAGCACCCACCCACCCACATCATGTAGAGATTTTGTGGCAACTTTTTTCTGTACCTTAGATATTCCCTTAAAAGTTGTAGGTGCTCTGACCACATTGACATTAAACAGTAGCCTACTGTATATTTGTATGTCTTGTATAAATTGTACAGCAATACCCCAAGCTGATAAATAAGTACAGCAATACGGTACCCCAACCAAGCTGATAAATAAATAAGTACAGCAATACCCCAAACTGACAAATCTCTGGACAATATGAATTGAAAATGGGGGACCCTGATGTAAACAAGACAAACGTCTTTCTCTGGTCTGCATCCCCTTAACAATTGTGTGTATTGCGCCGTACTGTATTGTACCCATTCTGCAATCTGTTAAATAAAGTTTTCAATCATTCATTCAATCCATTCATTCATTCATTCATTCATTCATTCATTCATTCATTCATTCATTCATCCAGAGACTCCGTGAGCAATCTGCGCATGCGGAGTTGGGGTGAGGAAAAGCTCGGCCGAGAAAGTGCAGATCCGATTTTGGTTTCAAACGGAAATAGGAAAACACCTCGTATTTCCGTTTCCCCCCGTTTTTTTTTTTTATTCGAAAAACCTTAAAGGGCTCTGCGAAAAACGAACTATTAAAACGTACAGGACCACGCCGTCCCGCCCACTTGGGGACACCGTCGTTTGCGTTGTCTTGACTTATTACAGCATTCTCATTTTGCTTGACTTCAGACTTCAGGTACATTTCCCCACGGCACTCACTGACTCACATTCAGGTCAGTAAAGCGGTTTGATTGATTGAAAACTTTAATAACAGATTGCAGAATGGGTACAATACAGTAATACGGCTCAATACATTAATATGAATTGAAAATGGAGGACCCTGATGTTGATGTAAACAAGACGAAAGTCTTTCTCTGGTCTGCATCCCCTTAACAATTGTGTGTATTGAGCTGTACTGTACTGTACCCATTCTGAAATCTTTTAATTAAAGTTTTCAATATTATTATTATTATTTATTAATCAATCAATCAATACAAACAACTGCTACGAGGATGCAGACCAGAAGAAATACTTTCGTCTTTTTTACATCAGGGTCCTCAATTTAAAATATACAGTACTGTGTAAGGAAAAAAAGATCATAAGAAAAATATATACATCCGAAGGGGAAGAAACTGTACATTGGAGGGGGGTGGGGGGGATTTTGACATTTACCGGGGCCAGCCGGTCAGACCAAAGATTCCTGTAAAAATGGATTTGGAAATCGGGAAGTACTACTTATCTAACCTACTTTCCCACCTCTTGCAGACTATTTACTCTTCCTACAGATTTACACCACTATGGCTGGAAAAGTTGTCTTGCATTACTTCAATGGGAGGGGGAAAATGGAGTCAATTCGTTGGCTTTTGGCAGTTGCTGAGGTCGAGGTAACTATTGCACAGTATGCACACGCATCTGTTGATCATCTTCACAGATATATATTTATAATTATTATAAAACTGCAGCACAGTCTGCATCCAAATGTTGCATAATTATATTAATATTAATTATAGCTCAATGTTTATCCACAGTTTGACGAGGTGCATTTGACAACCAGTGAACAGTATGCAAAACTGCAGAGCGGTAAGTTGGCTAAAGGTTTTTAGATCATGGGTAATTTTTTTATAGGGTGCCATTTGGACGTCATAGCTTGAGATAAAAAAAATAATGATTTACCTATATTGTAGTGTTCTATTATATAAAGGACATATCTAATTTGCTGAAAAACACATTGGTTGAGCTCAGCGCATGATTGCTATTACAATTATTAGTTTATAGTAATTGTATGTCCCTCACTTTAGTCAGATATTTATTTTACAATAAAATAATTTTTAAACAGCATATATTGAGAAAAACAACTGCACATTATGAGAACGGGACATATTCTTCCACTTTTTTTCTTAAGAAAGGTTAATTATGATAATAATTACTCAAAGTTTCTAGCATGTATAATCAACCCCTTCCATATCTTTATGTAACTACAAATATACACTTGATATTTGGTCATCTCATTAAACTATGATAGAAAAATACCAACATAACAGGGTGGACAGAGGTCTGCAGGGTGGACACAGTAGAATAACGGTGGACAAAACACCAACAAATTACAAAACCTTAATGTGATTTAATGAATTTGATTAATTCTAACATGAATAAACCAATGCACGTGGGGATGAGGATTGAGGAGCTGGTCTTACACCTTGAGTATCTTTTTTAAATACTTTTCCTTCATTCTCATCTATCTATCCAGTTGGGCCTTTAAAAGGGCTATCTCCTGTTGGAGCTTTCTTTCTGTCCCTTCTCCACTCTTCTCTCTCTTTCTGAAGGTATTGCAGTATCTTCTCTCTGGGTCAGCATCACAGCGTGCTCTGTAATGCCGCTGTGATTCAGCTGCACTTAGTGGGGATGCCATTCCTAAACAAATGCATGCATTTCCTTTAGGTAATATACCTATATCCTATACAATATTATTACATGGCGTTTTAACATTTGCCGAAATGCTTGATTGGTCAATGCTCAATAGCGCTCGTTATAGGGTGCCATTTGGACGTCATAGCTTGAGATAAAAAAAATAATGATTTACCTATATTGTAGTGTTCTATTATATAAAGGACATATCTAATTTGCTGAAAAACACATTGGTTGAGCTCAGCGCATGATTGCTATTACAATTATTAGTTTATAGTAATTGTATGTCCCTCACTTTAGTCAGATATTTATTTTACAATAAAATAATTTTTAAACAGCATATATTGAGAAAAACAACTGCACATTATGAGAACGGGACATATTCTTCCACTTTTTTTCTTAAGAAAGGTTAATTATGATAATAATTACTCAAAGTTTCTAGCATGTATAATCAACCCCTTCCATATCTTTATGTAACTACAAATATACACTTGATATTTGGTCATCTCATTAAACTATGATAGAAAAATACCAACATAACAGGGTGGACAGAGGTCTGCAGGGTGGACACAGTAGAATAACGGTGGACAAAACACCAACAAATTACAAAACCTTAATGTGATTTAATGAATTTGATTAATTCTAACATGAATAAACCAATGCACGTGGGGATGAGGATTGAGGAGCTGGTCTTACACCTTGAGTATCTTTTTTAAATACTTTTCCTTCATTCTCATCTATCTATCCAGTTGGGCCTTTAAAAGGGCTATCTCCTGTTGGAGCTTTCTTTCTGTCCCTTCTCCACTCTTCTCTCTCTTTCTGAAGGTATTGCAGTATCTTCTCTCTGGGTCAGCATCACAGCGTGCTCTGTAATGCCGCTGTGATTCAGCTGCACTTAGTGGGGAT
Organism: Notolepis coatsorum; assembly: GCF_963971535.1. Classification (NCBI taxonomy): domain Eukaryota; kingdom Metazoa; phylum Chordata; class Actinopteri; order Aulopiformes; family Paralepididae; genus Notolepis; species Notolepis coatsorum. The sequence continues at coordinate 7,784,231 of NC_140173.1, read as the reverse complement.
GCCATTCCTAAACAAATGCATGCATTTCCTTTAGGTAATATACCTATATCCTATACAATATTATTACATGGCGTTTTAACATTTGCCGAAATGCTTGATTGGTCAATGCTCAATAGCGCTCGTTATAGGGTGCCATTTGGACGTCATAGCTTGAGATAAAAAAAATAATGATTTACCTATATTGTAGTGTTCTATTATATAAAGGACATATCTAATTTGCTGAAAAACACATTGGTTGAGCTCAGCGCATGATTGCTATTACAATTATTAGTTTATAGTAATTGTATGTCCCTCACTTTAGTCAGATATTTATTTTACAATAAAATAATTTTTAAACAGCATATATTGAGAAAAACAACTGCACATTATGAGAACGGGACATATTCTTCCACTTTTTTTCTTAAGAAAGGTTAATTATGATAATAATTACTCAAAGTTTCTAGCATGTATAATCAACCCCTTCCATATCTTTATGTAACTACAAATATACACTTGATATTTGGTCATCTCATTAAACTATGATAGAAAAATACCAACATAACAGGGTGGACAGAGGTCTGCAGGGTGGACACAGTAGAATAACGGTGGACAAAACACCAACAAATTACAAAACCTTAATGTGATTTAATGAATTTGATAAATTCTAACATGAATAAACCAATGCACGTGGGGATGAGGATTGAGGAGCTGGTCTTACACCTTGAGTATCTTTTTTAAATACTTTTCCTTCATTCTCATCTATCTATCCAGTTGGGCCTTTAAAAGGGCTATCTCCTGTTGGAGCTTTCTTTCTGTCCCTTCTCCACTCTTCTCTCTCTTTCTGAAGGTATTGCAGTATCTTCTCTCTGGGTCAGCATCACAGCGTGCTCTGTAATGCCGCTGTGATTCAGCTGCACTTAGTGGGGATGCCATTCCTAAACAAATGCATGCATTTCCTTTAGGTAATATACCTATATCCTATACAATATTATTACATGGCGTTTTAACATTTGCCGAAATGCTTGATTGGTCAATGCTCAATAGCGCTCGTCAGAGGTCCGTTATTACTCGATAACGGACCTCTACCGAGCAATAATGACCGCTGTGCGCAGCTGTAGCAATCAAGCCCACTGACACACACTGCATCAGTGCAGCCAATCAGACACACCTGCCGGCTGCTGGCGAAGCTGCCGGCGATGACAGCGGAGCGACAGAACAGAACTGCGTCTGCATTTGATCTTGTCTTGTCGATGGTGTAAAATGAATTAGGTATATTGTTAGTAAGTTAGCCATGTAATAAGCGGGATAATGTATAGCTATACTCGGTCATTGTCGCAGCAAAATAATTGACCTTCACTATGTTTAAAGAACACCTCGGCGAGGCGCCTCAGTGTTCTAAACTCTGTGTCGGTCAATTATTTTGCGACAATGACCTCGTAGCTATACATTATCTCTTACATATACAATATAATATACCTATATCCAATACATAATAATATACAATACTGTAGTGACCCTGATTGGGACCAACTGTTCATGTGTGGGTATACTGAGAGGGGTGTTTAGCTGTCAATCATTCATGGCCCACTAAGCTTGGGGCTCCTTGTGTGTTTGATGATGGTGCCCTGGGGTTGGTGGGTTCATGGGTGAGGGGGGGGGGGGTAAGGGTATAAGAGGTTGTACACCTGAGAGCGCGGTCTCTTGGTGTATGGGAAGCAAGACGTCTCTTTGCGGGAGTGGCGTCTCTTGGTGTCGGACTGTGAACGGATCAACACGACTGTATGGTGGTTGGTGTCTCTTGGTGCCTGACGAGAGAGCGGAGCACATGTAACTTAGCATAGCTAACTGTTAGCATAGCGTCATACCCGGTAGATTAGCATAGCTAACCGGTAGCATAGCGTAGCTAACTCTTCTTGTGTGACTGTATGGCGTTTTAAAAGTAAAGGTCCAGGAAGATTATGCCAGACGGTACTGTCACCCTGTGCTCAGTGATGCAGTGAGGCACAGTGATGCGTTATAAAGTCTGATGGTTGTCGGAATGAAGGACTTCCTGTGCCGTTCAGTGTTGCACCTTGGGAGTCTTAGTCTAACACTGAACGTGCTCCTTCTTCTTCTTCTTCTTCTTCTTCTTCTTCTTCTTCTTCTTCTTCTTCTTCTTCTTCTTCTTCTTCTTCTTCTTCTTCTTCTTCTTCTTCTTCTTCTTTTGAATTTTATTGGCGGTTGGCACATCCTTCTGGGTGCATTACCGCCACCTCCTCTAGCTTGACACGGTCGTAACGTTACAATACCGCTATCTTCTGGACCCCTTTACCTCCCACAATGTCCATTCTGCGTTCACCATCCTGAAGTGCAGCTAACGCTGCTTCCTCCTGACTGAGTCCCCCTCCGCGAGACATGCTTCGCCTCCCGTGGCCTGACTCTGGACTACTCGATCACTCACACCCCCCTTCTCTAACTCTACTTGATCACCCACCCTCTTTAACTCCCTTATAACGTCCTCCACTGTCAACCCCTTCATACCCAAGTGTCCCACTGCTGCTTGAACTACCAACTTAGTCCTATCTGTCCTACCACTAACCATCGCTGTTGTAATCACTACTCCTGCCACAAAGGCCACTATATCCAACTTCTCCCCCCACACCCTCCTTTTCTCCTCCTGAACTTCCTCTACTGTCAGATGCCCTTTTCTAAAACCCTGTTCCCTATCTTGCTTTCCCTGATCCTTCTGCACTATCCTCACTGCCAACTTCCCTTCTCTAAACCCCTGTCCCTTGTCTTGCTGTCCCTGTCCTACCTTCCTAGCTGCCTCTGCATATGAAATCCTACCTTCCCTTCTCACCTGCTGGACCACTACCTCTCGTTTCATCGCCTCACAACCCCAATACCCTACACTATGCTTCCCACCACAACTACAACACCTCGGCTCCACTCCCTGTTCACACTCCCCATACTTATGCTCCCCACTACATCTACCACATCTCTGCCCCTTCCTACACCCCTTAGCTATATGTCCAAACTCCTGGCACCTGTAACACCTCAACGGTTTCGGCACAAACTCCCTAACCCTATATGCCATAAACCCTAAAAATACCACTTTCGGACTAACCTCACCCTCAAACTGAATGACTATCGTCCCTGTCTCCTCCTTCTCTGCCCCTCTCTTCATCCTTTCTACATTCTTAACTTTCCCATTACGTTCGTCACTCCTCAACTCTCCTAACAGCTGCTCTTCACTAACCTTAATTGGAATTCCACTAATCACCCCCTTGCAACCACCATCCCCTTTCTCCCCTACTATCGCTACTCCACAGACCTTCACTTTGCCAATGCTCTTTATTTCCCTGGCCTTCCCTACCTGCACTACACTTACACATCCTATAAACAAGTTCCCATCCCCTAACATCCTTGCGTACCTTACCTCTCCTAACTGCGCTTTAATGATTCCTGACAGCTGTCTCGGCTCTATTTCCCTAACTCCGTCTTCTCCCTCAAATCGCACCACTACATTCAACCCTTCTACAAAATCCTTCCCTCTGCCCTCATCCTCTGACCCACTCAAGCTATCTCCCCTCTCTTTCTTCCTCTTACTCCCCTTCCCCTCACTTCCCCTACTCTTCTTCTCCACCTTCGTCCACCCTTCTCCCCCGCTCCCCTCTCCCTCACTACACTCCATACTGTCACTATCCGTCTCCTTTTCCTTGGCTGAAGTCTCCGTCACCTCACTTCCCTCTCCACACGTCGCACCCCGAGGGGACACTGGGCTCGCACCCGGCGACTTGCGTCCCTCCTGACGCAAGTCCTCATTCCATTCGCTCCCATCTCGATTTACCCAAAACCCTGGACAGTCTTCCATTGGCCGGGGCCAATCACGAGGACGCCACTCTCCCAGCCGATAACATGCATCGTTCGCCTTCCACCACCGCTCACTCCCCTTCATGTCCGATCGCCACCCGCTCCACGTCTCGCCATGTAAAACCATGCGTCTCTCTCTCCAGTCCGCGCCTCCTCTCCTCTCCTCCTAGGCGAACGAAACCAACGTGCTCCTTCTATCAGCCAAGTCCGTGTGTAGTGGGTGGGAGGGGTCGTCCATGATGGCGTGGAGCTTAGCAAGGCTCCTCCTCTCTGACACCACCGCTAGAGAGTCGAGCTCCACCCCCACCACGTTACTGGCCTTCCTGACCAGCTTTTCCAGCCTGTTTGCTTCCCACGCTCTCAGTCTGCTGCCCCAGCACAGCAGGTAGGGTTGGGTAACGAACTCTGTACTTTTTTTTTTTTTTTTTTTTTATCCACTTTTTCTCCCATTTTTCTATATTTTCTCCCATCCCAATTTCGTATCATCCAATTCAACCCTCCCCTGTCACGAACGCTGTTTCTTGCCTCCCACAAGCCGGCTGCAATGTGGACTAAGTCATACATAGCACAAGTCCCCTCCGGTACTTGAGGTAACAGCAGTCGCATCTTTTCACCTGCGCAGCTCGACCTCTCAGTGTCGAGGAGTAACGCGTGGGAGGCTCACGCTGCCCCCGACACTTCCTGATTCTACTGCGCAGGCGCACCAACCGACTTGTAGGAGTCGCTTGTTCACAACGTTCGATCCCCACCCTTCAGTTTTCCCTCCCCGTAATACGGCCAATGTGTATTACTGCGGACGACCAGCCAAACTGAAAAACAATGTGGAGAGCTGGATTCGAACACGCGAATCCTAGCGTCTCCACACTGGTGGCGAGTGCCTTAGACCACTACACCACCTAGCCGCCCTACGAACTCTGTACTTTTAAGGGTTTAAGGGAATTACGTCGGTACTACCGAGTAGCGATTTATGTTAGATCAATCGGTGAGACATTTCGGTACCGAAGACCCGCCCAGTTAGAAAATAATCAGAATTACAATGACGAGCAATTGTCATTTCATTATAGACACAGACCAGCATGGACCTTCAATGACATGCAATTGTCATTTCATGAGACACAGACTAGCGTGAGCAACGGGTACAATGTGTCTAACATGCTTGGCATCCTCGCCATTCCTGTATGTCCACATCGCGGTAAAACCTTAACTAACGTTAGCCGCTAACTAAGCTAAGCTAACTAACATTAGCCGCTAACCCTGGAAACACTCACAGCGGAGTGACTCCACGACACCAGTTCCATTAGTGAGGAAATGGGGAGGTGTTATATTGACTAGGCTTGACAACCGAGGTTCAAAGATATTGGCTGTTCTTTTATATATATCGCTTCATGCATCAGGCTCCAGGTTACAACTCCGTGTTGTTGACTTCCTAGTGTGACATCACTCAACTACGGCAACCAAAAGGCTCAAACTCAAACCTAATACATCACGGGGGGCTGAGCCTCTCTCCCTCTCTCTCGCTCTCTCTCTCTACGTTCAATGATTTAAAGTAACCAAACGCTACACTATAAATACTAACTGGATAGTTGATGAAATAAACATTTAATTTCATTATCTGAAATATACTAAAATCATTAAGTCTGCTGTTAAAGTTAGAGGTTATGATTGCTAGTAACTGTCTAACTATGCATAACTGTTTCCACTAGAGGGCGCTATAGGCGGAGCCGCTAATGCTACCGCCAGGTGGAGGGTATTTAAGGAGATGTCTCCTCCCCCTCTATCTCTTTCCCACCTGCCTCTCACGGAGAGGAGAACTCATGTGCTGCTGTGTGCAATTGTAAATAATAAACCACGCCGATTAAAGGCTGAAGGGAGAAACCATGTCTCATGAACATATTATTGTCGCCCCATAGCCAGACTCTGTCAACATCTGCTATAAGCCATTTTGTGTGTGTGTGCGCGCACGTCCCATCTCTGGTCTTTGGAAAGACCAGATGAGGTCAGAGGAGTTTGATATTATTTACTGAGGATGGCCAGATAAGGTTGATATTTAAACTTAAAAAATAATAATACATAATAAATATATACATGATCATGCAACATTAAAAATCGTTGTAGGAACGGTTTTGGAGAGGGAGGTAGGGAGGGGTTTTAGTTTGTGTGGTGTGATAACAATGTTGAAATTGAGAAGTTTAGACTTTAGTTTAGTGTTACAACAGAAAAACAATACATGTAATGTAAACAATGTTATTAATGTACCGGAAAAAGGTACCGACAGGTACTGGTATCGATTCACAGGTACCGGTACTGGTGGACGGTACCCAACCCTACACAGTAAATTTCGCAGAGTAAATTTTACTCAAACTGAGTACATTTGAGTAAAATGTACTCAGTTTGAGTAAAATGTGGGGGGCCTCTACCTGCATCACCTCCAACTTCTCACCCAGCAGCCCAGGCTGTATGGTATAGGCTCGGTTCAGCAGGTAGATGACAGCATCCTCTACCCCCAGTCGGGCTGGCAGGCGAACTGGAGTGGGTCTAGGTGGGAGTTGCTCCATGACCTTCAATACTTGATGAGGAATCTATCATTCTTCACAAACACTTTTTTTAAATTATTCAATTTGATTGATCTCCTCAATACTTAGGCCTAACAGGGTGGACAGTTATTTTCAAACACATAATAAACTCACTTAATAAAAACATCTAAATCAGATAGTAAGAGAGGTAGAAAATCATACAGCCTACCACATTTCTTTCTTAAAGGGACAGCTCAACAGGGTGGACAGTGACGCTGGGGACGAACATAAAACCTTGTTTTTTTTTGTACAATTTATGTTTTTGAAATATAAAAACAGCATTTGATTAAATAGAGTTTGACCAGGAAAATTAAATAATCATGAAATATTTGGAAATGTACGTATAGGTTTTTATTAGTTATTCTTTAGATTGAAGTTGAATGAACAGCACAGGGGATAATTCTCCATAATACCTCTTTAACACTTTGAATGCTCATAACGAATATTCTCGGGTTTACCCCCCGCGGGTTGAGGTGAATGCCCATAACGAGAATATTCGTTTTTTTCATAATTCAATATTCGCGATCTGAATTCATATTTCATCAACCGAGTCTACCGTTGGTAAATCAGCCACCCCAGGCGCTCAGATGTGAAAAAGCGCCCCCTATCGTCTCCCAGATGGTAATTCACCCTTTTGGATTGGACTAAATGAAAATGCATGAGAAAAAAAAACCTGGACTCCACATTTGACTTCTCACGCATGTAACCGGAGCCGATCAGCTTCATGCTGGACCCTCAGCACAGCGTGGTTACTGTGTTTTACAGTATACGCGTGGGATCAATAAAAGGATTGATTTTTGGAATGGCTATCAGGAATTGGAATAATCCATTTGGATACCATCTGATCTCAGGTAAGGAATCTATTTGACCAGTCTTAGGATAATCAGACCCGTTTTCACAGAGATATAAGCTTTTCCCCTATAATGTGATATGGCTGTTTGACTGTAAGAGCGATGAGGAACTGAGAGAATCGATTTTCAGCGCGAGGCACCAGCGTGCACACGTACACATATACTATCGAATCGATAATCTAGCGTTTATTTGAAAACGATTCATAAATAGGCAGAAAAATGACAACGTTCTAGAATATTACAGTACAGGGCGATTATCATGGAATCTCTTCTTTTTTTCCGTGAAAACGAGGGCTTTTCAAAATGCTATAAAACGGAAATGAACCGATAAAAAAACAATCCGCTTCGACAATGTTGACTGGAAATGGGTCATTGATAATGCGACGGGCAGATTAGACACATAGCCATCATTTAAAACATAGATTAGGCGATATTAACGTTAACATTGAAGCGGATGGTGGGCATTCAAGCACTAAATGTGCGCCCCCTGCTGGGCATTCAAAGTGTTAATCAAGGCTTTTAAAATGGAAAAAAAGAAAAAAAAACTTAGAAGCCAATATCATTGTTCATGATAAATAACAATTGAACATACATGAAAAACCAAATTAAATTAGTATTTGTCCAAATGTGGACAAAATACTAAAATAAATTGTATTGGGGACACAAAAGGCACTGCATAAAATAAATTACCCTCGTGCACACTGAAAGCCCCTCCCCCGAAATATGATGTAGCCCACACCCTATGTCTGGCACCTGGTGAATGTGTTAATCTGTAATCTTTCAAATAGAAACCTGTAGGCAACCCGCTTGATATTGTTCTCTGTGTTTATAGGTTTTGTTTGGGCCTAATGGATGGGTTGGATTTGAGTGGGTATAGGAGATGGTTTGCTATTGCTGGCCACACCTCTGGCGCTGCCAAGAGAGGTCTGTCGTAATGCATAGTATAATACGTTAATAGGCAAGATACAGTTTTTATCTTAAATTTTCAGGGCAGATTACATTTCTGTGGGACAGAGGTCAGTGGAGCTCACGGCAGGTGTGCCAAACAGCGAGAGTTGTGAAACGGCAATGTCTTGTGTAACTAAACCTACACATTTGTGTTTGTACGAGGCAATTCTTGCATTTTGTAGAAGTGAATTTTCCGCACGATAAACGTATTGCCATCCAGTATCTTTCAAATCAGTTACAGGAGGACAATACCTATAGTCACATACTGTATCAGGAAAATGTTTTGGGACTTTGAAGTATCTGAAGACCATTTCACTGATTCTCATGTCCATTGATTGAAAGATGAAACTGGTATAAATCATATTTTATTTCAAACCTTTATTTCAAATCGTGAGACACTGAGGTTACCCTCATTTACAGTGACTACGAGCTTAGAAAACAAGACACAGTTAACAGTAGATTCATACATATTATACATAACAAATAAGAATAAACAATAAAAGGCGATACACAGTGGTCGGATATCATACATTTAAATGCAGCAAGAGAAGGAAGAACCTCCAACTTTAGGGTCACTTTTGGAGCGGGCATTCCGAGAGTTGGAAGCATCAAAGGAAAAAGCAGTTTTTCCTAGTTCAGAGCAAACTCAAGGAACTCTAAGAACCAGCCAGTAATTTAAACGTGTAGAATAGGTTCCAAATTTCCATTCCAACAGTGATGTGATGTTTAGAATATATTTTATTAGATTAGATTGAATGTATTGTCATTATACAGCACAAGTACAGTACAACAAAAATAATTTTGGCATCCAACCAGAGTTCAAATGTAACAGTAAAATGCAATAGTAATATACAATATACAGGTGATTAAACTGTGTATAAAATATATAAATGAATACTCCTGAGTAATAGTGCTAATCAGATGTATGTACAGAGTTGTAGTATTAATATGTACAGTGATACAGGTATAAAGACAGTATGGTAGTAGTAATACTGGCCAGCAGCGTAACTAGTAAGAGTAGGTAAGGGATATGTACATATATAGGTATATTCAGACAGATATGTACAGTATATATATATATATGCGGTAAATATAAATGTATATACCGGTATACAGTATATACAGCACTATTGTAAATACTATCATACAGAGTTATATGGGTAGACTGGTGAGGTATGAGGTAGGTAGGTAGTGGGAATCACATCAATTTATTCATATGAATTGTGTATAGGCAAAGTTTGTACAGTATGAGTAACAGAGCCTAGGGAATGGGCAATGGAGTTCAGAGTTCAGCCGGCCACCTGTGATGATATTGTCCATTGTCAGATCGTTATTATAATCCAACGTCCAAAAGATATTGTCGGGTGTATGATATGAAAACAAGACTGTTCTTCTGGGTGAGCAGACTTAAAACAAGTAGGTATATTATCGCTAATTTGCAAAAACTAGAGAGATGCAGAGCCTTGCATTGTATACACACTGCCATCTTGGGTTTGTAAGGGGATGTAGGGGAAGGTTTACCAATAAGGGCTTTAAAAATAAACACCAATACCAATCATAGTTACGCCTTTCAACCAGAGAAGGCCATCCAACCTTTTCTGAACACAGTGGTGGGTATCATATCTGTCAACACACCAGTAATAAATATTAGGGCAGAATGATAGACAGACTCCAGAAGTTCAAGAGTTGAAGCTGCAACATGCCTATAATCCCAAAAAAGAAAACCACATCACCATAGTCCAAAATGTATAAGAAAACAGCTTCAACAATCCTCTTTCTACTAATTACGGGAAAGCTGGATCTATTTCTGTGAAGGAAGCCAATTTTCTGTTGCAGCTTGGAAGCAAGAATATCCACATGGAAAATTCGAGCCATAATAAGATATTTATACTCAGTGACTCTCTCAATGTTTGCATTGAGGACTAATTTAAGATTGATAAAAGCTTCCTGAAGAACAAGTGAAAGCTGCAAGTTCTTAATGGCCAACTGAACAGTGTCAGCGATACAGTACACAATAGTATCGTCTGCATATACAGATGGTAATGACGTCATTGAAAGAAGAAACAATATCATTCATATAAATAGTAAAAAAGGACAGGACCTCACACAATGCCTCAGGCCCCCCTCCGCCCCCAAGTGACACTGACACTGGCACAATAACAATAACAATGACACTGGCAAAAATACTGCACTGGGACTGACCTGGAACTCTGCACTTTACTTTACACTGGACTTTATACACTTTATATATATATATTTATTCAAAATGATTAATCCTTCACTGCACTGTCTTTGTCCTGTGTCTGTTGTTGCTGTTGTTATGTGAAAAGAAAATGTACCTGTAACGCTGAAACAATTACCAATGTGGTTACACATATGGCTTATTAAAGGAATCTGAATCTGACTGAACCTTGCAGAACACCTTGCGGCTATGGACAATAATTCATATTGAGCAGGCCCCGATTTCACACACTGACGCCTAGAAGTTAGACCAGTGGTTCTCAAACTTTTTACACCAAGTACCACCTGAGAACGTAGCTGGCTCTCCAAGTACCACCATATGACCGGCGTTAAAATACAGTCTATTCAGCTATGCACAGTTCACACAGGAGGCAAATGTATTCCTAATACCATTATTTATTGTTAACTTTTGTCAGACACAGCCACAATGTACAAAGGGATAGCACTAGAACTAGCAAACGCTTCCACACAACTCATACAATGCAAGGGGCATTGAGAACATAATAACTAACATTCTCACATAGCAAGTGAGAAAATTAAGAACTGTATTTCAGCAAATGTACTTAATTCTCTCTCTCTATCTCTCTCTCTCTCTCTCACTCTCTCTCTCTCTCTCTCTCTCTCACACAGCAAGCAATTGTCCGTCATTCTCTCTCTCTCTCTCACACACACACACACACACAATTATTTTGTTACAAAAACTTAATTTCCTGCATTCTGGTGCAGGAATATTTGAATTTTTACCCTTTAAATGCCAGTGTTTGTGATGGGCATCACAAATTATTGTAAAAAAGAAAAGAAAACACATATTCAATACATTTTTGAATGTTTACCCTTTAAATGTCAGTTTGTGTGATGGCATCACAAATTATTGTTAAAAAAAAACACAAAAAGTAAAATATTTTCAATATATCAAATGCAAAGTAAATTTTTCTGGGGGGGGGGTATTACAGGCTAGGCATGTGTCAATGATTAGCAGCAATTACAAAAAAATCTACAAATAAATGGTTATGATCAGGGCTGAAGTTGAATTAAAGATTTATGACTGTTTAGACTGCATTACTCTCTGTCACAGTGATCTCCTGGTTGTTCCCCACTTAGGTTATCTAACTATCGCGCCGCCGCAACCAGAAACACTGGCCTGACTGCAAAAAAAATAAAAAATCCTGATCACAAGATCACAAGCACCACTATCCAAGCCAATACTAGATAACATTAGTAGGTGATGATCAACTATATCAAAGGCTTTTGACAGATCTATAAAGAGAGCAGCACAGTGTTTCCTCTTATCATTAGTAATCAATGTGGTGGCTGAAATTGTGCTGTGATTGGCTCTGAATCCAGATTGATGTGGACTTATTGTTGAGTGATTTGAGAGAAAAGGCTGAATGAATGAATGAATGAAAACTTTATTAACAGATTGCAGAATGGGTACAGTACAGTACAGCTCAATACATACAATTGTTAAGGGGATGCAGACCAGAGAAAGACTTTCGTCTTGTTTACATCAGGGTCCCCCATTTTCAATTCATCGTAACATATATGACATACATGACATACAGATAGACAGTACTGCTACATCTATACATTTATGACATACCAGATTTGCAATTACAGTACTGTTTGTGATACAAAAAGAGTCCAGAAAGAAAAGAGTATATACATTAGGCGTAGAAACTGTACATTGGATTGGGTAGGTGGGGGTGGGGGGGGACTGTACATTGGAGGTGGGTGGGGGGGGGGGGGGGGGGTTGGGTAGGAGTGGGGGGGGGGGGGTTGGGTAGGAGGGGTGGGTGGGGGACACTGTACAACTGTACAAACAACACTGTACATTGGATTATTGACAAGACCATACTTGGTAATTTACTGTACATTGGAGGGGGTTGTGTTCGGACATTTACAGGGGCCAGTTTCGAGTTGCAGTCTCCCTTAGGTGTTTTTTGAGAGTGTTTTTGAAAGTGGGTAGTGATTCACATTCCTTTACAGCTTTGGGTAGGGCGTTCCACATTGATGTGGCATAATTGCGAAACGTGTTTAGTCCCTTGTTTGAGCCGAATCTGGGTTTAACATGATTTGTGGAGCTCCCTCTGGTGTTGTGATCGTGGTATTCACTGACCTTTGGGAAGTATTTTGTCATGTACATGGGTACCTTGGTCGTGTAGTGTATCTTGTAGACCAGGCCCATTGCAAGTTGCTGTACTCTGTCGTCTACTCTAAGCCATCCTAGGTTGTCAAAGTGGGCAGGGGTGAGGTGGGTTCTAGTAGGAGTAAGGTCAAGCAGTAGTCTGACCAGTTTGTTTTGAGATGTTTGTAATTTTGTTTTTAGCGCCTTTGAGGTGCTTTGGTACCATGAGGTGCAAGGCTTGAGTTGATTATTTACCAAGGTCTCAAGAACTTTTGCCAAGCAAGGTATCCTGGAAATAGGGCAATAATCAAAATGATACAGTAGGCATAAAGATAATAAAGATGAGCTAACTTTATTGTTATTTGCTTATTGCAGGCATATTACATAAACATTAGTTTAGAGATAAGGTTACTTTGAATAAAGAAAGGGTTTTCCACAAATGTCAAGAGTACATTGATTGATTGATTGATTGATTGATTGATTAATTGATTGATTGATTGAAAACTTTATTAACAGATTGTAGAATGGGTACAATACAGTACGGCTCAATACACACAATTGTTAAGGGGATGATGCAGACCAGAGAAAGACTTTCGTCTTGTTTACTTTACATCAGGGTCCCCCATTTTCAATTCATCATGACATTTATGACATACACGACATACAGATATACCTTTGGGAAGTATTTCGACATGTACATGTGTATCTTAGTGGTGTAGTGTATCTTGTAGACCAGGCCCATTGCAAGTTGCTGTACTCTGTCGTCTACTCTAAGCCATCCTAGGTTGTCAAAGTGGGCAGGGGTTTTAGGAGTAAGATCAAGCAGTAGTCTGACCAGTTTGTTTTGTGATGTTTGTAGTCTTGTTTTTAGTGCCTTTGAGGTGCTTTGGTACCATGAGGTGCATGCATAGTCATAGTACCCTTGAATGAGTGCTCCTGTTAGAGTCTTCAGGGTATTCTTGTTTACCAGAGAGGAGATCCGGTACAAGAATCTTGTTCGTTGGCTGACTTTTTTGATTACATTGGTTGCCATTTTGTCACAGGAAAGATTTGCCTCTAAGATGGAACCCAGGTATGTAATTTCATCTTTCATTGTAACAATATTGTCACCCACTGTAACAGAGAAGACGTTGGCCTTGCTGAGTTTGTTATTTGATCCAAAGAGAATGGACTCTGTTTTACCCCGGTGTAATGGTAGTTTGTTATCAGCGAGCCAGCGAGTTCAGAGCTGAGTTGTATATGGGGGGGGGGTAGTGTACTGTTTACCTCCACTCCACCATCTGCTTCTGACGGGCTCCTTTTGTATATAAGAATTAATTTGTTCTTAATTGCTTGCCTGGGTAAATAAAGGTTAAATAATTTTTTTTTTTTATAAATACCTCCACCACCTGTTCTCTCCCCTCCAGGTAGGATTGCATCCAGCTCACTGATGAACTATCAAAGCCAATTGCCTTTAGCTTGTCAATCAGAATGGAGTGATTGACAGTGTCGAAAGCCTTTTGTTAACCAGAACCAAACTCAGAGAACACATTACCCCTGTATTAGCCACGCTACATTGGCTACCTGTAAAATTCAGGATTGATTTTAAAATTGCGCTCACCACCTACAAGGCTTTAAAGGGTGAAGCCCCAAGCTACATTGCTGAGCTTATAACCCCTTACTGCCCTAATAGGGCTCTCCGCTCCTCCGACCAAGGAGAGCTCGTCGTCCCCCGGACCAAACTAAAAACCAAGGGTGACCGGGCTTTTTCAGTCGTAGCACCCAAGCTATGGAATCAGCTACCTTATGAAATCAGGTCTGCTGTTAGTGTGGTCTTTTAAACAAGGTCTAAAAACCTTTTTATACAGTCAAGCTTTTAATTGATCATGTATGTGGTATAACATGTGTGTATGTGATTGTATTTTAATTCATTTAGTTTTGAAGTATTCTACAATCTTGTATGTGATGTAACATGTGTGGTTATTCTATTCTGATTAACCTTTTACTGCCTGTAAAGCACTTTGTGATTTTAATCAGGAAAAGCGCTATACAAATAAAATGTACCTTACCTTACCTTAACTTTTGGAGGTCCAGCATGACCATGCCACAGTATTTGCCCGCGTCCACCTCTTCTTTGATGTGGTCGTTCAAATAGAGAAGACATGTGTCAGTGGAGTGGGATGTTCTGAAGCCAGATTGGAATTCGTAGATTAGCTTTTTTTCCTGCAAGGTACTTTACGACCTGTTCGTAGACTAGTTTTTCCATGACTTTCGAGATGGAGGTAAGAAAAGAAACAGGGCGGTAGTTGCCTGGGTCTAATTTGCTGCCTTTTTTGTGCAGGGGGGTCACTCTCGCAATTTTGAAGTCCTGTTTTACGGAGAGGTTTATTATGTGGGTGATGACTGGGGTGATGGCGGCTGCTGAGTCTCTGAGGAATTTGGAGGGGATATTGTCATGGCCAGTGGCCTTGTTAGGTTGGAGGGCGCTCAGTTTTTTCTTTGTAAAGAAAATGTTTAAGTAATTGGCCACATCTAGCTTGTCTGTGATGAGAGTGTTTTCTGTCTTTATGTTGATGTTTGTAAATCTGGTTTTTAGTTTTTTACTCCAGCCTAGTTGGTTGTTGAGTAATTTCCAAAGTTCACAGGGTTTGTTTTTGTTTTCCTCAGATTTGTCATTGATGAAATATTTTTTGTGCAGATTTGATCATGGTCTGTTTCTTTGTTGTTTGAGTTCAACCACGTGGGCTTGGAGATCACTGTTTGAGCTTTTGGCAAGCTTTGACTGATTTTTATGAAGTTCAGAGCATTTTTTGTCTCTGGTTTTCATAGCGGTCAGTATGTCTTGAGTGCATCCATGGCTCAGCGCGATTAAGGACTAATGATTAACATTAAGGACTCTGGATCAAAATATATCTCTTTAGCCTCCATAATTATGATATTTAGCCTCCCAGGGGGTTAGAGAATACACCCACAAATAGAGTGCCATCCAGCTCCATTGTATTGGAGTGATGACAGATATCTCCAAAACTAGGCAAATCACACCAAAATTATCTGGATGGATAGATAGCAATCCGGGTGAAAAGGGGGGAAATATGTTTTTATTTTTTTATTTTGGGTGAACTGCACCTTAACCTGATCATATAAAGGGAATGTTATGGCATGCAGACAACAAGTTGAGACCTTTCAGTCATATACAGATGTAAATGACTTCTTTTCAGTTAAACATCAAACATCAAAATGGTCCAATAGAACTGCTCTGTGACCAGCAATAATGGTTGTGGTGGCTCACAGGTTTGAATGTGTATTAATTGGGTGTGAAGCAGGGCGTTACTGAAAAAGAGTGCTCAGTAAATCCTAGACGAAGATCTTGTGTAGATAATAAAGTTGTATTCTATTGTATACTCAAGTTACGGGCTGCTAATTTGTGTAATATATGATTCCACAATGTGGAAGAAAATAACGAATTATTTTTCTTATTGCATTCATATAAATACAGAGTTACCTTTCAAAATGTAGCATGTTTTTCTATAGCAATGAGAAGGCTGTTTTCCATGTGAACAACTTGGATTATGTTCCTGGCTAGACAAGAAATAGGGCTTATTCTTTTGTTTTCTAGAAATGTTGCCCATTTGAGGAGATAATAATTACAATCTTACATGTAAAAATTATAAATTCACAGAAAAATTCTTTGTGGTGCATGTCAACAAACTTTCCCAGCTGGGAAATCTACCATATGTGACCGAGTCCAGGGTCTGTGCCGACATGTCTCCATTTTCATTTTCCAGATTTTTCCAGGTTGTGAAAGTACAGAATGTAAGCTTTCAAATGATGAAATCTGAAATCTGAGAATGTTTTGAATATCATATTTCATTTAAATCTTGTAAAACAGTCTGTTGTCTAGAACACTCAAGGGGAGAAAATGCCTCTCAAAGATTTTCACACTTCAGCTAGTTTGGGGGGGGGGGCGTGGACAACTACCCTCACCTGAATGCGTCCATCGTTAACGTTAATGACTCTCTCTGTGTGATTACCTTTACCTGGCTCAGTGAATCTGAATCCCAACACGCAGCTCTATTCAGATGCAAAAATAAACCCAGCCCCCACCTCTCCTCTGTGGAGAGGACAAACTGTGTTTCAAAACAGCCTTTTTTAAACACAGAATTCTTACAATTAGAGTTATTATATCTGTTCGCTGTTATACTAAATATGTTCTTCAACTCTCGAACTGTAGTTATATATAAAAAAAATATAAAAAATAAAAAAATGTATTGTGTCTCTGTCATTTCACCCTGGCGACTTGTAGGCATCATCACCAGACTGGGTCACATATTGCTAGACACAGTGCTAGATAGCCCAGCACGGTTAGTCCTCATTTGAACAGTAATCCTTTTGTTTGTTAACACTTTGAGTGCCAGCAGGGGGCGCACGATTTAGCGCTTGAGTGCCAGCGCTCTATTCAATGAGAGGGCGAGTACATTTGCGAACGCATAAACTATATCTTAAATTATGGCTATGTGTCTAATACGCCCGTCGCTTATCAATGACTTGCTTGCAGTCAACATTGTCAAAACGGATTGTTTTTTCATCTGTACATTTCTGTTTTATACCATTTTGAAAAACTAGCGTTTTTGGAAATTTCCAGAAAGAAAAAGAGATTCAACAGGAATCGCCCTTTACTGGAATACACAAAAAACGTTGTAATTTTTCGGCCTATTTATGAATAGTTTTCATATAAATGCTAGATTATCGATAGTATATGTGTACTTATGCACGCTAGAGAAGCCGGCTGAAAAATCGATTATCTTATTTCCTGATCAGCACACACATACACACATAGGGGACACGTTGATATATCTGTGAAAAAAGCTCTGATTACCCCAACACTGGTAAAATAGATTCCTTACCTCAGATCAGATGTTCTCCAAAAAGATTATTCCAATTCCTGATTGTCATTCCAAATATCGATCGCGTTTATTGATCCAACGCTGGGTGCTCGAAACACATATTCCACGCTGTTCTGAGGGACCACAAAGACTGCAATCGGCTCGGATTACATGCCTGACAAGTAAAATGTGGATTCCGGATTTTCTTTTCCCCATGCGTTTTCATTCAGTCCAATCCAATGGGTGCATTATCATCCGGGAGACGATAGGGGGCGGTATTTTCCCTGTTCGAGCTCAGAGAGAGTCCCAGTGGTAACATGAGGCTAGAACAGCTTGGCCTGCAGCGACATCGGCAGCAGCTTTTTGACGTCTTACTGTGGACCCATTTGTACGTACAGTACAATGTACACGAGATTAAATTGGGCATAAAACATAAATTATATATATATATATATACATATATTTTTTTTTAACCTTTATTTTACCAGGTAGTCACTTGAGATCAAAGATCTCTTTTTCGAGCAAGACCTGGCCAAAATGGCAGCAAAACAAAAACAAACATACAAAATACACAAAACACAGACAGAGACATAAAAGGCAAAGTGGGGCAAGGGGATACATTTGAGCTGCAACAAACTAGATTGAATGAGATTGGGGGAGATTGGAGGGTAGGGTAAAAAGGTAGAAAGAGGATGGAAGGTGAGGCTTTGCAGGAGGTTGCTGGGGAGAGAAGGTCAAGTTAAAAATATAAAATATAGCACCACATTATGCAGTGAAGCATCGACATTCTCCCATCTCATTCTTTAAAATGCCCTTAATTTGAACTTTAAAATCAGATATGGTAGATATTGAAGTCCATTCCAGGCAGAGGGAGCAGAGAACATGAAGGCCCTTTTCCCAAACTCTGTGCGGGTTCTGGGTACTGAGGCATATAAATAGTCCTGGGATCGTAAGCTGTAAAATGGGTTTGATGTGATGGTGAGGTATGAACCGAGGTATTGATTGATTGATTGATTGATTGAAAAGTTTATTAACAGATTGCAGAATGGGTACAGTACAGTACAGCTCAATACATACAATTGTTAAGGGGATGCAGACCAGAGAAAGACTTTCGTCTTGTTTACATCAGGGTCCCCCATTTTCAATTCATCATAACATATATGACATACATGACATACAGATAGACAGTACTGCTACATCTATACATTTATGACATATCAGATTTGCAAATACAGTACTGTTTGTGATACAAAAGTGTCCAGAAAAGGAGTGTATATACATTTGGCATAGAAACTGTACATTGGAGGAGGTTGGTTGGGTGGGGTGGGGTTGGGTGGGTTGGGTGAGGGCTGTACATTGGAGGTGGGGGGGGGGGGGGGGGGGGGGTTGGGAAGGGGACACACACACATTTTACACTGTACATTGGAATATTGACAAAGCCTTACTTGGTCATTTACTGTACAACAAGGTTAGGACATTTGTAGGGGCCAGTTTCGAATTGCAGTCTCACGTAGGTGTTTTTTGAGAGTGTTTTTGAAGGTGGGTAGTGATTCACATTCCTTTACAGCTTTAGGTAGGGCGTTCCACATTGATGTGGCATAATTGCGAAACGTGTTTAGTCCCTTGTTTGAGCCGAATCTGGGTTTTACATGATTTGTGGAGCTCCCTCTGGTGTGGTAAAAAGGGAGCTGACCAATAATTGCTTTATAAATTAAGGTGTACCAATGAAGCAGTCTACGGGCAGTCAAGGACGGCCAGTTAACTTTAGCATACAGAGTGCAATGATGGGTAAGTGATCTATATCCAGAAATAAATCTTAATACACCATGGTAAGCAGTGTCCAACATGTGTAGTGAGGTGGAACAGGCATTCATGTATAAAACATCACCATAATCTAATACTGGTAAAAAAGTGGCAGCAACTAGTTTCTTCTTTGCATTAAAAGAAAAGCACGATTTGTTTCTGAAAAAGAAACCCAACCTCACTTTTAGCTTCTTAACCAGGCTTTCAACGTGTGGTTTAAAAGACAAGCTGTCATCAAGTAAAAAGCCAAGGTATTTAAAAGTTGACACAATCTGAATTGGAATGCCTTGCGATGTGTGTATAGAGGCAAGACAAGGCACCTTTGTTTTCCCCCTTATGTAAATATTCAAGGAAGTTGAATTAATTAATTAATTTGTATTTAGAGTTTGACTGTTTATTGAGAGACAATAAATCTCACATCTCTTACTGCAATATAATTTAATTTGGGCCAACACATACCCTTCTTACTTACAAGCAATCCATAGATCTCAGAAATCCTTTGTAAGAATTGCAACCAACTCTTCTTATTTAGCCTCAACCAAACCATTATTTAAACAACTGCAACTCACAATTTATGAGGTCAACAATGACCAAACAGGGGTTCTTATGTATAAAGTAATTGGTCTTCCTTCATCTTTACCTAACTTATTTCAAAGTTATTTTGAGTTTAATTCTCATCATTATTAATTATATTATGACTTACTCATTCCTTTCTGTAGGACCTCTGTTGTCAAATTCTCATTTGTTTATCAAGGTGCAGTGATGTGGAATGATTTATACAACGGCATGCAAATTTCTCTATTCTGATTGGCTGAAACAGTCCATTTACACGTCTTCATTGGCAACAATCCACGGTCCTGGGCTCAGGACCCGCCCACAACCGAATCACATATCACTCCGCCGGCTCACTCCGGGAGAAAACAAGATCGCGGACAACAAATGGATATGTTGATAGCGCCATAACGACTAAATATGAAGCGATTCTGTCACTGCGAATGTGTTAGTCCTTTAAACAATGTTGGATGATGTAATTGATGGGTCTTGAGTCATTCTAGAACAAAAGAAAAATCGCGATTTGATTGATTGATTAATTTGCATTTTTTTTTCAATTTCTTTTTCCTTCTCTCTGACTGTCAGCGCTAGCTCTAGTCTCCACCCACCGCCACCCCCCCCCCCTCCACCCACACACACACACACACACACACACTCCTGTCTGCAACGCGGGTCAGACTGAGAGAGAGCTGGGTGCTGCGCTGTTCTAAGTGAGCATGGCCTATTGAGTTGATTGATTGATTGATTGCTAATTTTATTACTGTACGCTTGGTTTCCAACTGGTTAAGTTTAGGCCCTCTACAGTAGGTTTAAAAAAATTAATAAAAAAATAGGGCGAAGAAAACGTTTTTTTCCTATAGGGCAAAGAAAACTTTTTAATTTGTTTTACCTACTTTCTATAGAAGCATCTAAGAATGAAGTTCTATGGAAAGTAGGTCTGCATTCCCTTAACAATTGTGTGTATTGAGCCGTACTGTATTGTACCCATTCTGCATCTGGTAATAAAATTTTCAATCAATCATTCCAATAATACACAGTTGGATGTGTTAGTTGGTTGGATGCACTTCAAGCTGCTTCCACATGAGGCAACTTCTCTCAATCATTCCAATAATACACAGTTGGATGTGTTAGTTGGTTGGATGCACTTCCGATCTGCTTCCACATGGAGGCAAATTGTCTTTTTTGTAGTTGTGGGAACTACTTTTTCTGGCGGATGGTTTTTTCAATAAATCTTCGATTAATGTGTGTTTATTGTATAGAAATAAGGTTGGATGAATGTGGCAGTTGTATAAAAGCTTTACACCACTTGCAGTCGTGATTTGTGAACAATAAACCATGCCTAGGGGGGTCTAACGACCACCCCTAGGCATGGTTTATTGTTCACAAACCACTCCTGCGCATGATGTAATGCTTAAATACAAAATCTAACAGAAACATGTCCCACTTTAAATACATTTAAAAACGAGCTTAAAAAAGAACTACAGATCCTGTAGTCTGTAGTATCCATGTGTATTTGTGACTAGTAGTCTTTTTTTCCACCATTATAATGGTTGTATAATGCTGTATTGTATGTATCTGTGTGTATGAGAGAGGGATATGCTCATGTGTGTTTGTGCATAATGTCTGTGGGCTGGGGGGTGGGAGTTCTGTGTAGTTATCCTATATAGCAGGGGTTCTCAAACTTTTTCATACCATGACCCCATTTTATTTAGGAATTTGTTTGGGGACCCCACAATTAATGTATCGCGTAATTTCAACGTGGAATTAAGGAATATCAAAATAAAAGCACACGTTTACTTTCCAATGTTCAAGTTTCAAGTTTCTTTATTAGTTGTCATACAGAACAGAAGTACAGAATACTTTTATATAAAATGCTTCTTTCTGTTTTGCTCCAGAGATTGTGCTAGATAAAAATAGATAAGTATAAAATAAGTATAGTGAGTATAAAATAGAAGTCAAGTACGTAGACAAAAGTGTTCAATATATATACATATATACAATGTACAATGCAGAGTAGAAAAGTAACTGAGTTACAATACAATATACTATATACTATACAGTACAATGCAGAAATGGGATGAGGTACAATTTACAGTAAGGTGTAATGAGGTATGGGTTGTAGTGCAAATTCTTTGCCAATAAATATAAAGTGTGTTTAGGTGTTCTAAAGTGGGTGCTGCAGTGAGTTGTTTGTTTAAAGTGAGTGTGTTCGTGTGTGCTGTGAGTGCATTTGATGGTTGTTACATAGTGTTATTGTCATTTAGCATTCTGATGGCCTGAGGATAGAAGCTTCTTCTTAAGTCTCTGTGCTTGCCATGAGACTCCGGTATCGCTTGCCTGACCGCAGCAGTTCAAAGAGGCAGTTGTTTGGGTGGCTGGAGTCTTTGATTATTCTCTTAGCCAGGGTGCGAAATTAACGGGGGCTCGGGGCAAAATGCCCGTGAAAATGGACAAAATGCCCTCGAAAATCATTTAAGGGGGGCACAAAATGCCCCAGACAGTTTACTGGTGCGGGAGCTTGGTGCTGGATTAGCGAGCGGCGTGCAGCTGCGGAGCCGCAGAGCTCACAGTTGTGCCCGCACAGTGCAGTACTCCAATTCAGCCATTGGGTGGGTGGCGCTGCGGAGCTGTCCCCAGACCGGACCTGATAGCGCCGCTGGCTCTGCGGCTCTGCAGTTGCATACTATTGGGATGAGTTTATCGCTTCGTTGGGAGGCGGAGGTTGTCGTTGGTTTCAGCGATCACGCAGCGTTGGACCCCGCGATAATGTTGCCGACCGTCTCTCTGCCAAATTACTCAGTTCTTCGCTTGATATAATTAATACAAATGTCCAATATAACGGAATTCGTTAGCTCATAAAAATGTGATTATAACAGACTGCTGTTAATGTCGGGCCGACTGCCCACAGACACCTATTTGATTTCAAGTCAGAAGCAGCACGGAGTCTCGAGGGACTTATTTTATTTGGAATATATTAATGACTGTATATACGCAAAAGTAGCCTAGTTTTAAGTTAAAATATTATAAATCTACATGCCTTGAGGATGTCATTCTTTATATAGCCTGCCTATCAATTGTTTTTAAGCTCAATAAACTGACCGTAATTTCTCACATTTGTCCGGGAGATTGAAATCTTCCAGGACACTGAGACCGGCCCCAGTATTTTCTAACGGAAACCCTGATGGAGACATTAACATTACGTTTTGTTTCATTTATGTGAATAGTTTATTTACAAGTGAACCAAACTTATCCTCCATTGCAAACACTGCAACGCTCCCAGCTGTAAAAAAAAATGTGGATGTAAGGATGTTTAATAACCATTTATCATAAAAATGCAGTGCCCCCGAAATACAAAAAAATCCCCCGAAAATCAATTAAGGGGGGCAAAAAAGCCATTGAATTTTTTTTTTTATTTCTAACCTTGCTCTTAGTCTTACCCATGCACCGCTTGTTGTAAATGTCTTGGAGAGTGGGAAGCCCCCCTCCAGGGGAGGAAACTAACTTTTTGGTTTACCAGCCAACTGGCGAGTATCTGATTTTTTTTACCAGCCAAACAGATTTTTTACCAGACAAAAAAAATCGCTAATTGTGATAATTACTTCTTTGTATGTCAAGCCGTGTCAATGTTGTGTATGCATCTGGGTAGGCACACTGTGCCTTTAAGACAGCACGGTGGTCTTACGACAGTGCTGTGAAGTACCGTCAAGTGTTGTGGTAATGTCAGTTGGGTTGGTGTGCTGTTGTGCACAGTGCACTGGTTGAGCTAGCCCCTTTCGTGACTGCGATGTGCAAGCCAGGGGCTTTTGAGCATGAAATAAAATGTCTAACCTTACGTTGTAGTCCGGTGCTTTTTTGGAAACATTATAGTCATAACACAGTGGTTCCCAAAGTCGGGGTCGCGACCCAAAGGTGGGCCGCGAGCAGCCACGGGTGGGCCGCGAGATGATTAAAAAAAAAAAAAAAAATTGTCAGGCCACTGAACTTAGAAGCAGGCCAGGACAGTATTTCTAGTTGTATTCTAAAATTCTATTCTATTGTATTCTAAAATGTGACTATATGGTTCTACTTATTTCAACGAACATTTCAAACTAAATAACAGATTATGCACATAAAACGCTGAAAACAACCGAAGCAACAATAGTATTTTAATGAGGCTATTATTATTATCATTATTATTTTGCAACAAGTTAGCCCTCTCATAAATAGCACATATAAATGAATAACTAACTTGAACTAACTTAATAGGATTGAAGTGATATTTGGCTTAAAAAATCGGTCGCCTGGCAAAAAAAAAAAAAAAAAAAGCCAGACGATGTGCATTGGGCCGCGGCTCTCTGACGCCTTATTTTCTGGGCCCTGGCCTGAAAAGTTTGGGAACCCCTGTCATAACAGATACACCTAGCTGGCTGCTTTGAGCACACATGGCTAACGTTAGCTAGCAAGCAGCTATAGCTAAAACGCTAACTAGAAGCTAACCACTGTATACAGTTCCAGTAGACTAACATTACACCTCTGTGATTTAAATGTGTCCTTAGTAACTTATACTCGAGGGTTGTACTAGGGTTGGATGCAGTTCCCCGTTGGTCAGTCTGTCTGTTTTCCATCTTCTGCTGTGTTTAACGTTATCTGTTTGCGAGTGCTCCTGATGGCTAGCCTAGTACCGCGGGACTTTTATTATTATATGTCCGCGGGTTGGCCAGTACTGCGCAAACGTTTATTAAACATTATATGTCCGCGGGTGGTCTTGTGCAGTGCTCTCGTGGCACTGTCAACTAAAGCGAACACTCAGAAGACGCGCACCGTTTGCCAGTGCAGTGATTGCAGAATGTTTTATTTTTTTGTATACTCGCCAGCAGGGGAGGAAACTAACTTTTTGGCTTACCAGCCAACTGGCGGGTATCTGATTTTTTTTACCAGCCAAACGTAAAAAATACCAGCATTTGGCCAGTAAAGTGGCCTAATTTCCTCCCCTGCCCCCCTCCAATGCACTGTCACCTACCCGCAACCCCAATTTGGGTTGCGACCCATAGTTTGAGCCACTGCTATGTTTAACACATTCGGGGCCATTGGGATGAGTCTAATTAATGTCAAGAGGACCGGGGAATGTAAACAAACGTGGGGCTGTTTGTACAGCTAAATCTATACTTTATAGTATTGCTATCTGTCCATTCTCATTGTCAATTGAGTCCATAAACCGTCCCTTCAAAATGGCTTAAAGGGAAAAAAAATCATCAATAGGTTCTCATTTTATAGCGCCGTGAATATAAGCGTTATACGGGATTTGGGACTAGTATATTTTCTGGGAGGCTAGATATAGGGCTAATAGCTGCTAACATTATATCCAATGGCATTTCCGTTTTACAGATGCTACAGAAATAACTTAAACTGCATATGATCGGCACGATCCCAAAGCATGTATGGGGGGGGGGGGGGCGTTGTTTATTATTATTGATTACCAATAACCGTGTTCGTCTAACTAGCCACATAGGCCGATCGCCTGGATGGCTATCAAAACAATGCCCGATCGGGCTGTAATTTACGTGAAAAAGATCTTACCGTGGTCCGGGCTGATCCCCCCGAGCATTTCCCTGTTATCGATTGCCATCTGGTAGATCGATATGTCCATTGGCTGATGATAAATCCCCTTATTGCATGGTGAAATCTGCGATCCGAAACGTAATCCAAGCTACATGCTGCACATCCAGAATCCTGCTACTGAAATCTCCATTGAAAGTAAAAAAAAAAATACTGATCCGTTTAGCCACAGGGCACACTGCATTATCGCGTAGCACCCTTAAGAGGATCTGGCCGGTATTGCACCTTCTCGAATTCATAGAGTAGGGTAAATCTGCAGTGCCGCTCGGCGACCTTGAATATGTTATTAAAATGGAATAAAAGCAATAACAACTTCCCACGGATATATCCGTGCCTCTGTCCACAACGGGTGGAATCGAAACAGTATAGTGAGTATAAAATAGAAGTCAAGTACGTAGACAAAAGTGTTCCAATATATATATACATATATACAATGTACAATGCAGAGTAGAAAAGTAACTGAGTTACAATACACTATATACTATACAGTACAATGCAGAAATGGGATGAGGTACAATTTAGGTACAATTTTAGCTTGGGCGGGAATGTGTTAAGAGGGGAGGTTGCTTATAAGCCCTTGGGCTTTTTGACCTTTCCTGCACATTTGAACTGTTCTTCTTTTATTCCAGAATGTATGTTTGTAAGTGCAAATAACAATAAACAATAAACTGTTTATTGAGATTATTATTATTATTATTATTTATTATACATTTCTATGTATGCACAGGGGAGCTTGCAGAGGACAAATGTCTCTGCCATACATGTATAATGTGTATGTGATGAATAAACTTTCACTTGACAAGAGTACTGTAAGCATTAACTAGCAGTAGGCTATTTCCATATAATAGAAAACCCTTTAAAGCAAGTCTTATTGGAACTTTTGTCCCTAACTATTTAAGCAGGACAGATTCAATCTTTGTTTTATTGTTTACTGAATTGTTTTTTTATGCATGCAGTCGTTATATAATGTGACAAATAAACTTTGACTTGACTTGACAGGACTAAACATCAACCAGCAATAGGCTATTTCCATACAATGGAAAACTTTTAAAAACGAGTCTCATTCAATAAAAAAGTATTTTCTTATTAGTTTTATTTGCTTATGACCTGCAGGCCTATCACTCAGGCTGTTCACTGTCCTTTTCTCCAGATGGATCTCTGATGTTCCAGCAGGTTCCTATGGTGGAGATAGACGGTATGAAGCTTATCCAGACAAAGGCCATCCTGAATTACATTGCAGAGAAATACAATCTTCACGGGAATGACATCAAAGAGCGTGTCATGTATGTACGATCATTCATCATG
The DNA here is from genome assembly GCF_963971535.1 of Notolepis coatsorum. Classification (NCBI taxonomy): domain Eukaryota; kingdom Metazoa; phylum Chordata; class Actinopteri; order Aulopiformes; family Paralepididae; genus Notolepis; species Notolepis coatsorum. The sequence goes on along the minus strand of NC_140173.1, from coordinate 7,757,545 downwards.
CAATCCTGTAATCGTCTTGTTGTGGAATATTTGAAAGGAGCCAAGACAGTGAACTGTAGAAATTCAGATAGTAGTTTAAAGTATCCTCAGTTTACAATCAGAGACAAGTGTAACACAAGCGTCTGACCAGAAAGTGAGAAAGAGCTCTGGCCAGACTTACAATTAAATACACCAGCTTGGAACGACAAATGAAAACAAAGATGGGTTTCGTATCTGACACAAGATTGATATGAAACAAAAGACAACAAAGAAAAGGACAAGATGACATATTCTGAAAATATGACATATCTAAGAAAAACTGTCCTGGGCCATGGTTGTTGTAAGTAAGCTGTACAAATGATGTAATAGGATGAAACATGTAATATTTTCCATAACAGCCTTCACATTGTTTACTGCCCAGACATATAATGTAGGCTATTTTTGGTATAAAAGGCGGGATGTGGTTTAATACATGGATGTGTTCCTTCAGGATCAACATGTACTCAGAGGGACTGAGGGACCTCATGGAGTTGATCATGATGTTACCCTTCACACCACCAGCAGACGTGAAAACTAAGTTGGACACCATTCAGGCTAAAGCGACAGAACGCTACCTCCCTGTCTATGAAAAGGTACATTGATTGATTGATTGATTGAAACGTTTATTAACAGATTGCAGAATGGGTACAGTACAGTACAGCTCAATACATACAATTGTTAAGGGGATGCAGACCAGAGAAAGACTTTCGTCTTGTTTACATCAGGGTCCCCCATTTTCAATTCATCATAACATATATGACATACATGACATACAGATAGACAGTACTGCTACATCTATACATTTATGACATATCAGATTTGCAAATACAGTACTGTTTGTGATACAAAAGTGTCCAGAAAAAGAGTGTATATACATTTGACGTAGAAACTGTACATTGGAGGAGGTTGGGTGGGTGGGGTGGGGTGGGGTTGGGTGGGTGGTGGCTGTACATTGGAGGTGGGGGGGGGGGGGGGGGGGGGGGTTGGGTAGGGGGGACACACATTTTACACTGTACATTGGAATACTGACAAAGCCTTACTTGGTAATTTACTGTACAACTAGGTTAGGACATTTGTAGGGGCCAGTTTCGAATTGCAGTCTCATGTAGGTGTTTTTTGAGAGTGTTTTTGAAAGTGGGTAGTGATTCACATTCCTTTACAGCTTTAGGTAGGCGTTCCACATTGATGTGGCATAATTGCGAAACGTGTTTAGTCCCTTGTTTGAGCCGAATCTGGGTTTTACATGATTTGTGGAGCTCCCTCTGGTGTTGTGATCGTGGTATTCACTGACCTTTGGGAAGTATTTTGACATGTACATGGGTACCTTGGTCACAGAGTGTATCTTGTAGACCAGGCCCATTGCAAGTTGCTGTACTCTGTCGTCTACTCTAAGCCATCCTAGGTTGTCAAAGTGGGCAGGGGTGAGGTGGGTTCTAGGAGTCAGGTCAAGCAGTAGTCTGACTAGCTTGTTTTGAGATGTTTGTAATTTGTTTTTTAGTGCCTTTGAGGTGCTTTGGTACCATGAGGTGCAAGCATAGTCGTAGTACCCTTGAATGAGTGCTCCTGCTAGAGTCTTCAGGGTATTCTTGTTTACCAGAGAGGAGATCCGGTACAAGAATCGAGTTCGTTGGTTGACTTTTTTTATTACATTGGATGCCATTTTGTCACAGGAAAGATTAGCCTCTAGGATGGAACCCAGGTAGGTAATTTCATCTTTCCTTGTGACAATATTGTCACCCACTGTAACCGAGAAGCCGTCGGTCTTGCTGAGTTTGTTATTTGAACCGAAGAGAATGGACTCTGTTTTGCCCATGTGTAATGATAGTTTGTTGTCGGCGAGCCATATGCAGATTTTGCCTAGTTCCGAGCTGAGGGCTTTTTCAACCTGTAACTTGTTCTTGTCAGAGACCAGCAGGGCTGAGTCGTCCGCAAACAGGAACAAGTTGCAGTCACAAGCTGACGACATGTCATTTGCATAAATTAGGAATAGTAGCGGTCCTAGTATGCTTCCTTGTGGAACACCACAGCTCACTGTGAGGGGGGGGGGATAGGGTACCGTTTACCTCCACCATCTGTTCCCTCCCCTCCAGGTAGGATTGTATCCAGCTCACTGATAAACTATCAAAACCAATTGCTTTTAGCTTGTCAATCAGAATGGTGTGATTGACAGTGTCGAAGGCCTTTTGTAGGTCCAGCATGACCATGCCGCAGTATTTGCCCGCGTCCACCTCTTGTTTGATGTGGTCGTTCAAGTAGAGAAGGCATGTGTCAGTGGAGTGGGATGTTCTGAAGCCAGATTGGAATTCGTAGATTAGATTTTTTTCCGCGAGGTACTTTTCGATCTGTTCGTATACTATTTTTTCCATGACTTTCGAGATGGATGTAAGGATAGAAACAGGGCGGTAGTTGCCCGGGTCTAATTTGCTGCCCTTTTTGTGCAGGGGTGTTACTCTCGCAATTTTGAAGTCCTTGGGGACGTGTCCCTGTTTTATGGAGAGGTTTATTATGTGTGTGATGACTGGGGTGATGGCTGCTGCTGAGTCTCTGAGGAATTTGGAGGGGATGTTGTCATGGCCAGTGGCCTTGTTTGGTTGGAGGGCGCTCAGTTTTTTGAGTACCTCATCTGTAGTTACCATTTCCAGTTTGAAGTCGTCTTTGTGGACGCCTAGGTTCTTGTAGTATGCTACTATGTGTTCTACCCCATACTGCCCTGAGTTGGAGGGTAGCTTGTTTACCAGTGTTGTGGCTATGTTTGTGAAGAAAGTGTTTAAGTAATTGGCTACATCCAGCTTGTCTGTGATGAGCGTGTTGTCCGTCTTTATGTTTATGTTTGAGAACCTGGTTTTAAGTTTTTTACTGCAGCCTAGTTGATTGTTGAGTAATTTCCAAAGTTCACGTGGTTTATTTTTGTTTTCCTCGGTTTTGTCATTGATGAAATTTTTTTTAGCAGTTTTGATCATGGAGTTTACGTCATTTCTTAGTCTGTTTCTTTCTAGTTTGAGTTCAGTCACGTGGTCTTGGAGTTCACTGCTCGTGCTTTTGGTAAGCTTTGACTGACTTTTACGAAACTCAGAGCATTTTTTGTCTCTGGCTTTCATAGCGGTCAGTATTTCAGTGTGCATCCATGGCTCAGCGTGATTTTTTTACCCTGGTGGTTCTTAGGGGGGCCCATGTTGTTTAGTATTGATGAAAATTTGGTTTTGAAGCCAAGCCAAGTTTCTTCAACCAGTGTACCATTGAGTTCATCTGACCAGTCCAGACTCTCCAGTTCGAGGTTAAAGGCCTCGCTAGAGTAGGTTTTGAGGTCTCTAGATGTGACTGTTTTGTGACAGCCAGCCTTTTGTTTTAGCTTTTTGTGGGTACAGAATATCATATAATGATCACTTAACCCACATGCTATAACCCCTTTATTGGAGATCTTGGACTTGTCAGAGGTCAGGATGAGGTCAATGGTAGTCTGAGTTGATTCACATACCCTTGTGGGTTGGGTGATTAGCTGGCTGAGGCCGTGCAGATCACAAAACCTATTGAAGGATTTGAAGACGGGTGCATCTTTTTGTTGCATATCCGTGTTCCAATCCCCAATAAGAATCTTTTCAGCATCCTCAGCTCCAGCTAAGCACACATCCAGAGTATCATAAAAGCCAGTTTGATCTGGCGGTCTGTATATTGTGCCGACTAGAACAGATTTTGCCCTTTCAAATAGAATTTCCACCCATACGGTTTCAATTGTCTCATGATGAAGGTCAGTACGGGTAATGAATTTGGTGTCCTTATGCATGTACATACAAACACCAGCTCCATACTGGTTTCTGTCATTACGGACTATAGTATAGTTCTCTAACTCTATTTCAGGGTCTGTTACAGATGAGTCAAGTTTAGTTTCAGTAAAGCATATTATGTCTACCTTACCGCTCATAAACAGGTTTCTTATTTCATCCAGCTTATGCTTTATGCTGTTTACATTCAGGTGAAAAATGTGTAGTCCGTTTTTATTTGCTGTGGTATTGATGTTGTCGAGTTCCAGGTAATTTTCTTCGTCTGTGTCTGGTGCTGCTGTGGGGGAGGGTGGGGGGGGGCTTTGTTGTTGTCTCCGTGAGGTCTGTGTGTTCAGTTGGTGTGTGGGGAGGGGGGAGGGGGGGGTCCTTTGTCCTGTGTCTTCTCTGGCGGCAACCCTTTGTCCTCCTGGGCTGGTAAACATAGCCAGCCTGGCTAGGTTGGCTAATTTAGCAGGCGATTTGACCGTGGGGTTGCCGGTTGGATTTCTTGTGATTTGCACCGGTGTTGTAGCCTCTGGTTCATCCCGTCTCGTTCTGGTCCCTCGGGCGTTCCGAGTACATGGTGTACAATTGACAATTTAGTAATTTAGCTGACATTTTTATCCAAAGTGACTTACAGATTGTGAACAACGTGTCACCAGGAGGTGTACATCTCCGGCAGCTAAGGGTCAGTGGCATTGTTCATTAAGTATCGAGTGTTAGTACATAGTAGTATAGACATATTAGCAAGATAGGTAGTATAAGAATAGTAGCATAGTATTAGGGTACATAATAGTAAGAAAGACTGTAAGTAACAGGCCATCAGAACATTGAACACTGATCTCTACACACACAAGCACACATGAACACACACACCACACATCTGCACTCTCTCACACACAAACAACACACCACAGGTCACTTTAATCACACGAGAAGAGGTCACTTTAAAGGAAAGGAAAAAGGTCACTTTAAAGGAAAAAAACAAAACATAACTGGATGTTTTTGTATAGTATAGTTAGGATAGCATAGTGACAGGGCAGAACTGTATATTGTATAGAAAGTGCACATAGGATTCATTGCCTTTTGTATTTTATCTTTATTTTTATCATGTCTATTTTATTTTATTTCTATTCTATTTTATTCTATTATTATTATTATTTGTTGCACAATCGAAGCAGGCATGGCCACCTTCATTTCACTATATGTCTTGTGTATGTATATGATGAATAAACCTCTTGAATCTTGAATCTAACAGGGTTAGTTTTTTCCCCCAGATGTTAACTCATTCAGCGCCAGAGGGCGCTGTGTAGCCTACTGTGTGGTTGAAAGGCCAGCATTCTAAAGTATAGGAATACGTGGCGGTGTTTTCAGGGCTATAACTATATTATAGCTATGGATACAATACTATTGCCCATTTGACATAGAGTATCTATCATTCAATATGTGAAAAAGAAATAATTTTTTCATCCATACATTCCTGTTTTATACCGTGGTGAATATAAGTATGGTTTTAGGGTAATTCATGGGAGGCTGGTAATAGCCTCCAACGTGTATTATACTAAATGCATTTGGCGTTCCGTCCCTACACACGCTACAATTAAAAAATAAAATGAATTAAATTCACCAACGGAATACGTTATGGACTAGCGTTACACACATACGCTCGGATCGCAATGAAGGCATGCTTTGATCAACGCAAGGTTGATATCATATAGCCCTTACCTTAACTAGGATGTGTCCCAAAAAGAATATTCCAATTATCTGATTGCGAGTCCCAGTATTGGTGTCGATCGTGTCGCCAACATAATCCGCCATACATCATCCATCTGGAGCACTTGACGCTCCTCAAGCTGAATGGAAATATTGAATAAAAGAAAAAACGGCCAAAACCCGACTATCATGAAAGTCATGGAAAAAATAGTCTATGAACAGGTCGAAAAGTACCTAGCGGGAAAAAAATCTAATCTACGAATTCCAATCTGGCTTCAGAACATCCCACTCCACTGACACATGCATTCTCTATTTTAATGACCACATCAAACAAGAGGTGGACGCAGGAAAATACTGCGGCATGGTCATGCTGGACCTACAAAAGGCCTTTGACACGGTCAATCACTCCATTCTGATTGACAAGCTAAAAGCAATTGGTTTTGATAGTCTATCGGTGAGCTGGATGCAATCCTACCTTGAGGGGAGGGAACAGATGGTGGAGGTAAACGGTACCCTACCCCCCCCCCCCCCTCACAGTGAGCTGTGGTGTTCCACAAGGAAGCATACTAGGACCGCTACTGTTCCTAATTTATGCAAATGACATGTCGTCAGCTTGTGACTGCAACTTGTTCCTGTTTGCGGACGACTCAGCCCTGCTGGTCTCTGAAGAACAAGTTACAGGTTGAAAAAACCCTCAGCTCGGAACTAGGCAGAATCTGCATATGGCTCGCTGATAACAAACTATCATTACACATGGGCAAAACAGAGTCCATTCTCTTCGATTCAAATAACAAACTCAGCAAGACCGACGGCTTCTCAGTTACAGTGGGTGACAATATTGTCACAAGGAAAGATGAAATTACCTACCTGGGTTCCATCCTAGAGGCTAATCTCTCCTGTGACAAAATGGCATCCAATGTAATAAAAAAAGTCAACCAACGAACTCGATTCTTGTACCGGATCTCCTCTCTGGTAAACAAGAATACCCTGAAGACTCTGGCAGGAGCACTCATTCAGGGGTACTACGACTATGCTTGCACCTCATGGTACCAAAGCACCTCAAAGGCGCTAAAAACAAAATTACAAACATCTCAAAACAAACTGGTCAGACTACTGCTTGACCTTACTCCTAGAACCCACCTCACCCCTGCCCACTTTGACAACCTAGGATGGCTTAGAGTAGACGACAGAGTACAGCAACTTGCAATGGGCCTGGTCTACAAGATACACTACACGACCAAGGTACCCATGTACATGTCAAAATACTTCCCAAAGGTCAGTGAATACCACAATCACAACACCAGAGGGAGCTCCACAAATCATGTTAAACCCAGATTCGGCTCAAATAAGGGACTAAACACGTTTCGTAATTATGCCACATCAATGTGGAACGCCCTACCCAAAGCTGTAAAGGAATGTGGATCACTACCCACTTTCAAAACCTCTCTCAAGGGACACCTACGGGAGACTGCAATTCAAAACTGGCCCCTGTAAATATCCTAACCCAACCCCCTCCAATGTACAGTCATTTACCTAGTATGGTTTTGTCAATAGTCCAATGTACAATTTTGTTTGTTTGTACAGTGTCTCCTCCCCCCCCCCCTCAATGTACAGTTTTGCTTGTTTATACAGTGTGTCTCCCCCCCCCCCAACCACCTCCAATGTAAATTACCCAGTATGGTTGTCAATATCCCAATGCACCCAACCCCCCCCACCCAACCTCCTCCAATGTACAGTTTCTACGTCAAATGTATATACTCCCTTTTCTTCACTCCTTCTGTATCACAAACAGTACTGTATTTGCAAATCTGGTATGTCATAAATGTATAGATGTAGCAGTACTGACTATCTGTATGTCATGAATGTCATATATGTCCTGATGAATTGAAAATGGGGGACCCTGATGTAAACAAGACGAAAGTCTTTCTCTGGTCTGCATCCCCTTAACAATTGTGTGTACTGAGCTGGACTGTATTGTACCCATTCTGCAATCTGTTAATAAAGTTTTCAATCAATCAATCAATCATCGGGTCTGGCGCGGAATGAGTTAAGTATATATGTATTACAGTAGGCTATGTATATATTTAATAATAATAATAAAAAGTTTTTAAAAAATCTGTGAAAGGTTATTCAATTGATTATCACCGCTACAACACTATTATCAAGGTGTCTCACACAAAGCCTTGACAATTGCTACAATCCTATGGCTGTGTTTTCTTTATGGCTCAATACAGCCAGTAGATATGACACCTGAAATTCACCATTATGTGTGGTGTACTTACAAAGAGCAAATATGACTTGTACATGTAGTGGACAACTGAGACACAGGACAGGTAATTTAGTACTCAGTGATCTACATTTACATTTACATTTTGTCATTTAGCTGACGCTTTTATCCAAAACTACTTACAAGTTTTGTACGACAAGTCAGCAGGAAGGGTACAGCTCTATCAGCTGATTAACAATGTTCATCGAAGTGTTCAAACGTGAGTGCTACAGTGTCGACTATCGAGTGTATATTAGTATATTAGGAAGAGTGCATTAGGGCGGTCAGGTGGCGTAACGGAGATTGCGTTCGTCACCAACACCGGAGACGCTGGATTCGCCTGTTCGAATCCAGCTCACAGCTCCGGGGTTGTCACCAGCTTGGCTGGCCGTTCACACTAATACAATTGGCAGTATTAGAGGGTGGGAGAAGCTGTCGGGGTGGGTCCGGGTCGTTGTAAACAGCGACTCCTACAGTTCGGTCGGGGCGCCTGCTAAGCGCGGATAGGATCTAAGGGCGGTAGTGTGATCCTTCCACACGTTACACGCTCTCAGTGAGAGTCCGCGCTGCCAGGTGAAAAGAAGCGGTTGATTGGCTAGACGTGTGTCGGAGGAAGCACGTGATAGCCTCCACTCTCCCAGACCGACTGTGGGGGGTAAGTGCGCAGCAACCAGGAAGGGGATTGGGAATTGGCATAACGACTAACATTGGGATGGGAGAAAAAATCAAAGTAAAAAGGAGGGGGAAAAAGATCAATAAAAAAAGAAAAAGGAAGAGTGCATTACAGTATAGAGGACAGTAAGATTTTTTTTTTTTTTTCAAATATTGATTTAAGAAGTGTGTGTCTTTAGTCGATGGCGAAAGATTGGTCGGGTTTCGGCTCCTAACTGATGGGAAGTCCGGTCCACCATTGTGGAACAAGGACCGAGAATAGGTGGCTTTTCTTTGATGACCCTCCCGGAGCTCGGACAGCAGTGGGTCTGAGGCGGCCAAGACCGAACAGTATAATGTTGTGTCCGTCATTTAGTACTCAGTGATCTAACCGAACAGTATACTGTTGTGTCCGTCATTTAGTACTCGGTGATCTAACCGAACAGTATAATGTTGTGTCCGTCATTTAGTACTCAGTGATCTAACCGAACAGTATACTGTTGTGTCCGTCATTTAGTACTCAGTGATCTAACCCGAACAGTATAATGTTGTGTCCGTCATTTAGTACTCAGTGATCTAACCGAACAGTATACTGTTGTGTCCATCATTTAGTACTCACTGATCTAACTGAACAGTATACTGTTGTGTCCGTCATTTAGTACTCAGTGATCTAACCGAACAGTATAATGTTGTGTCCGTCATTTAGTACTCAGTGATCTAACCGAACAGTATACTGTTGTGTCCGTCATTTAGTACTCACTGATCTAACTGAACAGTATAATGTTGTGTCCGTCATTTAGTACTCACTGATCTAACTGAACAGTATAATGTTGTGTCCGTCATTTAGTACTCAGTGATCTAACCGAACAGTATAATGTTGTGTCCGTCATTTAGTACTCAGTGATCTAACCGAACAGTATAATGTTGTGTCCGTCATTTAGTACTCAGTGATCTAACCGAACAGTATACTGTTGTGTCCGTCATTTAGTACTCACTGATCTAACCGAACAGTATAATGTTGTGTCCGTCATTTAGTACTCACTGATCTAACTGAACAGTATAAATGTGTGTGTTAAATTTCACAGGCTCTCTCTGGCCCCATATACCTGGTGGGTGGCAAACTAAGCTGTGCGGATGTAGAGTTGTTTGAATGTACCCTGATGCTCGAGGAGAAATTTCCGGGAATTCTGGCTCAGTTCTCCAACGTCAAGGTAGCATACGGTTTGAACTTCACTTGTTAACTGGTGAACCTGGTTTGTCTAAGGGTGGATTAGCACATATACGGGATACAAGACAAAAATCAGATTTTGTTCCAGATTTGGAGGTTTCTTGTGTTTTCCCTGGAATATTACCATAGATACGTCTCACAAAGGATTACCCCCCCCCCCCCCCCCCCCCCCCACACCTGTCTGAGAAATGCTCAAATGTTAAATGAATGATCAACACATAATACAACGTTTCTCATACTATTGTCTTGGGTGTTTGCTCCAGTCCTTCCAGGGTAGGATGACAGGTAATCCAGCCATCAAAAGGTTCCTGCAACCAGGCAGCAAGAGGAAGCCACAGCCAGATGACGTTTACGTAAAGACTGTGAGGGATGTGTTCAACAGGACAATTCCTGTATAACTTTGAGAAGTTGTATAGTAAATTATTACTTTAATTCATTCCGTAGTCCTGTTGCCTTTAGGATTTCCAGATTGATCAGATTGATCTGTCAGATGAAGCAAATATCAACACAGCTGTACTTACATTATACATACAGTATATAATATATTATTACATTTACCAAGGTAGCACATCAAGTCGTCAATCAATGTCAAATGTCATACAATTAAAAGAAATTTAAAAACTAAAAATGTTTTCACTGTCTGTGTGTCTTCTTCCACCTGTCCTATAATCCTGTGGCTGCAACTCACCAAATCCCCTTTTTCACCAACCCTTGTAAGTTAACCCCTGGGTTCTCAGTAATACATACCTAACCCCTGTTATATTGATCACAATTTCCTTTAAATGGGATATCTTTTGGATCAATTAGAAGGGAAATGCTAATTGCTAAATGTGCAGGTAATTACTTAAGGTTTGTTGGTATAGGTGCTACCGGTGACCCTGTCACTAACCCTGCACTCATACCAAGGCAACTACAGTAATGATTTAACCTTCTGGTTTCTCTAGATTCTATGTCCACTCCTTGTGCTCGAGCACTAGATGCTTCTAATGTTAGGACCTCGTAAAGTGACAGCTTCCACTCATACTGAGTTTATGGGGAATATTCCATCTTATTGCTATAGGATTTGGGTCTGTCTCTCAGGTATTAGATACCTTCATTAGATAACCCCCAACTCCCAAGGTTCCATCCTGGCCCCCATACTCTTCTCTATTTACATGCTCCCCCTGGCCGAAATCATCCAGAAACACAACATTTCATATCACTTTTATGCCGATGACTCCCAAATCTACCTTCCCCTCAACCCCTCTGACACAGCTAACCTAGACTCCCTTAAAAACTGTCTCAGGGACATAAAAAGCTGGATGGCCCTCAACTTCCTTCAGCTAAATGAAAATAAAACAGATAATTTTGTTTGGCCCCCCCTCTTCCACCAAAACAAACAGCCTAGGACAACTCTCCACCCACCTCAAACCCCACGTCAAGAGCCTGGGTGTAATCTTTGACCCAGAGCTCAAATTCGACCGGCAGGTAAATGCCGTAGTCAAGTCATGCTTTTTCCAACTCCACAACATCACTAAAATGAAACCAATCCTTTCACCTGTCGACCTGGAAACAGTAGTTAACGCATTCATCACATCACGCCTTGACTACTGCAATGCCCTCTACACCGGCATCAGTCAGGCAGCCATGTCCCACCTCAAAATGGTACAACACTCTGCAGCTATGTTCCTTACCGGCACCAAAAAAAGTTAACACATTTCCCACTTAGAATAGACTTCAAAATCCTCCTCCTGACCTGTGGGGCGGCTAGGTGGTGCAGTGGGCAAGGCTCTCACCACCAATGCAGGAGACGCTGGGTTCGAGCCCAGCTCTCCGCATTGCTTCATTTGGCAGTATTAGGGGGTGGGAAGCTGATGGGTGGGGATAGGACGCTGTGGACAGCGACTCCTACAGGTCGGTTGGTGCACCTGCGCAGTAGAATCAGGAAGCGACGGGGGCGGCGTGCCCTCCAAACGCAGACCCCCGACGCTGAAAGATCACGCTGTGCAGGTGAAAAGATGCGACGGCTGCTACCTCGAGTACCGGAGGGGACTCGTGCAATGTATGGCTTCGTCCACATTACAGCCGGCATGGCCTAACAGCGTTCGAGACAGGGGAGGGTAGAATTGGACGATACGAAATTGGGATGGGAGAAAAATTGAAAATGGGAGAAAAAGTAGATCAAAAAAAATCCTCCTCCTGACCTTTAAGGCACTATCGGGTGCAGCACCCCTATACATAACAGAGCTCATCACCCCCTACGCAGCACCCAGGTCACTAAGATCCTCCAACCAGGCTCGGCTGGTCCCCCCCCCCGCACCAGACTCAAAAAGAGAGGCGATCGCTCCTTCAAGGCCGTGGCCCCCAAACTGTGGAACCAGCTTCCCCTGGAGATCCGATCTGCCCCCTCGCTGGAGACATTTAAGGCCCGTCTAAAACCCCACTTTATATTATGACATTGATCTTATGCTTATAAATTACTTGACTTGACTACTTGACTTCATTGGTGAATGGCGCCACGCAATTTGCTCCTTGACATACCCACATGACTTCAAGGGCTGCATTGCTTTCATCACATGAAGGTTGGGCACATTCTTGTCAGAAAGTTCGGGATGCTGCTTGGCCAGATGGACATCCTTCTTAGCAACCGTGACTCCCTCTTTAAAGAGGAGCTCATAGATTGCAATGTCTATGTGTATTAACACTTTGATTGCCTAAGGCTAAATGCATGATATACCATCCGTTGCCAGCTCTATTTAACATGGAGAAGTTCCCCTTCTTTGCAGGGCTATAACTTTTTAAATTCTATTGCTAGATTGCCATTATTAGGGCCTATAATGTATTGTTCATGGTGTAGCAACATTAAACTTTTTCATTCACATATTCATACTAAAATATGGTCTAAGGTATAAGTATGTTTTCATCTCTTTCTGCAGCTTTCTCCAGAACGTGATTTATAGCCCCAAATGCATTATATTGATGATGAAATACAGTTTGATAGCAATCGGCGCGATATAAAAAATTCCAACTGGACGGACTTCTGGAAGTTACTACACGTCATCTGATGTTGACCGGATGGGCGAGGGGGCGTTTATAATTCCGTGGGCAGCGTTATACCATTCATCTAATGTGGGTCATATGTTCATCAGATCAGTTAGTATCGAACACGGTAATATTACACGCTAAAACTCACCCCAGTCTCCTCGGGCCGTTGGGCGATCAGCGTGGGGTAGACAGTTTTCCATTATGGGATGTCGAAATACCCGGTCCATTTCCAGGTTGTATAATAGTATATACGTCCAAATCATGTTGTTTATCGAGTTATTGGCAACGGATCGCTATGTATTGTGTCGAGCTCGAGTCCCGGGACCTATAGCGAGTGCCCGGAAGTAATATGGGTGATCACCACTTCATCCACATGACTTCCTGTTTGGCGCTTCTGCCGATCGGCCACCAGATGGCGCTCTTGAACCGCTAGAGGATTGAGAGGAGCTCAGAACTGTGTGTGAAGGCTGCAGAGGGGAAATATGATTCCGATCACAGATTTTTGAAAAATATTGATATTAAAGACGAGTTAGGGCGTCCTCGGCAACTTTAGCATGGCTAGGAAAGACGCCTAAACACGTTTTCGGCACTTAAAGTGTTAAGAATGAAATTATATACTGTGTAATGGAGATGTTATCTATGTCCAATCCATCTGTGTTAAATCTCTACAGCTTGACTAGTTTAATATGACCAACTAGTAAACTAGTCTGACTACTGCTTTAAATAGCTTCTTGGGAGACCTGGCACATGCACACAATTTGCGACATTGTTATCACATGAGGATACTCGCATGTTAAATGTATCGTGTGTGTGTGAATAAATTCATTCATTCATTCATACAGCAGACACTAGGCTACAGTTCTGACTGTCTCTTTAACGACAAATCAAGGTTAGGAGCATTTTGCCTCTGGTGTGAAAGACATAACAATAACACTGCCTATGGGCTTGTTTATTCATTTCTCCCCTTTGGGCAGATTTTGTTTACCTCTGTCATATCTGGATGTCTAATGTACGTCATTTCAATTATGTATTTAATCTGTGTCTGACCAGACCTCTTGGTCACTTTCTGGTCAGACGCTAAACTGATCTCTGTGGAAGCACAGATATTAAACTGTTGTTTAATGTTCTATGTCTTTATATACAACTGACTAGGCTGGTAAAGCTATGCCTCCTAAAGTGTGCAAACGGAAGTACAGGAAGTACCGGCTACACGCTTTCCGGTTCCGGTCAGCCCAGATCTGTTTAGTCCCCAGCGAAACAAAGAATGAAGCAGACGCTCGTAAATCTCGAAAACGAGAAAATGGAGTTATCAGCGGACATTTTCAACAAAACAATTATAGAAACGTGTGAAGTGCACAATATTTCCTCGTTTAAGCCACTGCAATGGCTTTGCCTGAAGAATTTGCTACATGACCGGGACGTTCTCGCTTGTCATGTCTGAATCTTACAGGATTAATAAATGAAAATGAAATAATTATTCGTTAATTAACGTTCACTTTCAACGAGTGTGTCTAAAGGGACAATCTCCTAAATCTCCCAGCCTTTTGTACATAATGTATCGTGAGGCTGGACGAGGGAGTAGGGTATATCTGCAGTGCCGCAACCCCCGCAACTTGTGTGAGGGCTTGTACTGTGTGTGTTTGTACTGTGTGTGTTGTTTCCGGTAAAACCCGGAAGTAGTCAGTTTGTGCTGTTTATTTTTAACATAGATATCTATATATATCTATGATTTTTAACCCTAACCCGCAACACGGAACGCAGAAATGCAAATGCTGTCGAGTCCTCACTGCTTGTAAAAATAAACAGCACAAACGGACTACTTCCAGGTTTTACGGTAAACAACACACAGTCACAGTCACACACAGTACAAGCCGGGGATGCGGCACTGCAGAATGCTATTGGGACGAGGCGGCGATAACGAGGTTGTTTCTGGGGGGAATGCATTTTCATGAAAACCGTGTCGCGATTGGTCCGTTCGGAGGCAGCTTCCAGGCACACTTTCTTATATCTCACGGAGGAGATAAAACTGGGAATGAGGTTAACAACTCGTGTACAATTGATTGATTGATTGATTGAAACGTTTATTAACAGATTGCAGAATGGGTACAGTACAGTTAAGGGGATGCAGACCAGAGAAATACTTTCGTCTTGTTTACATCAGGGTCCCCCATTTTCAATTCATCATAAATGACAACACTGTCATTTTAGATATTCCACAACAACTGATAATAATACCTGAGAAAGAGTCACCATCATGTATTATAATTTTATATTATATATTATAACAAGATCATTCAAAATTTAATTAAAAAAATATTAAAGGAAGGCAGACTGCCACGTGCAGTGCCTCAATTGGATGTGTTTGAAGTCTGTTGGTGCTTGACTTCCCTACGTTTCTCCTACCAATGGGCCTTGAGCTTGTTTGGAGGTTCTAGCAGGGAGACAGCTACTGGTTTACCAACGAAGTCCGCCGGGAGTCGTCCGCGTCTACCGAGCGCAGGGCTTCGGGAGGGACACACATGGAACGGTGAGGGAGGAAGGGGACACCCGCCTAGCCAGCCAGATCAGCCGAAACAACCCTAGCGATCAATGGGGTGACAGATGTCGCAGCCAGATCGCCCTCACATCCGAAGAAAGGGGAGGAGCCGCGAGATACTTATACCCCTCCGACGACGCACCCTTTCCAGTCAGAGTAGGAGTCAAATAATCAAGCACATTTTCATTTGGACGATTACATCTTGTTCTTTGCAGAATTCTCTACGTTGTTCGGCGTCTTGTTTTTTGTTCGAATAGTCAACTATTACTTGGTAGAATTGATATCCCCATGTCCCACAATGCATTCCCGGCATGCAAATGTCTGTGCTTTCTAGTGGCCACAGCGCACAACGTGCCGATCGTGTCAGTCTTGCAACTCCGCCCTGGTTGAAACCAGAGCTTTGAAACAAAAGTCTCTACTTCCTGTAATTGGTCACATGAGCGACACAAGGCGCACCATTGGTCACTGAGTACAGCCCCGTAGGAGACTAGAGCACCCACCCACCCACATTATGTAGAGATTTTGGCCCAATGTGGCAATGTTTTTCTGTACCATATTAAATATTCCCTTAAAAGTTGGAGGTGCTCTGACCACACTAAATTGAGGTTTTGCTGACCTTTAGATCCAGCCAAAACAAATGTGTCTGAGACAGTTTTAACTATATTGCATGCAGTCAACAAGTTTTACTGTAACTGCATCTCTTGCAATGATGACGCAACTCGTCTTTGATCTTTACTGATTGGCTTTATTTCCGTTCGAAGAGAACATCTTTATTCCGAACCGTAAAACTGTGAAAACATACATGAAATACAATAAATCACTGATCAAACCATAACAACATACATACATATTATCTCTACTTGTATAGGCGTGGCACCGGTCCTTGCAAGGTTGGTTGTATAACCCACTGAACTTAACCTACAAGCACATTACGGCCCCAAACGTACCTTGTTGACTGCATGCAATATGAGAGGAAAGTTAAGAGCTCTGGTGTCGATGTGGCTTGTCTGATGGTCGTGGAGGAGTGAAGGAACGAACCTTATAGTGTCTCTCTATTTATACACTGGCCGGGTCTACTATAACATCACCGCTATGACATCACAATGTTCCAGAGCGTTCTAGCCTGTTCTACCCGGTTCTACTATGACATCACCGCTATGACATCACAATGTTCCCGAACATTCTAGCCTGTTCTAACCGGGACTACCTATGACATCACACTGCAGCTAACTGGAATTACACTATGACACTCCTGCAGTTACAGCGTCTGTGCAAGTTCCTTAACATTCCCCCATGTTTTATACTTAATATACATTCTATATGTTTTATAGATAATAATAATAATAATAATAATAATAATAATAATAATAATAATAATAATAATAATAATAATAATAATAATAATAATAATAATAATAATAATTAATAATAATAATAATATGTTTTATACATCATATGTACACAAGCCACAGCCAGACAAACGTCTTTCTCTGGTCTGCATCCCCTTAACAATTGTATGTATTGAGCCGTAGGCCTACTGTATTGTACCCATTCTGCAATCTGTTAAATAAAGTTTTCATTCATTCATTCAGATGACGTCTACGTAAAAACTGTGATGGAGTGTTCAGCAGCACGTACATGACAGTTGTACAGTGTCCCCCACCCACCCCTCCTACCCAACCTCTCCCCACCCACCCAACCACCTCCAATGTACAGTCCCCCCCCACCTACCCAACCTCCTCCAATGTACAGTTTCTACGTCAAATGTATATACTCTCTTTTCTGGACTCTTTTTGTATCACAAACAGTACTGTATTTGCAAATCTGGTATGTCATAAATGTATAGATGTAGCAGTACTGTCTATCTGTATGTCATGTATGTCATATATGTTATGATGAATTGAAAATGGGGGTCCCTGATGTAAACAAGATGAAAGTCTTTCTCTGGTCTGCATCCCCTTAACAATTGTATGTATTGAGCTGTACTGTACTGTACCCATTCTGCAATCTGTTAATAAACTTTTCAATCAATCAATCAATCAATCAACCAATTCCTAAATAACTTTGAGACGGCGCTGCGGTTGTAAATTATTACTTTAATTAATTCCATAGTTGCCTCATCTACTCAAGCTGATAGAGAACTTTGGTGATTTATCGGGATTTAAAATAAATTGGCCGAAGTCGGCTTTCCTTCCACTTAACACCCATGCAAAAAAAGACACAACCCTCCCAGGTGAGATACCCATGGTAAAACATTTTAGATGCTTGGGTGTGGAAATATTTCCCACCATAAGACAAACGGTGAAGCACAATTACACAAAAATACAGAACAAAATCAAAGACGACCTGGACAGGTGGGCAAAACTTAAAAACTCAGTACAGGCAAGGGTATCAATAGTTAAGATGGATGTACTACCAAGAATCAACTTCATCAGTTCAATGCTACCGTTACCCCCTCCAGAGGGCTACTGGAAAAGATTACACTCCTCCACATACAAATGTATTTGGAATAACAAACCACCTCGCATAAAAAGATCCACCGCACAGAGAAATAAAGCAGACGGTGGCATGGCAGTTCCAGATTTTTTCCAATATTTTAAGGCTTACACATTAAGACCATTGACAATATGGTTTGATCCCCAGGCATTGGTATCCTGGAGAAAATTGGAAGAAAACATAGTAGCCCCACAGAGACTGAAGGACATAGCACACACTAAACTTCCAATCAAGCACTGTGAGCGGAAATTTGGCCCCATAATTACCCATGCAATCCGGACATGGCGGGAAACACTAAAAAAATATCCTAACCCTCAAAAATGGCATAATCACACTCCCATATTCAATAACAATGCACTCTTAATGGAAAAACGTCCTATAAGATTCCCTATATGGGAAGAGCAAGGCATACACTCATTAGGGGATATTTTTAATAACCAGGGTTTTTGTAGTTATGGAGAAATATGCACAAAGTTTAACCTCACCGAGTCCACATGGCTTTTTTACATACAGTTACGCCTATGTTTGAGGTCTCACGGTGTTCCATTAGACATACCAGTCGAACACCACAGATACCACAAATTCTTCTATGAAAGAGAAACATTGAGAGGTTTTGTATCAGGTTTTTATTATCAATTACTAACGTCCTCGTATGAAACCCTCCAACTAGACACTGTCTGGAGGAGGGATATACCAGACCTGGAAAGTGACTTTGATTGGCAAGAAGCATGGGCAAATGTCCGTCTTACATCAAGGAACCCGGACCATCAACAAATCAATCTTAACTATATTCACAGGACATACTTGACTCCTATAAGACTGAACAGAATTGGCCTGAAACAAGACTCAAAATGCTCCCAATGTACAAATGGAGACGAAGAGACATTTATGCACATGTATTGGGACTGCCCACCAGTTAAGGCATTCTGGAAAGATGTGACCCATCAATTATCAAAACTCGTATCTTGGAATATACCAGTACACCCCTCTGTATTGCTTTTGAATGATGTTTTTGAGTTTGCAGTAAATCCACAGCTAAAGAGATTGGTTTTATCGGGTATCACAGTAGCTAAAAAACTGATCGCATCACGCTGGTTTCAACCGGAAAAAATGTGCCGGAAAGTTTGGTCTCTTACATATCTCGATGTGATTTATCAAGAAATATCTACAGCAAGAATTCTGGGTCTCAACGAATCCAAAATGTCAATGTGGTTAGAAGTGGTGGAGAGAATAAAAGCTAGCTTATAATGGTAGTGTCTGGTTAGGAGTGAGGGATAATGGAGGTACTATCCAAGGAGGGGTCCGGGAGGGGGGGGTTCGAGCTGGAGCATATGTGTGTAGGGTTTTAGAAAATAGGTATTAGGGGTATATCCTGTATAAGGCATTTGTATAATTGGTAATTTCGTTGGATATACACTGTATACGGTAAAATATTATTATAGACTTTTTTTTGTTTTCTGTTTCTGTACTTGCATGTAATTTTAGCCACCTTGACTGTTAGTTTCATTATGCATTGTGTGTTGAGTACTGACTTTTAATAATTTTTGTTTTGCAATAATAATTAAAAAAAAATTAATTCCATAGTCCTGTTGCCTTTAGGATTTCCTATTGTTTTATACATAATTTGTACATTGATCTGTCACATAAAGCAAATACCAACACAGCTGTACTGTACTGTATTATATTATTACATTTAAAGGTATCACATCGAGTCATTAACCACTTTAAAATTTCATGTGGACATCACACAATAAAAATAACCCTTTCAACTAATAACTAATGGCTGTATAATTGTGAAATAGATAGATACATCCGGGTCAAATTCTCAATCAGTAAGGGCCTGATTCACAGTTGAGGACTTTAGCATGGTGGAGAAGATGTTCTATCTGATGTTTGTCGGCGCACCAGATATACACGTGGCCAGTTTATTAGGTACACACGACACCTGTACACAGTACACGCAATGTGTAAACCTAAGTAGTAGAGTGTAGATTATTGTATAACAAGCCCGTTTTATAGCTGTGGAGGTTTGGGCAATAGCTTTTTCAATGGACGTTTCCCTCATCCCCTTTATCCCATTTGAAGGAACACCCTTTGATGCTCATAACAGGCTGAGGTAGAATAGTCTATAGGTGGTGAATAATTATTGGTAGTATGCTAATTCAATATAGCAAAGTAGTTCATTAACATACACTCCCTTTCAGCCTGCAATCGGATAAGTCATAATCACTCTGACAGACTAAACAAATTGAGCTTTGAATGGATGTGATAAGGTGAAAGGGTCATTGCAAACATGTGCCGTGGTACAAGTCACTCTCTGTGCCCTTTGACTTGGATTCGAGTTCCCAGAAAGCACCCATTTAAAGAGACAGGTTGTTTGTTAACTAAAGCGTCCTATTGATGGCCTATTGCATGTCGAAACAGGCACAAGGGTGGAGCAAATCCCATGACATTTTAAGTCTTTATGGCCCAGGCAGCTACCCATTCAAAAAACAACAAAGGTTGCACACAAAGTGCCGTCAGCTATACTGGTCAAAAGTCACACATAGCACTACATGTCACTACTGTTTAGCATTGAACTGGTCCTATCAGCTTGCCCAGCAGGGGTTAAAAAACATACAGAGTAACAATATGAGTGACAATTAAATGATCCCCCAACAGCAATCTATTTTAACCTGTGTTTCAACTCATTCTATAGAATGTATGTAGTATGTACTTCATCCCTCGATCCCAGTTAATAAAGCCACCTGTGTCCCTTCATCACCCTGTCCTAGAAGGATACAGCAATACATGAATAAATAACTATAATACTATAAATATTGGGAATATCATCAATTGTATGCATATTTATTAAGACACTTTTCAACAATGACAATTCTTTAAAAACTCTCTTTAATCAGTGAACCACATTAAAAAAAAAAAAAACATTGATCTGGTATTTCAACAATCTGAACATTTCAGTGTTGTTAACCTCAGATACATGAGGCTATGGATATGGTAGTGAATCTATAGCGAAGAGTTCCACAAAAACTGGCTTCACTAGAACAATCATAGTTCTACAGTAGTAAAACATAAAAAAATTAATAAAAAAAAAAAACATAAGACCTAAGATCAACATACTGCATACAATCAAGTCCTTTCTGCTCACACACACACACACACACACACACATACACAATTAAACATTTAGTTTGATTTACATTTGCGCATCAGTGTTCCTGGAAGACGCTAACAGCTAATCTTGCAAAACATTGAGCGGTAGCTGTTGCAGGATCTGGTGTAGCCATGCAGTGTATCATAAACAGGGAACAAACTTAACTTTTTGACTTACCAGCCATTTGGCTGGTAGATTTTAAAAACTACCAGCCAGGCAGATTTTTTACCAGCCAAAAATTAAAAATAGCTTTTTAGTATATCGCCATGTGTTATTATTACTATATAATACTCTCATATGCTATTTTCAATTAATATCATAAACAACATAAGGAATATTAGCATAATTTTGAGTGGACTGAAGGAATGAGTCAGCGTTAATAGTTTTAAATGCAAATAATTTATTGAAACATAGAAGTGGGGTCGGGGACACACACACTGTTTCAACTCACCACCCCCGCATCATATTGTAGTCTAGTCTGTCTTCAAACTTCCACTCCTCTCGAAACCTTTTTATATTTGAATATCAACATTATCTGTGCATCCTCAGTAATCCTGAGTTTACTACAATATACCGGTACTCCTCTCCTGAGTCTTGACTAGTGACTTCATCGTCTTTCCAAACGCACGCACACACACAGAGAAAGGGAGAGTGCCCCCCCCCCCCCCCCATTTCCCTTTCCCCAGTCCACACTGTCTGCTGTTCTCTATGGCTCTGCCGCTGATCAGGATTAGCTTGTTAGCTTACGCTAACATAACGTTCATTTCGGGCGATGTGGGCATAAAGGAATGGCGACGATGCAATGCATGTTAGATGCATTTGACCCGTTGTGAGAAGAAGAAAAAACCACAGACTTATTTCGGCTCGCAAAATAGGCGCACTGCTGTGTAGCTCTGCTCTCGGGGAACAAACATAACTTTTTGACTTACCAGCCATTTGGCTGGTAGATTTTAAAAACTACCAGCCAGGCAGATTTTTTACCAGCCATTGGCTGTTGGCTGGTACTTATTTTGTTCCCTGATCATAAACAATGCAATTGTATGTAAGTTGGCATTGTTCCCTTTTAAGTGTTTTTTCTTTGACAAACACAAACAATGTGCCAAAGGGATTTATTCTCTTAACACTTTCAATGCTAACAACGAGATAACTCGTTTGTTCATGCCGACCGTTCATTGCCAACGACGAGAGATCTAATTTATTTTTTTATTAGCGATTTTAATTCATATTTCATCAATCTAGCCTCACGTTAGTGCTGCAAACTCTCTCTGAGCTCCATTGGGAAAATACCGCCCCCTATCATCTCTCCCTGTGGTGCTGCACCCCTTTGGAATAGATTGAATGAAACACATGGGGGGGGGGGGGGGGGATCCGGCTTCCTCATTTTACTTCTCAGGCAAGTCACTCGAGAGGATCGGATTCATTGCAGAGCCCCAGAACAGCGTGGAATACATATTTCCAGTACCCAGCGTTGGATCAATAAACGCGATCGATATTTGGAATGGCGATCAGGAATTGGAATCATCTTTTTGGAGAACATCTGATCTGAGGTAAGGAATCTATTTTACCAGTCTTAGGATAATCAGAGATTTTTTTCACAGAGATATCAACGTGTGCCCTATGTGTGTGTGTGTGCTGATCAGGAAATTATATAATCTATTTTTCAGCCCGCTTCTATAGCGTGCATAAGTACACATATACTATCGATAATCTAGCGTTTATTTGAAAACTATTCATAAATAGGCCGAAAAATGAAAACGTTTTGTGTATTCCAGAATATTCCAGTAAAGGGCGCTTATCACAGAATCTTTATATTTTCCTGAAACTTTAAAAAAACGAGTGTTTTTCAAAATGGTATAAAACGGAAATTAACCGATTAAAAAACAATCCGTTTCAACAATGTTGACTGCAAACAAGTCATTGATAAGCAACGGCCAGATTAGACACATAGCCATAATTTAAGATGTAGTTTATGCGTTCGCAAATATGAGAGCGCTATCATTGAAGTGGGTGGTGGCACGCAAGCACTAAATCGTGCACCCCCTGCTGGCACTGAAAGTGTTAAAGGGGAACTATTTTACTATTTATTTCACTATTTGGGAACTTTTACACAATTCCTGTGAGTCTATGGAACACCTCTGTAATTTTTTTCTTTTTTAATTCATTGTTTTGTATTTCTAATCAAGTACTCAAAAACAGCATTTTTCTACCTCAAGATCTTAAGCCGTTTTGAGGCTGGGCTCCAACCACTATAACCCTAACCCTGCCACATCAACTGCCACATTATTATGCAGCTGAGACATCTCTGACATCACAGATCAGCACATTTTCAGATGACTCAGTTCAGTGAGGGTGAATATTGTGAGAGGAGAATTGGAAGAATGCGCCAATATGAGAATTAGAGACATAGATCCTATTAATATAAGTCCACATAGCTAGGAAATAATGCTAAACACTGAAAAAGGCCATTTATAAGATAGTTCCCCTTTAAGTGCCGTTGTCCCTTCGTCTTGGTCAGTTGTTTAGGTTCTCCAATCACGCCATCAACAGGAGAAGCAGTCGTACAACCATCAGCAAACTGTATGAAGGAGACAGAAATATGTTTCACAATATTTTAAACGCAGATTACAAACCTAATTTGCATGAGAAAAGTCAGTGCCCTATTCTTCTGCATCTATACAACAGTGCCAGACATTACATCCAGGTATCATCACACATTGGAGGGTTCTCCCTCTAATTTTTAGCTTTAGGAGAGAGTGGTACGTGTTCACATGTGTTGACTTCCAATCTTCCTGGGGCGGCAGGAATAATGCAAATTCTTTAAATGGGTGGCATTCCCCTTTCATTTCTTGACTGGATTTAACTATTTTAGTCAGTGGGCGTTCAATGTGATGTACGCTGCTAGTGGCCAGACTGGCACTTTAACCAAAGAGTTCTACAGAGTTTCCTTAAAGGTTAACAGTTAACGGTGGTCACCGCCGGGGGTGAACTGGCAGCACAGAGGTGAGTATGTGAAACCTCCAAGGCTGAGGAGCAGAAGTGGCTTCTGTTGCCCATGTCTGTGTGTGAATGACGAGATGGCACTGCAGTCAAGTCACATGACTGATAGAAGGATCCCAAATCTTAGCGAGAGCCGAGATGACAAGCTCAGTCTGAAACATATTTAAATTTGTACCTGCATGTGGGTGAAAAGTAAAGGCTGTGTGCCTATATCACTACAGTTGAAGAAAATAATGCAACAAATATTGCAATTTATCAAATGACAAGAGTTTACAACTACAATGTGTTCTTCTTTGTGTATTGGTAGGTTGTTTTCATACCTTCCCAGCTTTTCCAAACCTGTGTGCGTGTATCGCTTCCGCAACGGAATTCGGTTTCCTGGTTCCTCTGACTGGCCGCGACCCCCACGTGACCCGCCCCCCTATCCACCGCTCTGCCGCTGCCGCGCGCGGCAGAGAGCGGCCGCGGACGCCCTCGCTTCCTCAATTTATACACATGGAAGTATTGACTGAATGAATGAAAACTTTATTTAACAGATTGCAGAATGGGTACAATACAGTACGGCTCAATACACACAATTGTTAAGGGGATGCAGACCTGAGAAAGACGTTTGTCTTGTTTACATCAGGGTCCCCCATTTTCAATTCATATAGAACGACGTGATATTTTATTTGTTTGTCATGACAAACCAATTACATAATCCAACATATGTGTAAAGGCACAACATATCCAACATATGTGTAAAGGCACAACATATTCCAGTTAACGGTATCTTTTTTTAATGATTTGTTACGGCGCAATCAATACTTCCATGCATTCGGGACCTCCATGTTTGGGGGTATTCATCAGACAAATCGGATGCGGGGATTCGGCTCCCATCAGGCGGGCAAGAACTGCGGGTTTTCAGCCTCTCCCCGCTCTCCTGGAGCTTAAGGGGGAGCTTAGTATTTCTGCCGCGGAGGAGGTGGCTACAACATCAACACACAGTGACTACATGCAGTCACTGTGTGTTGGCGTAGCCAGCGGGTAAATCGCGATTTTTTTATTTGTTTGTCATGATAAACCAATTACATAATCCAACATATGTGTAAAGGCACAACATATTCCAGTTAACGGTATATTTTTTTAAAGGGGAACTATTTTACTATTTCTTTCACTATTTGGGAACTTTTACACAATTCATGTGAGTTTATGGAACACCTCTGTAATTATATATTTTTTTTAATTCATTGTTTTGTATTTCTAATCAAGTCCTCAAAAACAGCATTTTTCTACCTGAAGATCTCGAGCCGTTTTGACTTGAGGCTGGGCTCCTAAACCACTGTGTGGCCTTCGCGGCATCTGGGACATTAACATGCAGCAGTGTCTATCTGACATCACAAATCATCACATTTTCAGATGACTCAGTTCAGTGAGGGTGAATATTGTGAGAGGAGAATTGGAAGAATGCGCCAATATGAGAATTAGAGACATAGATCATATTAATATAAGTCCACATAGCTAGGAAACAATGCTAAACACTGAAAAAGGCCATTTATAAGATAGTTCCCCTTTAATGATTTGTTACGGCGTAGTCGTTCTATATGAATAAAAAATGGGGGACCCTGATGTAAACAAGACAAACGTCTTTCTCAGGTCTGCATCCCCTTAACAATTGTGTGTATTGAGCCGTACTGTATTGTACCTGTAACTGAGGGGTTACAAAACCCTGACTGTATTAAAGATTGTGATAGATTAAACCACTGCTAACTATTATTATTATTACTTGCCAGAAAGTACAGTTATAATATGGCAGACACTCAGAATAAGACGGCACGGTGACAAAGAAATATCATTTATAGTATTTATTATTATGCAGTAATTGTACAGAATGGGAATTAAGGGTCGCGCTTGTATGGCGAAGAATATGAATAAAGTCAGTCAGTAGCAAAGTCAGTTGGAATGAATAATTCCTAAGCTGGGATACTAGACTAAACGCCGCCTGGCGTAGGATGGCACTATAGTGGGCAAACGATGGTACCGCTGGAGACAGGGGGTATCCTCCCAGAGATGTAAGCTCTGGAGGAAAGAAGAATGTTCGGATACTCAGTCTGTTCACTTGAAGAAAGGGGGTTCTCGTACGGAATCCAGTCCTTATAATCCAAATGCTCAGCAGCAAAGCAATAGCTGTAATCCAATTGCTCGATAGCAATGACGATAGCCAGCTAGCTTCGGTCCTCGAAGCTAGCCCGAGGTAAGATCTTCAAGGTGGTTAAATCCAAACAACAGTGGGTATTAACGATGCTCTTCTCCACGGTAGTACGTTCCACAATCACTATAATCCAACCAATACTGGTTCTGCAATCGCCGCAGTAGGTTCCAATATGCACATGTCCAGTAGTTCCACGACTAGGCCCTCCTCGTGTACTGGCACTAATTACTAAGTCCACGCACACTTGCTAAGGTTTTACACTAGTTACTAAACGAATGAACTACTTGGTAATGCCGCACACCGAACGAACTGCTGTAACACGATTCACACTAAATGACGACTCTTTACTTCACATTAAGCTAAGTCGAACTTGACGTTACTGCATTAACTCTGACACTTTTACTATTCACTTCGCACGTTAGGTTCACAACACTCTGTTTAGACGAACTGCTTCACACTACATTAGAATCACACTACTGCTGCTGCGCCTTCCACGATATATATACTTAAGTGGCTTTCTAGTGCCAAGCCTCAGCTCTCGTCTCGAATCAATGCGCCGGCACCAGGCATGTCCCAACATGCCCAGACTTGCCTTTGAACCTGACTTCAGGGGCGCGTTGCCTGGCGCCGAGAACGTCAAGGGCATTATCCAATGAGGAAAGTGAATATTACTAGGATTCAAACGCAGGCTTAAAGGGATATAGCTTATATATATAAATAATATACAAGGTATATAAAACAATAAAAACGTAGATACTCAGCTTTAATCTGGCCCTTCACAACAGTACCCATTCTGCAATCTGTTAAATAAAGTTTTCATTCATTCAGTCAATACTTCCATGCGTATAAATTGAGGAAGCGAGCGCGTCCGCGGCCGCTCTCTGCCGCGCGCGGCAGCGGCAGAGCGGTGGATAGGGGGGCGGGTCACGTGGGGGTCGCGGCCAATCAGAGGAACCAGAAAACCGAATTCCGTTGCGGAAGCGATACACGCAACCGGTGTAGGAACCCTGGATCATAACAATTCACTCAAAAACCTGGGCTGCATGTTGGTCCAATTTCATTTTTAGATTCTCACCTTAGTCCTGCCACAATGCCAGGCATTATTTTCCCAGAGTTCTTGAATCTCATTCCCATCACAACTGTGAGTGTTCCTGCGGTAACTGGAAGAAGGGCAAAATAATCACCATGCAGTCATTATAAATACATTCTGAGAGACCTTTTCAATATAGACAGCTGGGAATCAGGATATTATGACCATACTCACGGAGAGAGACCTTGATGTCACGTGCGTCATTTGAGATCCTGAAGGCCCCAAATGCATAGAGGCACCCAAAAACCAAGCCAGCTATCAAGGACATCACACTACCTAGATAGAAGATGATGTATGATAATTAGTATGATAATTGTGATAGAAAATGTAGCAGAAATCATTATGTGTCAGGGCACACATTCCCCAATATACTGACCAAATACTAGATGATTGGAGACTGAGAGTAAGGTTGAGAAATGTGAACTTTTAACCTTTTCTCCTGTATCCCATAAATCCGCCAAATGCTATGACAGCAGCATAGCAAAATCCAAACCAGTCAATTGCCATTTCAGAGCTGTAGAACAGGAACACATAGATTATATAGGCATGTTTGTTTGACATTCATTCTTTACTGAACAAGTAACTTGTATAGGTAGATTTCTCTAATACTATTTAAATATATAACAAAATAAAATAAAAACGTTTTTATCCAGTAAAGCTCTTCATTCATTCATCATTCAAGCAGACAACTTATTATGAACCCAACGCTCTTTAAAACATTACCAACATGTTATCCTCTAGCTTAATCCAAAAACACATACAGTATATAGAGCCATAGGGTCCAGTAAAAAAAATTATAATAATCTGTCGCGAACTAAGCATCCCTAGTCATTATTGGTTATTAATGTGTGTTTTTCCTCTTGGTAGGCTATGCCTCTTCGTTATGACTGAGCTGTCCTGGGATAACGTTCACTCTCCGTGCCATGCGAACAAGGCTGCATGACCCAGCGTTCATGTACAAAACTAACATTATGTGAATAGAAAATGTGTTTAAAATAAATATTGATACCTATGCATGCATAGCATACACTCTATCTTGCGCTTAGCACGTGCATAGGTCATGGTGTATCATAATATTTGACGTAACGACATATTACCTTGGTTTGACAACTCGTCTTCGCCTCTATGACATAGAACTAATATAAAACGCAGTCCTACGACTGGCAATACGCGTGATTACGAAACCTAGCCGCATTTCTCGGAGACGCTCTCTGATTGGCCGACGCCTGTTTCTACACTGGTTAAGCCTAGGCACTCTTCGAAGTAGGTTATGGTTAGCGTTTGTCTTAGAGCGTGACGGCAAGTTCTTTCGACGGTTAAGCTTAGGCACTCTTTCGAAGTTGGTTAAGGTTAGAGTTTGTCTTAGACTTAGAGCATGGCGATAGAACGCCAGGTAGTTTGCAGGCTGTTTGACGTGGAAATGGGCAAAGACACAGCTCGTCACGGATTGGGCAAACGCGTCAGTGGCCAATCAGAGAGCGTCTCCGAGAAATGCGTCTAGGTTTCGTAATCACGCTGAAAAGACTTGTTTACCTCTACTTCCTGGTTCCAAGCTAGACTGTAATGCGCACGCGCCTATATTGTCGTCCAGCTGTCATTTGTCGTTCGAGAGGAGCCTACTTTTTTTAGTTGCTTTTCCGCACCTACTCCAGAACTACGCATGCGCATATTACTACGGCATGGTCATGCTGGACCTACAAAAGGCCTTCGACACTGTCAATCACACCATTCTGATTGACAAGCTAAAAGCAATTGGTTTTGATAGTCTATCAGTGAGCTGGATGCAATCCTACCTGGAGGGGAGAGAGCAGATGGTGGAGGTAAACGGTACCCTATCCCCCCCCCTCACAGTAAACTGTGGTGTTCCACAAGGAAGCATACTAGGTCCGCTACTGTTCCTAATTTATGCAAATGACATGTCGTCAGCTTGTGACTGCAACTTGTTCCTGTTTGCGGACGACTCAGCCCTGCTGGTCTCTGACAAGAACAAATTACAGGTTGAAAAAACCCTCAGCTCAGAACTAAGCAAAATCTGCATATGGCTCGCTGATAACAAACTATCATTACACATGGGCAAAACAGAGTCCATTCTCTTCGGTTCAAATAACAAACTCAGCAAGACCGACGGCTTCTCAGTTACAGTGGGTGACAATATTGTCACAAGGAAAGAAGATATTACCTACCTGGGTTCCATCCTAGAGGCAAATCTTTCCTGTGACAAAATGGCATCCAATGTAATAAAAAAAGTCAACCAACGAACTCGTTTCTTGTACCGGATCTCCTCACTGGTAAACAAGAATACCCTGAAGACTCTAGCAGGAGCACTCATTCAAGGGTACTACGACTATGCTTGCACCTCATGGTACCAAAGCACCTCAAAGGCGCTAAAAACAAAATTACAAACATCTCAAAACAAACTGGTCAGACTACTGCTTGACCTTACTCCTAGAACCCACCTCACCCCTGCCCACTTTGACAACCTAGGATGGCTTAGAGTAGACGACAGAGTACAGCAACTTGCAATGGGCCTGGTCTACAAGATACACTACACGACCAAGGTACCCATGTACATGACTAAATACTTCCCAAAGGTCAGTGAATACCACGATCACAACACCAGAGGGAGCTCCACAAATCATGTTAAACCCAGATTCGGCTCAAACAAGGGACTAAACACGTTTCGCAATTATGCCACATCAATGTGGAACGCCCTACCCAAAGCTGTAAAGGAATGTGAATCACTACCCACTTTCAAAAACACTCTCAAAAAACACCTAAGGGAGACTGCAACTCGAAACTGGCCCCTGTAAATGTCCGAACACAACCCCCGCCAACACCCCCCCCCCCCCCCACTCCTACCCCCCCCCCCCCCCCCAACCACCTCCAATGTACAGTCCCACCCCCACCTACCCAATCCAATGTACAGTTTCTACGCCTAATGTATATACTCTTTTCTTTCTGGACTCTTTTTGTATCACAAATACAGTACTGTAATTGCAAATCTGGTATGTCATAAATGTATAGATGTAGCAGTACTGTCTATCTGTATGTCATGTATGTCATATATGTTACGATGAATTGGAAATGGGGGACCCTGGTGGAAACAAGACGAAAGTCTTTCTCTGGTCTGCATCCCCTTAACAATTGTATGTGTTGAGCTGTACTGCACTGTACCCATTCTGCAATCTGTTAATAAAGTTTTCATTCATTCATTCATTCATTCATTACCCACGGAGTCTGGATTGTCCAGAGATCTACAGGACGAATGCCTAAATGTCAGGGAAGTCATGGGAAAAATGGCTGGGAGTTGAACACAACAAGAATACCCTGAAGACTCTGGCAGGAGCACTCATTGAAGGGTACTACGACTATGCTTGCAGTTGCACCTCATGGTACCAAAGCACCTCAAAGGCACTAAAAACCAAATTACAAACATCTCAAAACAAACTAGTCAGACTACTGCTTGACCTGACTCCTAGAACCCACCTCACCCCTGCCCACTTTGACAACCTAGGATGGCTTAGAGTAGACGACAGAGTACAGCAACTTGCAATGGGCCTGGTCTACAAGATACAATACATACACAACCAAGGTACCCATGTACATGTCAAAATACTTCCCAAAGGTCAGTGAATACCACGATCACAACACCAGAGGGAGCTCCACAAATCATGTTAAACCCAGATTTGGCTCAAACAAGGGACTAAACATGTTTCTGTGGAACGCCCTACCCAAAGCTGTAAAGGAATGTGAATCACTACCCACTTTCAAAAACACTCTCAAAGAACACCTACGGGAGACTGCAATTCGAAACTGGCCCCTACAAATGTCCTAACCCAGTTGTACAGTAAATGACCAAGTATGGCTTTGTCAGTATTCCAATGTACAGTGCTACAGTGTGTGTGTCCCCCACCTCCAATGTACAGCCCCCCCCCACCTACCCAACCTCCTCCAATGTACAGTTTCTACGTCAAATGTATATACACTCTTTTTCTGGACACTTTTTGTATCACAAACAGTACTGTATTTGCAAATCTGGTATGTCATAAATGTATAGATGTAGCAGTACTGTCTATCTGTATGTCGTGTGTGTCATATATGTTATGATGAATTGAAAATGGGGGACCCTGATGTAAACAAGACGAAAGTCTTTCTCTGGTCTGCATCCCCTTAACAATTGTATACTGAGCTGTACTGTACTGTACCCATTCTGCAATCTGTTAATAAACTTTTCAATCAATCAATCAATCAATCAACATCTGCAATTTATTTTATATTCACTGCACTATTTGAGCCAAAAAGTGTAATTATTGCACTTCCAGGGATTTTTGCTCAAATTAATCACTATTTACCTGATTTTAGACATTTGTCGTGGCGGTAAGGCTTCAAATTGATAGTTCTTAGTGTGTTTGAGTATTCTCCCACATTTCCTCATGTTTGGCATACAAACCATTATACATTTCATGTAAACTGCATGAAATCGATTGTTGTGCCATAACTGGTCGAAAGACGAAAGTCTTTCTCTGGTCTGCATGCATCCCCTTAACAATTGTGTGTATTGAGCCGTACTGTATTGTACCCATTCTGCAATCTGTTAATAAAATGTTCAATCAATCAATCAAACTGGTCAAAATGGGGAGAAATACTCAAACATACGAAAAACTATAAATGTGAAGCCTTCACTCAAGGATAGAGTAACATACAACATTTCTTTTTATCATCAAATGGGTAAACGATGACATTTACTTTGAGGGCATGTACTTTTCACAAATCTTCAACCAACCCCCAATTTTATTTGTTTTACAATTCCAAGGTATTTCGTCCAGGAAGAGAGAATACAAAAATAACATGTGGAAAAAAGGGTTCTGGGATTCAGAAAATATTAATGGAGGTCAATGGAGGATAGAATCTGTCTTTAACCCGAAACATCTAACTATTTTGAATACAGGGTCACAGGAAGTGTCCATAGAGTGGTGTCACACTTTTGTAAAACACCACAAAAATGTACCTGGGCCGAATTCCAGACAGAAATGTGTAACTGGTCATTTGAAGATATAGAAGACCTTGTACATTAATCCAAATATATGTTAAAGGTCCACAATTGTTCACTATTTGGATACGCTAGGATGGAGGAACCTTTTCAAAGCGCACACACCCACTCTGTCTCTGGGTGTGTGTGTGAGTGCGTGTATGTGACGTAAATTGGCCAAGTGTGTGTCTGTGAGATGACGAGAGGAGAGCAGCCCTGCCGTTGGGCGAGTGTGTGTGTGTGTGTGTGTGAGAGGGAGAGACGAGAGGACTAGAGAAGAGCTGCCGGTAAAGCAAGAGTCCCATCTCAGCTGTGGCTGAGTCTCCTGAACAACAGTGTGTAGCCCAAAAACTGCCACTGCCCTGGCTCATTGATTGATTGAAAATGTTATGAACAGATTGCAGAATGGGTACAATACAGTATGGCTCAATACACACAATGGGGATGCATTGCAGACCAGAAAGACCTTCGTCTCGTTTACATCAGGGCCCCCCATTTTCAATTCATAACATTTATGTTATGACATACAGTACTGTTACATCCAGACATTTATGACATACAAGATACACAAATATACAGTAGTTTATTTACAGACAGAGTTTCTAAAAGAGAATATATACATTTGAAGGGGAGGAAACTGTACATTGGGGGGGGGGGGGGGGGGGGTTTGGACATTTACCGGGGCCAGTTTCGAATTGCGGTCTCCCGTAGGTGCTTTTTTAGAGCGGTTTTGAAGGTGGGTATAGGGATTCACATTATTTTGCGGTTGTGGGTAGGGCGTTCCACATTGTTGTGGCATAATTGCGAAACGTGTTTAGTCCCTTGTTTGAGCCGAATCTGGGTTGGACATGATTTGTGGAACTCCCTCTGGTGTTGTGGTTGTGGTATTCACTGACCTTTGGGAAGTATTTTGACATGTACATGGGTACCTTAGTGGTGTAGTGTATCTTGTAGACCAGGCCCATTGCAAGTTGCTGTACTCTGTCGTCTACTCTAAGCCATCCTAGGTTGTCAAAATGGGCAGGGGTGAGGTGGGTTTTAGGAGTAAGGTCAAGCAGTAGTCTGACCAGTTTGTTGTTGCTTGTGGAGCACGATATCATTAGGAAACGATTAGGAACACTGTCGAACACTTTTGAGGAAGTGCTGACAGTGGAACAGCTGACGGTGGCAACTCTGCTGTCAAAACCGCTTCCGCATTATTTCCACTCGCCGCTTGCCCGTTTTGCTCATACTTTCAACGTTATGCTAACTCCTCCACAAGCTAAAAGCAATTGGTTTTGATAGTCTATCAGTGAGCTGGATGCAATCCTACCTCCCAGTGAGCTGTGGTGTTCCACAAGGAAGCATACTAGGACCGCTACTGTTCCTAATTTATGCAAATGACATGTCGTCAGCTTGTGACTGCAACTTGTTCCTGTTTGCGGACGACTCAGCCCTGCTGGTCTCTGACAAGAACAAGTTACAGGTTGAAAAAACCCTCAGCTCGGAACTAGGCAAAATCTGCATATGGCTCGCTGATAACAAACTATCATTACACCTTGGCAAAACAGAGTCCATTCTCTTTGGTTCAAATAACAAACTCAGCAAGACCGACAGCTTCTCAGTTACAGTGGGTGACAATATTGTCACAAGGAAAGATGAAATGACATACCTAGTAGGTTCCATCCTAGAGGCAAATCTTTCCTGTGACAAAATGGCATCCAATGTAATTAAAAAAGTCAACCAACAAACTCGATTCTTGTACCGGATCTCCTCTCTGGTAAACAAGAATACCCTGAAGACTCTGGCAGGAGCACTCTCATTCAAGGGTACTACGACTATGCTTGCACCTCATGGTACCAAAGCACCTCAAAGGCGCTAAAAACAAAATTACAAACATCTCAAAACAAACTGGTCAGACTACTGCTTGACCTTACTCCTAGAACCCACCTCACCCCTGCCCACTTTGACAACCTAGGATGGCTTAGAGTAGACAACAGAGTACAGCAACTTGCAATGGGCCTGGTCTACAAGATACACTACACAACTAAAATACTACTAGTAATACTTCCCAAAGGTCAGTGAATACCACGATCACAACACCAGAGGGAGCTCCACAATATGTTAAACCCAGATTCGGCTCAAACAAGGGACTAAACACGTTTCGCAATTATGCCACATCAATGTGGAACGCCCTACCCAAAGCTGTAAAGGAATGTGAATCACTACCCACTTTCAAAAACACTCTCAAAGAACACCTACGGGAGACTGCAATTCGAAACTGGCCCCTGTAAATGTCCTAACCCAACCCCCTCCAATGTACAGTAAATTACCTAACCCAAGAATACAAGTATGGTTTCGTCAATATTCCAATGTACAGTTTTGCTTGTACAGTTGTAGTTTCCCCCACCCACCTCCAATGTACAGTCCCCTACCCAACCTCCTCCAATGTACAGTTTCTACGTCAAATGTATATACTCTCTTCTCTAGACTCTTTTTGTATCACAAACAGTACTGTATTTGCAAATCTGGTATGTCATAAATGTATAGATGTAGCAGTACTGTCTATCTGTATGTCATATGTTATGATGAATTGAAAATGGGGGACCCTGATGTAAACAAGACGAAAGTGTTTCTCCGGTCTGCATCCCCTTAACAATTGTATGTATTGAGCTGTACTGTACCCATTCTGCAATCTGTTAATAAAGTTTTCAATCAATCAATCCAATCACAGTTGATTGTGGGCGGGCGGTGGCAGATCAGATTTCTTATACGTCACAGACAGGGGCGGATTTAGGATTATAGGAGATCCGGGGCTTAGCCCAGATAGGTGCCCCCCCCCCCCTTTTTTTTTTATTTTTGCAGGCAAGGGGTGGTTTGGAGGGGGTCAGATTTTTTTTGAATTTAATTAACCTGTACGTGCAATTTCCTGCAATATAGAGCCTTCAATCTTGACCAATAAAGCTGCTCTTTTCACTATAAAACTCAGTTAACCATAACGTAGTTATGGTTAGATTTATATATTGGGGGGGGAAATATCATATTTTTCATATGATCAAAAAGTGGTGGAGCAAGAGCATACCTTTGCTCCCCCAAGTTCAATAGTGGGAGAGCAGAGATGCTCCGAATGCTCTTATGGCCAGGCGTCTATGATTCACTGATACAAAGTAAAATAGTGCAGTGCAATAAAATAGTTAGTAAAATAGAATAAAATAATGCAATAGTGCATTGCAATAAAATAGTTATCATCGTATTCTTTCGGGAGGCCGGTAAGGAGTGCATTACAGTAGTCGAGTTGGCTTGCGATAAAGGCATGGATCTGGTTTTCAGCGTCCTTTTGATTTATAAATGGCCGTACTTTAGCTATGTTTCTAAGGTGGAAGAATTAAGTTTTTGTCAACTTGTTGATTGTGATTTAAAGGGGCTATGCACTGCTATTCCTAGCACTATTTGGGCAACTTTACACAATTCCTGTGAGTCTATGTAACACATCTGTAATTTTTATTCCAAAAATAATCATTGTTTTATATTTCTAATCTTGTACTCAAAACCAGCATTTTTCAGCCTCATGAAAGCAGGCTATTATTGGCTTGGCTCCACCCATACTAGCAGAATGCTTTGAGTGACAGCCACCCACCAAATAGCTCCGCCCATCTCCCCGTCATTCCATCCAGGTGAAGGTCTCAGGTTTCAGGTTTTTATTTCGACACGCAAAAACATATACCGATTTTACTAACTAATACAACA
The DNA here is from genome assembly GCF_963971535.1 of Notolepis coatsorum. Lineage (NCBI taxonomy): Eukaryota > Metazoa > Chordata > Actinopteri > Aulopiformes > Paralepididae > Notolepis > Notolepis coatsorum. Next base: position 7,721,668 of record NC_140173.1, on the reverse strand, counting down.
TGGCTGTACATTATGTTTGGGATCCAGAGAGCGACCCCACAGTATGATTCAGAAGAAGAAGAAGAAGTCGATTTGCTACAGCAAGGCTTACATTACATCGTTTCCGATTGGTAAGTTGATTGATTGCACTGTTAGTTACTGTTATCTAATGGTTGTGTACTTCTGTCGCGGCCTGTCGAAAACACACACTAACGTTAGATTGTACTGACACCCCCCCCCAAACAACAGCGATCGAGGCTTACATTACATCGTTTCCGATTGGTAAGTTGATTGATTGCACTGTTAGTTACTGTTATCTAATGGTTGTGTACTTCTGTCGCGGCCCGTCGAAAACACACACTAACGTTAGATTGTACTGACACCCCCCCCAAACAACAGCGATCGAGGCTTACAAATAGTTTACGATTGGTTAGTTGATTCCACCGTTAGTCTAACGGTTGCCGAAATAACGGTACTTGACGATGAATTGAAATTGGGGGACCCTGATGTAAACAAGACGAAAGTCTTTCTCTGGTCTCCATCATAGCAGTTGTTGGTATTGAGCAGTACTGTAGCAATACAAATATGGTATGTCATAAATATAGAGATGTAGCAGTACTGTCTATCTATATATATGTTACGATGAATTGAAATTGGGGGACCCTGATGTAAACAAGACGAAAGTCTTTCTCTGGTCTCCATCATAGCAGTTGTTGGTATTGAGCAGTACTGTAGCAATACAAATATGGTATGTCATAAATATAGAGATGTAGCAGTACTGTCTATCTATATATATGTTACGATGAATTGAAATTGGGGGACCCTGATGTAAACAAGACGAAAGTCTTTCTCTGGTCTCCATCATAGCAGTTGTTGGTATTGAGAAGTACTGTATTGTAGCAATTTTGATCATTGATTGATAATTTCATTCACCCTCAAATCAATCTACTAGGTGCACGTGCGGAAATTGTGAACGGATGCCAACAGAGGCTGAGAATGTATGCTGCATGGAAGTTCCACAGGTAAAGTAGTAACACAACCTTGCATCTTGGTAGCACTGAAAACCATGCATATGGCTAACGATTTAATTTTCTATATATATAGGTCAGACGTCGAATTAACCAGGAACCAACTGGACTACTGTGCATGGTTGATCATCCGGGATTGGATCCAGTGTGCTTCAACCCCTATACCATCCAAATGGCAACTAATATCTACAAGGCAGATTTTGGCCGGATACCAGAAAGCGGAATCAATAAGTAAATAATATTTATTACAGATTTATATATTTTTTTACAGGTGTTTCTCCATCTTGCATCTCTCAGACTATACTAATCTTTCTTGCAAACACAATCTAATCCTTATTGCACATCACATATAATCAATGCTTGCTACTGTCCAATGACATGACATGACAAATGGTTATTTCCCAGCTTTTTTTTAATTTTATTTGTGCATAAATATAATACTTCTTTTTCTTCAGCCGTTTCAGATATATCGCGTACAGGTGCTTTGTTGCGTGGTGTTGGGGATACTTAGGCCGCAGAGTGAGGGTAGTAATCCCTTCCTGTGTAGTGGTTCGAATCCGCACCGAATTTCCGGATGCTGATGGTGTCTATACTGGCTTCAGACCGGTACAAGATTGAAGCATGACACATAGGCGGAAACCGCTTCGTCCATGGAAGGCCTGTCGAACTGTGCGCACAGATGTTCTGGGATGGGAACCGCCTCTACCACCTGGATATATGGTTGGGGGTCACGAAGGACGGAGTCAAACAGGAGCTCCATTAGCTGGTTGACATAGTCTGTAAATGAGAAATTGTTATTTGTTTTGTCATGTTAAAAAGGTTATTATTTATTCAATTTATTGTTATTAATGCATTTCCACTGTAAGTGGAAATATTTTTCTATTTATATAGGTCATGTGTGTGCAATAATAAATGTTGATATTTTGACTTACTGACTGTCGCTCGGATTTTCCTTGGTTTAATTGTGTGTCCACCCTTTTTGGCCTTTGGAAAACTCATCTTGTAAGCCGGCGCTCCCGAAGCGTTTGTGGCTTGCTGGGCGATTTGAGTTTTCATTGAAATGCATTGCAGCTAGGTATAGTCTGAAAGGAAAATTTCAATAAGCACAAGCAATATATTTGTAGTTGATCTGAGGTTATCTAATGCAACATAATGAGTTATTTGACAAATCAGGAGTCCATAATTAGTCATTTGTACACAATATAAAATACCTGCAAAGCATTCCTATGTATGAAAAAACAACGTTTTTTGGGGCAAAACGTAAAATCACACTGTGATAGGACTCCAATGAAGACGTTTGATGGTGTGGACTCAGTTTGGCGACATCTTTGATGATCCTTGTGTTTAGCAAAACCTTCTCGAGCTGGTGGGCCGGTTTTGAGTCTAAAGTAAAAAAGAAATTGCATTCAGATATTTCATTAGAGTATATTACAGTAGATTAGAATTATTCAAGCAAGTATACATTTGTAAATCACACCAATCTAGAATGAGGACATAAATAAATATGTTGAGTATATATTCATGATGAAAGACAGACAGACATACCAGGTTTAACCCACTTGCTACTATCTCTCGATACACGGTCAGCATGAAGACAACGCGTGTTGTGAAGGATCAGATTAAACCGAATATATATATTTATTTATGGATATATATTTAATAGTATTTGTATATCGTTTGATATCCCTTGTATATTCCTTGTACATATACACTGAATATCCCTTTAGTCTACTAACAGCCCATAATAGTTTCATTCTACCATTGGACAAGAACCTGGCGCCAGCAGCCAAGCCCCTTGGTTCAAGTTCAATCGTGCCGACGAACATGTCGTTACAAGCCCGGTTCCGCGTAGGAATACGTCTGGCGAAATACGAATGGTACTATTTGTTCACAGCGCATATATATATGGCGCAAGTAAAGTAGAACTTTCTTTTAGTCCATTAGTCCTTTACCCTCCAACCGAGTAACAGACGTGAAGCCTCACCCACGACGCACGTGTGGTGCAGTATGGCCTACTTGGCCTCAGAATAGGCATTGAGACATCGTGTGGATTAATAGTTGAATTGTCATAGTTTGGCACTATACCGTCGAGTGGGACGTATTTCTATTAAGTTAATAATAGTCTATTATGTATGGTGCATCGTTCGGTTAGAGTTATAAAGTGAGCAGTACCCCCATCGTTCCTGGCGTTATCTGGAGTCTTAACCAGGCTGGGCAGACCACGTGTGGTGCTTGCATCCGAGGAGCTCTGGGCCAGGACGAGTGGACCTGTACATTGGATTACTTCACCCGGACGACGACGAGCCCTACACGGCTTGGATTATCTACGTGCTTTGGGTGCTTTGATTATGCCATGGATAACAGCCAACACTGCTGAGTGTTGGAACTACCCCCCCGAGAGGAGTCCAGGTGAGACGGCGCTCTACCCCGAGTGAGGTCGCCTCACGTCTCTTCGTTGTGGACCGGCAGCTACCGTCCACCAGAGGGCCCAGCTGTATTCATCTGCGGACCGAGGTTCTGTGGGCACCGTGTTCAGCACTCTGAATTCTCCCAAGAAATCGTCGGCCAGATGGGATACCGCCAGCGGCTCTCCTAACCCCCCCCCCCCTACTGTCTTACAACCAGCGGGACCCCCCTTTAGTGTATCCAGCTATAATCATTTAAGTACCATCGCTATAGTTCCCTAAAGAACCAGGTTGTATACTTGCTCCCTGCGTAACCAGAGATTGGACATTCAATGTTGATTTACCAACGAATACTCATTTGCCTTACAAGTGCATTCAAATCATAAATGTCATTAAGTGAACGTTGTATATACCCTTTGCTATATAAAATATTCGATTTATACATTTGTGTGGACTTCGTTTCATCAGGTGGGAAAGTGTTCATCATATCTATATCATGTACTGGATGGCCAGAAGTTAAAGTACAAGCGGTAGTGGTTTAATGATACCATACTTATCAATACAGTCAGGGAATTGTACCCCTCAGTTACAATTGGTCCTTCGAGCCGGAGGGTAACTAGTGTAATATTAATATAGTGTTATTAATATTGAAATGGCCTATGATGAACACTCCACGAAACGGTCCTCCTAACGTAGAACGCCCGCAGCGCAGACGACAGCCACCTCAGTACTTAGAGGATTACGCTGTCAGTCAACTACCTAGCCTTCGACAAACGGTAAACGCGGTAAAAGTAGAAAGCAAAATTATGTCTGACCTTAACGACCAGGTTTCCCCGACCACAGAGGCCCTAGTGGGTTCTAATGTAACTGACCAAGCTCACGGTGGGGACCAGGAGGGAGCTGACATGCCTTTACCCCCCGCCAATACCGAAGAAGTAGTCCCCGACCAGCCCCGGGAGGAAGACAACCCCACAGAGAGAGAACTCTGCACGGAAGAAGAGGAGGAGAGCGCTGAGGAAATAGAGCTCCAGGACTCCCCAACGAGTACAGCCAGGAGCGGCTCACCTCAACAACCGTCTTCCCCCAGCGAAGCGGAGAGGATGCTATCACAGGCGTTCCTCGTCAGCCTGACAGCCTCTACCGAACGCGATCGACTTCAGGGTGAACGCGATCGACTTCAGGGTGAACGCGATCGACTCCAAGCACAGATGCTTATCGAGCGCGAACAACTCCAAGCGCAGCAACGGAGCGAAGAAGAGCGCATACGCCTGGAGATGAGACGCCTTCAGACGGAAGAGAATATGGCAAGAGACCGGGCCGACGCCCAGCGCGCCGCTGCCGGTGCCCAAAGAGAAGCAGATCTCACCAAGCGCGAAGCCGAGCGCGACAAGTTACAAGCGCAGCTAATGGAGCAGCTGATCCTCAAGGCAACACCCTCTCCCTCCGCCAGGGGTTCAAGGAACTCGTCGAGACAACAGTCAAGGGCAGCGTCTCCTAACCGAGCAAGCGACCCTGAACTTGACCAACAGACCAAGCCTATACCCCCCGCAGACCCCCTTCCCAGACCGGTCCAAGCGAGACCCAGCTACAAGGAAGGAGCGGCATACACTGCGGAGAAGCTAAATAAACGACTACAGGATCTAGAGGACCTGATAGAAGAAGAAGAGGGAGAGGAGGAGAACCAAGCCCGACGACAGCACAGTACTCCACCGGACCAGGAGGTCCAGTACAGCCCAGGCTATACCCCCGCGGCGCTGCGCTACAGACCCCCGACTCTATTCACGGGTGAGCACGACGCACGACCAGCCCCGAGGAATAGCACCTGGACCAGCGGGCCATGGTACCCTGCCGGTACCAGCCCACAGAGAGGCGCAAGAGGAGACTCGCCTAGGAGGTCTCTCCCCCAACGCTCGCCGATGTATCAGCCATCCACGGCGTCATACATCGCCACGCCGACGTTCCCAGACTTCACCTATGAGAATCGAGCACAGTACACGGAGCTCCGGATGTGCTTAGAGACAATGATGGTGGATGTCGCTGATGAACGCCACAAGTATGCAATATTACTGAAGCACCTGAAAGTACCGCGAGCGCACAATATAGCGCTAGCCTATGCCACCTCTACGACCCCATACACCGCGGCTCTAGCAGCGCTGGACCAGAGATATGGACGTATATGGGATTACGTAATCCAAGAGATAAGGCATATTGATCGCCTACCCCCAGCAACAGACAATCGCTCATTAGACGACCTGTCTATAAAAGTGCAGTCCCTGGTAGGGATGCTGGGAGCGCAACGAGAAAAGGGTATGCACGAGCTATACGCCAACTCTAACGTCGAGAGGATTTTAGAGAAGCTGCCACCCGCCAGACAAGAGCGCTTCAGGCGGCAGAGAGACCACCGTGATCCTAACGGTCCCGAACCATCCCTCCTTGATCTAGCCGACTTCCTGGCGAGAGAAGTCAGCAGCTTACGACTGGATACGTTCGTGCGGAGCACGCCAAGCTCCAGAGAGGGACCCAGGAGAATAAACGATGGAAGAAGATCGGTGACTGTCATGCACCAATCAGAGTCAGTACCGAGCAGTAAGAGCCACAGTACCCCCTCGAGAAAAGAGAAGTGGAAGATGGTGTGCCCCTACTGTGAGAAGGAACACTGGCTGTCACAATGTGACCTGTTCACAAAGATGAATGCAGAAGAAGTGAGTCAATGGATAAAGTCCAACAGGCGCTGTTACCGATGTGCGCGCAGTCACATGGCAGCCGAATGCCGCCTAAAGAAAAGGTGCAGTCGGTGTGACGGAGCCCATCTAGATGTACTACACGACAGTAACAGAAGAAGGCCTGCACCTGCACCATCGAGCAGCACCAAGGCAAGTGTCATGTACATTGACCCCGCCAGCAGCAGTGGCGCCCAAGTGCTCTTAAAGGTAGTCCGTGTGACATTGAGCTACCAAGATAAAGTCATGGACACTTACGCCGTCCTTGATGACGGGTCAGAGAAGACCCTTCTGCTCGCGTCCGCTGCGGCCCAGCTGGGACTGCGGGGGAGCGAGAACCAAATGACGATTCGGACGATAAGAAGAGATTTAAAGACGATAAAGGGCGAGAATGTCTCCTTCACTATCGCAGCAAGCGGGCAGCCAGAGCGACGGTATAGGATTACAAATGCTTTCACCAGCCAAGAAATAGGACTATCGCAGTACACCTACCCCATCGCCAAGCTGATGGATAAATATGTGCACCTGCGTCAACTACCTATCCCGCTCATAGACGGCGCCACCCCGACCCTGCTGATAGGCTCCGACCATGCAGACCTCATCGTCCCGATTGACCGGGTCCATACAGGACCCCGAGGCTGTCCTGCAGCAGTCGAGACCCGCCTAGGGTGGACACTACAAGGCCCCCTCGTTAAATCTCTCAACCGAACAGCAGCCACTAGCTGCCTCCACTCCAGAGCGACAGAAGAAGACACCACTCTCCTGCAGCATGTCGAGAGGCTATGGACACTAGAGACAATGCCCTTTAAGAACGAAAAGAAAGACATTCGTTCTAAAGAAGACATTTACGCCATCAACCTCCTCGAGCAAGGGACAAAGAGAGTCACAGTCGGCGGAGTGATGAGATACGCAACTCCACTCCTGAGGCGAGAGGGAATGCCCACCTTTCACGCAAAGAAAGACGCCACGGAGCGGTATCTATTGAACACAGAGCGGCGCCTAGCCAAAGACCCCGCTCAAGAGAGTGTGTACCGCGCTGAGATTGAGAAGCTAATCACAGCGGGACACGTGACAAAGATTGACATTAAAGAGGCCGATCAGACGACCGAATCATGGTACGTGCCGCACCACAAGGTCCACCACAACGGCAAGGATCGCATTGTGTTTAACTGCAGCTACCAGATCGGATCCCAAAATCTGAATAAAGAGCTCTTGCCCGGCCCCACACTCGGCCCCTCTCTACTAGGCGTGTTACTACGCTTCCGCCAGGACAAGGTGGCTATCAGCGGGGATATCAAAGGGATGTTCCTGCAGGTGAGACTAGTGGAGGAGGACAAGCCCCTGCTGCGGTTCCTATGGAGAGAGAGGATCGGAGATGAGCACCCAGCCATCTACCAGTGGGAAGTCCTCCCCTTCGGAACCACATGCAGCCCGTGCTGTGCTACATTTGCACTACAGAAACACGTCGCAGAGGACCCAGCAGCAGATGAAGAGGTCCGACACAGTGTGAAGAACAGTTTCTACGTGGACAACTGTTTACAAAGCGTTTCGACTCAAGAAGAAGCCGAGGTTCTCCTACTCAAGCTACGCGCCTCCCTGATCAAAGGCGGCTTTGATCTCAGGCAGTGGGCCAGCAGTGACCCGCACGTATTGCGCAGCCTCTCCCCCGCGGACAAGGCTGCCAGCAGCGAGACCTGGATGGCGACAATCCCAGGAGAAGCCCAAGAAATGACACTAGGATTAGTCTGGCGCTTCAAAACAGACTCGCTCCACTATAGACACAAACCCCTGACCACGGAGCAGGGAAGGTCGACGGCGATACCGACCACCAGACGGAGTGTGTACAGAACACTCGCCAGACAATATGACCCGTTGGGATGTATTCTACCTTACACCACCAGGGCAAAGATGATTGTACGAGCACTATGGGACAAGGACCAGGGCTGGGACGACCCAATACCCGCACACCTTGCCTCCACATGGAGAGAGTGGGAGACGGAACTCCGCTCACTCCCAGGCGTCAATATACGCTGCAGCTACTTCCCACCCACAGTGAGGCCAGAGACATGCAAGATGGATCTACACGTCTTCAGTGACGCCTCCGAAGTAGCCTATGGATCGGTGGCCTACTTGCGTGCCCAAGAGAAGGGAGGAGAGATACACACTGCTTTCATCCTGGCTCGCTCAAGAATAGCCCCACGAAAGCAACAATCTATCCCGCGTCTAGAGCTCTGCGCAGCCCTAGCAGGAGCGCATCTAGCCACGTTAATCCAACGAGAACTCACCATTCCGGTGCACAGAACAATCTTGTGGTCAGATTCCACGACAGTACTCACATGGATCAAGTCTGATTCATGCAGATACAAGGTCTTCGTGGGAGTCAGAGTCACCGAGATTCAAGAGTTAACAGAAGCAGCGAGCTGGCGGTATGTGGACACCAAACACAACCCAGCTGACGTCATCACCCGGGGAATGTCCCTAGATGACCTCACCCGTCGCAACATCTACAGTGACGGACCAGAATTCCTCAAGCTCCCGGAAGAAGAGTGGCCTACGCCCACCCCACGGGAAGCGAGTAAAGAGGAGGCTGAGAACAAGAAACCTATGTTCTGTGGACTGAGCACAGTCGCCTCCACAGACCCCAACATAGATGATTGCATTACCCTACCTACAGAGTGCGCAGCTAAAGACATTCCTGTGGCACCACCCAGAGATTCAGTCCACCACTGACATTTCAGCAGCTGACTACGAAGAAGCAGAACTTCTTCTACTACAACGAGCCCAGAGAGACTCGTTCCCCGATGAGCTAGACTGTCTACAGGGAGGAAAGCCCGTCCCATCAGACAGCAGACTGCTCCACCTGGCACCCGAGAGTGACGCCCATAATCTCATCAGAGTGGGTGGTCGCCTGCGGAGAGCCCCCGATCTACCGGATGACATTAAGTACCCGATAGTCTTGAACAGCCGACACAAGGTCACAGAGCTGATCATAAAGAAATACGACGAGGATGTACACCACGCAGGAGCAGAGAGAGTCTTCGCGGAGATCAGACGTCGCTATTGGATACTTCAAGGAAGAGAAGCGGTGCGACGCTTCCAGCGAACCTGTCTAGACTGCCGAAAGTGGCGCGCGCAGCCCAGCATACCCCGGATGGCTGACCTACCTCCCTGTCGCCTCCGACTCGGCGACAAGCCATTCCACTCCACAGGCATGGACTGTTTTGGCCCGTTGTATATAAAGAGAGGAAGAGGAACCGAGAAGCGGTGGGGTATTGTATTCAAATGCATGACCACCAGAGCGATACATATCGAACTCCTTCCGACCATGAGCACAGACTCATTCCTTATGGCCTTCCGAAGATTCACATCACGGAAAGGAAAACCGTCTACATTGTTGTCTGATCACGGGACAAACTTCAAAGGCGGAGAAAGAGAGCTGAGAGAGAGCTTCCAAGCTATGGGCCCAGAACTTAAGACCCACCTCGCTCCATCCCAGATTGACTTCCAGTTTAATCCCCCGAACGCACCCCACTTCGGTGGAACCTGGGAACGAGAAGTACGTTCTATAAAGACAGCCCTGTACGCCGTGCTTGGGGCCCAGACTGTGGCGGAAGAAGTCCTAATGACAGTCCTCACGGAGATCGAGGGAGTATTGAACTCAAAGCCCCTCGGTTACGTCTCAAGTGATGTAGCAGATGTCGACCCAGTCACCCCCAACACACTCCTGATGGGGCGGCTGGACCCTGCGCTACCCCAGACAATGTACAGGCCTGAAGAAGCGAACGGCCGAAGAATGTGGAGGTACAGTCAAGTACTAGCTGACAAGTTTTGGAACAGCTTTCTACTCCACTACCTACCGTCTCTACAGACCCGCCAGAAGTGGGTAAAAGAGAGAGACAATTTGACAGAGGGAACAGTCGTCATGATTATCGACCAGTCACTACCCAGAGCTATGTGGCCGGCTGGCCGCGTAAGCAAAGTGATCACCGGTGCCGATGGCAAGGTCCGAGCAGCTGAAGTGCTCGTCCAAGGGCGAACTTACACACGACCCGTGGCGAGGCTAATAGAACTGCCCAGACTCCCAGACACTATCGATGACGACCATGACCCCATGACTTTGTGAGTTGACTGACCCTTACAGCGGACCTTGAGTGGTAGACAGTGCGGTTAATCTGTCTCTGCTTAGCTAATTAGGTGGGACTAATTAGGGGGCGGCTGTTGTGAAGGATCAGATTAAACCGAATATATATATTTATTTATGGATATATATTTAATAGTATTTGTATATCGTTTGATATCCCTTGTATATTCCTTGTACATATACACTGAATATCCCTTTAGTCTACTAACAGCCCATAATAGTTTCATTCTACCATTGGACAAGAACCTGGCGCCAGCAGCCAAGCCCCTTGGTTCAAGTTCAATCGTGCCGACGAACATGTCGTTACAAGCCCGGTTCCGCGTAGGAATACGTCTGGCGAAATACGAATGGTACTATTTGTTCACAGCGCATATATATATGGCGCAAGTAAAGTAGAACTTTCTTTTAGTCCATTAGTCCTTTACCCTTCAACCGAGTAACAGACGTGAAGCCTCACCCACGACGCACGTGTGGTGCAGTATGGCCTACTTGGCCTCAGAATAGGCATTGAGACATCGTGTGGATTAATAGTTGAATTGTCATAGTTTGGCACTATACCGTCGAGTGGGACGTATTTCTATTAAGTTAATAATAGTCTATTATGTATGGTGCATCGTTCGGTTAGAGTTATAAAGTGAGCAGTACCCCCATCGTTCCTGGCGTTATCTGGAGTCTTAACCAGGCTGGGCAGACCACGTGTGGTGCTTGCATCCGAGGAGCTCTGGGCCAGGACGAGTGGACCTGTACATTGGATTACTTCACCCGGACGACGACGAGCCCTACACGGCTTGGATTATCTACGTGCTTTGGGTGCTTTGATTATGCCATGGATAACAGCCAACACTGCTGAGTGTTGGAACTACCCCCCCGAGAGGAGTCCAGGTGAGACGGCGCTCTACCCCGAGTGAGGTCGCCTCACGTCTCTTCGTTGTGGACCGGCAGCTACCGTCCACCAGAGGGCCCAGCTGTATTCATCTGCGGACCGAGGTTCTGTGGGCACCGTGTTCAGCACTCTGAATTCTCCCAAGAAATCGTCGGCCAGATGGGATACCGCCAGCGGCTCTCCTAACCCCCCCCCCCCCTACTGTCTTACAACCAGCGGGACCCCCCTTTAGTGTATCCAGCTATAATCATTTAAGTACCATCGCTATAGTTCCCTAAAGAACCAGGTTGTATACTTGCTCCCTGCGTAACCAGAGATTGGACATTCAATGTTGATTTACCAACGAATACTCATTTGCCTTACAAGTGCATTCAAATCATAAATGTCATTAAGTGAACGTTGTATATACCCTTTGCTATATAAAATATTCGATTTATACATTTGTGTGGACTTCGTTTCATCAGGTGGGAAAGTGTTCATCATATCTATATCATGTACTGGATGGCCAGAAGTTAAAGTACAAGCGGTAGTGGTTTAATGATACCATACTTATCAATACAGTCAGGGAATTGTACCCCTCAGTTACAACGCGGATAGAGTGGTTCTTCGTCGTGTTCATGTACATTCATCATGTGATTGAGACATGACTTCCACCTAGCCACCCTCTCAGCGGCCGTCTTCGATGTGGCAGCTGTCCAGTAGAGGTGGTTAGATATGTGAGGGCGCCATTTTTTTATCACCTTGCAGTCTTTCGCTTGTGCAACCTTGTCTAGCTTCTTAGACAGACCTTGAATTACATAACATAACATAACATTACATAACAGTCGTATGACATACATGACATACAGATAGACAGTACTGCTACATCTATAAATTTTTTGACATACCAGATTTGCAATTACAGTACTGGTTGGGTGGGTGGGGGGGGGGGGGGGGGTTGGTAGGAGGGGTGGGATTGAATGTGGGATGCCTTTCGACATACCTTTGGCCACGTGCCACACATCGTAGAAGTGTTTTATGCCCAGATCTCTCAGGTACTTTTGAATCTGCGGGTGACGGTCTGTGACAATACAGTCCAAGGTCACCGATCGGTCGTTCAGAAGAGCGAGGCTTCTCCTCAAGCCCTCTAATTCCATGTGGTAGCTGCCTCCAACCTCATTGCTCTGTTGAGGTACAAGGAAGGGAAGAGCAATGAAATAGCCTTTTCAAAATTCCACCATCACACAATTTCCATTTCCTAACCCCCGCTCACACACACAGCCAGCCAGACCACTCCACACCTACAGCGATTCAAGATTCAAGACCGAGAGCTTTGTGTTCGTTTGAGCACAATGAAGGGTGCGGTGTCTCTTCAGACTTGTTAATTACCTGAATTAGTTGGACGTCTATGACATGATTGGTGGCGAGTTCCATCACAGAGTAACTTCCGTACTTAGCACTGTGGCCTGTTGAAAATAATAATAACAATTTCAATCAATGTAGTGCAATATTAAAAATGTATTCATAAAGTAGAAATTTGACATTGGGGAGCTTTTTCTAACCTGGAGAATCGGCTCTCATGTCACCGCCGATTATCACCGTCTCTTTCTGGCTTAATCTGGCGAGGGTAACGTCTTGGTCCTTAGACCACATGCTGAGGACAGCGGGTTCCAAGAACTTCTTGGCGTGTTCCCGAAACGCTCTGTACTTTATTGTGGAGACGTGTAACGCATTTAGGACCTAAAAGAATAAATGAATAACGCTTTGTTAATATGCACGTGTGAATCACAAACATAAACATAATGTATATCTGACTTGTCAATCAAATCAATCAAATCAAATACCTTCTCCATTTGGGTGAAAGATGAGCCAGTGAAAAAAACTGCTGCAGAAAGCTGAATATTTCCAGCTGGTGTGCTCCCGATGAGAGGCTGACTTGCCCATTTACGGCTGTATTTACAACCGGGGCAAACTTGGGAGACAGCCAAGAAGGTCCCTCGCGTAGTTTTGGTGATATGACATCGAGCATCGCACACCGGACACTGTTGAAATAATTCCAGTAGACTGTCTTCGTAAACGATGTATTTCTGGACCTCATAGATTGGTTTTGACGGTTCCCTGCTCGAGAAAAACACAAATAAATAACACGGCACAACTATACAGCTTTTCTATTTTTACGGGCCATGGAGATGTTTGTAACAACTAACTTACGCTAGAATTGAGGGCTCGCTCATCAAAGAGTCAATGTTGAAAGTGGAATCCTGCGGCTCTGGAACATCGATCGAGCTGTAGGTCACTTCATCGTCATCAGACTCCAGTCGTGGTCTTTTACTGGGTCTAAACCCCTTCACAGGTGTTGACGTGGATGGTCCCTGTTGATTAGACCAGTAGCCAGTAGTTGGAGTCCCCACCGCGACAGATACAGACACGACTTTCGCCTGAACACCTATTTACAAAACATAGTTTAGTCAAACAAGGGATTTATTGATAACTTTGCTCACTCACTCACTCACTCACTCACTCACTCACTCACTCACTCACTCACTCACCCACCCACTCACTCACCGACTCACTCACTGACTCACTCACTCACTCACACACACACTCACTCACACACTCACACACTCACACGCACACACACACACACACACACAGATGAATAATCTTTCGTCTTGTTTACATCAGGGTCCCCCATTTTCAATTCATCAGGACATATATGACATACATGACATACAGATAGTCAGTACTGCTACATCTATACATTTATGACATACCAGATTTGATTTGCAAATACAGTACTGTTTGTGATACTGAAGGAGTCAAGAAAAGGGAGTATATACATTTGACTGTATATACTGTATATATACTGTATATTGACAACCATACTGGGTAATTTACATTGGAGGTGGGGGGGGGGGGGCACACTGTATAAACAAGTAAAACTGTACATTGAGGGGGGGGGGGGAGACACTATACAAACAAACAAAATTGTACATTGGACTATTGACAAAACCATACTAGGTAAATGACTGTACATTGGAGGGGGTTGGGTTAGGATATTTACAGGGGCCAGTGTTGAATTGCAGTCTCCCGTACATAGGTGTCCCTTGAGAGATGTTTTGAAAGTGGGTGATCCACATTCCTTTACAGCTTTGGGTGAAAGCGGTGGGTGAAAGGGCCAATCTAAACAATTCTGGGTCACATTATTACATTACATCACACTGAGTTACAAACCTACCTTGACTCTTGACATGTGAACGTAGTGTTTTCATAGAAAGCTGTGTACCAACAGAACGTATCTTTGGGTTGTCTGTCTGGCAACTGAAGTCCCTTGAAGCAGGAGAAAGGCGTACATTGGCGCTGGAACTTGTGGCCTAAGAATGACCAAATCGTAAATCAATTACAATATAATCCAAGCCACAAAATATAACGTTACCTTGTTTACCTCTCACTAGTTGTGTTCTTTTATTTAGAAGTTATGACTAGCTTGCTTCAATAGTTTTCTATAACGTTACTTTATAAATAGCAGCAGTTATATACTATAACGTTAGATGGTATTTATGATAACATATCTCACCCAACCCCCAATGTTCCCTCACACATACAAACAGTGAACGTAGCTAGCAACAGTCAACGACATATCTACTTACTATTTGTGTCGGGTCGCGTATTGAAGGTACAGCTCCTTTGTTTAGAACCAACATGGATACCACGCCAGCATCAAAAATACCTTGATTGGTAACGTCCTCGGTGGAAAAATGTGCAGTACAAACCTGAGTATTAGACGTTGCGACGGAACTTGGAGGGTCGCCAAAAACGAACTTGTTCCATTGTTGGCGAAGTTCGGCATCAACGGGAAAACTGTGCAAAGACTTCTTAGTAGCTCTACAGCCAGGAACGGAACATGTTCTGCGGGGTTTGCTCATCGTGAAATATAGGCGAGTGACGGCATTCCTGTTTCTAGGTAGTATGTGTCGGCTGTAGGTAGCAAGAATGGGGGCGGGCATTAGCTAAAACCACAGAGCCAATCGCATCACCGTGCGCTATCAACAGCGCCCAGTGACGTGCTCCGGGACGTCAAATCAAAATGACCTGATTTACTAGAGGCAAAGAGGGGATGGGCTGTAACTGAGGAATTCGCCAATATAGTATTTAGGCCCAAAAACACATTGATACGAACTCCTATTACTATAATACAATGCTAGAGACTGAAAAATGACATTTATAATGCATGGGACCTTTAAAGCTTAGGTCTGAGTCTACCATGACACCAAGACTTAACTCACTCAAATACAGTTAGCAGCTGGATAGACCACAGATGGAAATGAGCTTCTGCTAAATCTGGTGCAAACATATTTTCATGTAACAATGATGAATTGTCAAAAAAAAAAAAAAAAAAAAAAAAAGTTTTTTAAATAGATTCGGGGCTTTTCAGAAAACATTCGGGGCTTGAGCCCAAGTAGCCACCCCCTAGCCCCGCCCCTCACATAGTCAATTCAGAACGGCTTGTTTCAGTGGGGAGCGTTATTAGGCGTGTTCGAGATGGGATAGACGGACGCAGATCTGCGCAGGTCTTACTGCGTCTCTACATTTCGTAGCTCCATTTCTGCAGACCCCTCTCTGATTGGTTGAACTCCATTTGAGCGAAGCCCCTCTCTAAGGTACGCGAGGGAGGTGCGCGTAAGGTTATCGAGGTCGACGACTAGCTCAACTGGTTCGCCGCCTCGCTGTGGATCCTGCAGTGCTTTGGTGGCAAGTTCGATTCCCTTCAATTTTTTTTTGTTTTTGTTAACGTGCATTCTTTCGCCGGTTAAGTTTAGGCATTGTTTCGGAGTTGGTTAAGGTTAGGCATTGTTTCGGAGTTGGTTAAGGTTAGAAGGGTTAAGTTTAGGCGCTGTTTCGGAGTTGGTTAAGGTTAGAGTTTGTCTTAGAGTATGGCATTATTCTTTCGGAGTTGGTTATGGTTATGGTTAAGTTTAGGCATTGTTTCGGAGTTGGTTAAGGTTAGGCATTGTTTCGGAGTTGGTTAAGGTTAGAAGGGTTAAGTTTAGGCGCTGTTTCGGAGTTGGTTAAGGTTAGAGTTTGTCTTAGAGCATGGCAATATTCTTTCGGAGTTGGTTAAGTTTAGGCATTGTTTCGGAGTTGGTTAAGGTTAGGCATTGTTTAGGAGTTGGTTAAGGTTAGACAGGGTTAAGTTTAGGCACTGTTTCAGAGTTGGTTAAGGTTAGAGTTTGTCGCAGAGAATGGCAATAGAATGCAGCCTATTTCCGCACTGCAGCTCGGGTCTGCAGAAATGGAGTTCAACCAATCAGAGAGGGGTCTGCAGAAATGGAGCTACGAAATGTAGAGACGCGGTTTGCCTACGGCCTCGCCAAGCGCGTTGCATGACGGTTAGAATGTTGTCCGACTTGCTCTGAAAATCTGACGAGACGAGGCGTGTAAATATCGCGGGACCGAGCCACGCACAGCCTTCAGAGCGAGGCGCCACAGTACCTCTCACCCGGCTGCTCCACGCAAATCCATGATGGGGAACGACTTGCTGTCGTTGCGCAAAGCGCCTATTGGCTCAGAAAAGTTGTCACCTGGTTGTCACCACCAGCCACGCCCACAAGAGGAAGTTATGAGACGTTTGATTGATTGATTGAAGACTTTATTACAGTACGGGTCCCGTCTATCAGATATATTTATTAATATTATTGGATACAGGAGTTTGGGTACCAAGAGCTTCTTCAAATAAAGTTTTCATTCATTCATCATATCATCACGATAAACTTCAAGTTGCGTGTTGTGTGCGCCCACTGCAGTGGCCAGGAGCGCGCAACAAGATGGTATACATTATGGTATATGATTTATGAATAGTATATTCCACTATCAGTATATGGTGTGCTGTACATTTGAATCTAATCTAATTTTGCACACTGCCATTTCACACGTCACTGACGTGAAAGCGTATCTGCCATGCGAGACTAGACGAGAGGCTCTCGTGAAATCTGAAGTGTCCGACGTTCTGACTCCTCCCCCGGCTGCACTCGGCTACTCTCGTCTACTTTCGAGGCGAACCGAAATCCATCTCGAACACGCCTATTGTCTCAGCTGAACTGTAGAAACAGGACTTGGTACAGATTTTTCACATTTGGTCAGTGTTGGTACAACCCCACATCGCTATAGAAAACAATGCAAAAGGCAATTTTTACAATAGCGGACCTTTAAAATATGTTTCAGTACATCTTTTAGAATAAAACTAAAAGAATGCTGACCGTGCAGACCCCACGACTAACAGGCCAGCAGATTCATTAGTCTGAAAATAAATGAGCCGATAGCATTATTTTTTCCTTCCATTATATTTCGAGAAGGCTTGTTCAGTCAGACAAATTGGGGTGAAAACACAACCCTTAGCTATAATTACACATCAGCCAGGTGCATGTGACTTATGCAAATATGTTTTGAACAAAACAGTAGTCAGCAGCGAGAAGGGCAGAAAACAAACCTGTAGATTGGACAGTTATAAACAATAAAACATGATAACCACGAGACCCCAAAAAAAACATACTTTTTATTTCACCCTGACCCGCTCCTCAAACATATATACATTACTTCAAAGGATTCATCAGCATTCAACAATATTCCTTGAAAAGTATAAATAAATGCTTATTAGATTTTTTTAAAAGAACAAAGTAGGCCACTATGAACTGTAGACATTTTGACCAATATGCTGCAGTTAGCAGCAGCAGTTCCAGTGCTGTCCAGCAGAGGGCACCGCCCACCCACACCGTCAAGTCATCGGATGATCCTCTGGATCAGAGTCGAGGACGTAGTTTGAGGACCCAACTCCTCCACATAGAAGGCACACCGTTCTGGGAACAGTTTGCATTTAAATAGTGTATACATAGAATGTCCTGATGAAGTACAATCTAGTTTCTGATGCAATAAAAAAATTACTATTATATAAAATGGCTGTAAAGGGTCACTTAACAAGGAAGGATTATTCAATTGAGGTCTAGGAGGTGACATGTAAAACCATGGAGAGCTCCCATCTGTATGGGGATGGTCCTCTAGAGATAATTCAATATGCTAGTTCCATAGGATTAAGAACGCCAATATGTAAAGTGACAGATGGGAAAAGGTAATTATAGTAAACAAGAATGGACATACAGTACAGTGCATTTTACAATACAGTGATGCATATAATACAGATGGCTTTTGTGCGTAAAGGAACGTGACACTCAAGATGGCTTTGTCGGCATTTAGCAAAGTAAATCCCTTTGGGTAATCTGTAACAGCGTTTTAAAAGCAGCATATGCATCCAAAACAACTTGAAATTAAGTGCTCTCCAAAAGATAGGAACTAGGGGCTGCCCCCCTCTTAATTGTCTTATTCGCCCAAGACTTTGTTAGCTCCATAGACAATGAATTGAGAAAGATTTTTATAGAGGACACAGAGCACCTGGGGGAATGGAGTTCATAGGTAGATTTTCTGTTCCAGAACTGAGACCGCTACTATAGAATAAAGCTATTTTGAAAAAAAAAAAAAAAAAAAAACATTGTGTGGGTCCACAAAATCATGTCTCCCATTCATTGTCAATTCAGCAGATCCAGACTTTATACTAGGGCTGGGCAATGAATACAATAAACATTTTCAATTACAATTTTGGCTTTCAACGATTATGAAAACACGATATTTATCGATTTTTAGTCGGGTCATGTTTTTGAGCCAGGTCATGTTTTTAAACAAAGTCATGTTTTTGAACCAGGTCATATTTGCGAGTCAGGTCATGTTTTTAAACCAGGTCATGTTTTTGTTTTTCAGTTCAAGGTTAAAAAGACAAGTTAAAAACATTTTATTTCTTCAATAAATCCATGTTTCCAAAGTCAATGAGTAATCATGTTAAATAATCATGATCTCAATATTGACCAAGATAATCGTGATTATGATTTTTGCCATCATCAGGCAGCCCTACTTTATATTTGACATCACAAGTCTTACTTCTCTTGTTTCTAGCTTTGGGAGAAGAGAGTAGCTCATGTTCACAGATATTGATTGAACCGTCTTAGGCCATGGGATTTTCACACATTGCGCCTTTAACAAATATTGCCCGCCTACGATTTGGATATTGCACTAGTCCGTATTGCAATTTCGATCAAATATTTTTCAATTATTCAGCCGTAGCAAACACAATTTTACAGATTTGTCAATTAATTCAAGTACTCGATGAGTGGAACTATGACTATTACTCGACTGATCATTTGTTAAGCTGAGGACAGCCCTAACAGAAACCATTTCAGAAAATCAAATACCGTACATTACTGAGGCTAAAAACCAAAAGACAAGACATTGTTTTTTGTTTGTTTGCACAGACATTGCCAAAAGGACACTGATGACATGTACAAATGAATATATTGCTCAACCTTTTAACACTTAACTCTCTTGCAATTAAAACAAGTTTTGGCAACAACTTGTTTAAACGTTTTCAATGTAAAGCAATATTTGACAGTGGTAGAACATTTATGTTTTTAAACACACATACCTCTGTATGAACAAATGAACAGTCAACCTCTTTGAGACCAGCTGGCCCAGAATCTGCAGCCGCATTTAGGCTCTGCTCACCAGATTCAGGCTAAACTACTTCCTAAAAAGTATGGCACAGAACACAGAAATAATATCTGGGTTGCATCTTTATACATGTACGTGTTAAGAAGTATAACGTTTAGGATTACGCTTTCAAAATGAAAGCAAGTGATATCACTAGATAGCTGGGGCAGCCTATATTGGTGGTTCACTGTTGAGTTCATATTGACACATGCGTGCAAAAAAAAATAAAAAAAAGAAGAGGGGGAAAAAGCATATGTTCCATTACTGTGAACTATTGCTTTGAACAAGCAAAGTGCATACAGACCTCTTGACGTGGAACTTACTTGGCATTAATAAATCAGAGAATGTTACAACCAATTATCAATGAGATAATATTTAGAAATAATGCTTCAATACCCACCAGAAATAGCCTTCCATATGTCAGTTGCATTAGACAATCGTGACCACATACACTTGTATTATTGAGGGTATTGAGTATAAATACATGCTCAAAAACATGTGACCGGCATCAAACCAGGCCAGGGCCATGATGAGATTGACTGAGACATTGGAGCATGCAAGAATAGATGACTAAATCTTATGATGGGGATAATAATTTAAGGAAGGTATCGTAAGCTAGTTATACTTTATGGCTGAGGTCAAGGGTGATACTCAAGAAAACGAATGCATTTTCAACAACTCCATTTTCTCATAGAATCAAGCTGCAAATCCAGCTGAAATCCAATTGACCTATTGAAACCTGCCCTCTTTTCTTGATCCTCCAATCGTAACTGTTGCTTCCCTCCTCGGAAGCAACAGTTGTGATTGGAGGATCAAGAAAAGAGGGCAGGGTTTGAGATAGGTCAATTAAAGCAAGGGAACAAGTACCACAGGAATTAAACATCTCTCTCTCTCCATTCAGCGCATAGACGAAGGTCGACAGTGAGCCTTTACATATGGCTTCAAATCTTAATGGCCACTGCTTTGCTTCTTTAAACACCTTTCTCGTGTTGAGGTACAGGTAAAATGGAGAAAAAAAACATTTTTCCATGCCTTCAGAGTATCCAGTGATGGTAGCCTTTTGTCCCATTTTTTTTTAAATTTTTTTTTAGGGACTAACATTCACCCAGAGCCACCCCAGCAGTGTTCCGTACACCCAGGTTCTGACATAGAGTTTCCTGCCTGTCTCAGTGAACAGCATTGGCAGCGTCAGCGCTCCCAAAATCACCAGCGACGGCAAGGTTTTGGTGATGCTCAGCGGAGAACTCTGGCCTTCCCCAGGGAACTTGCTTCTTTGATCTGGATCCTCCGACTCGTAGAAGCTGGTCAGCAGCCTGCAAGGAGATAGATAACACCCTTAGGTTAATTGAAAAACACACATACGCTCGCGCACACACAAACAAAACTAGTATTTCACAGTAGAGCACTGTCTTAACACTTTGAGTGCCAACAACGAAAAATCTCGATGTTCGCCGCCATGCGTTGAGTGCCAACGACGAGAAATCTCGTTATTTAATCGTTATTGCTTTTATTAGCGATATCCATACATTTTTCATCAATCCAGCCTCATGTTATCATTGGGACTGTCTATGAGCTCGAACAGGGCAAATACTGCCCCTTATCGTCTCCCGGATGGTAATGCACCCATTGGATTGGACTCAATGGAAATGCATGGGGGGGAAAAAACCCGGAATCCACATTTGACTTCTCAGGCATGTAACCCGAGACGATTGCATTCATTGTGGACCCTCAGAGCAGCGTGGAATATGTGTTTCGAGGTTGGATCGTTGGATCAATAAACGCGATCGATATTTGGAATGGCGATCAGGAATTGGAATAATCTTTTTGCAGAACATCTGATGTGAGGGTAAGGAATCTATTTTACCAGTCTTGGGGTAATCAGATGTTTTTTTCACATATTCCACAACGTGTCCCCTATGTGTGTATGTGTGTATATGACGTTAGCGCTGACCAGGTCATAGATCAGGGGTGGCCAACCAGTCAGAGACTAAGGCAGAGGTTAGACTAGTGTATTCCTGGCGTTTTTTTATACGTTTTTGACGACGTATGATGTCCTATCTACACAGAAACGCGTATTTTGGCGTTTTTTTGTGGATACGGCTGAAACGCAAAATTGTGTTTGCGTTTGGAGATACGCAAAAAAAACGCCAGGAATACAGCGTGTAGTCAGCACGGAGCAGTTGTTGCGAAAACGCCCATGCGCAGTAGATACCATCTGCGTGCCCTTCCTGTGTACAGTGTGTGTGTTTGGTTTTGGGACAGAGCTCCGTGTCCCAAATAGCTTCAGCTACCATGTGTTGTCAAGTTATTGTTATAAGGACCCCAGTCCAAGCTACAACAGTCTGCATTCCCTTAACAATTGTTTGTATTGAGCCGTATTGTATTGTACCCATATGCAATATGTTAAATAAAGTTTACATCCATTCATTCTGCTAGCATTACCGATGGCATGAGCAGCTGGCTAACGTGAGCTATCAGGATTCAGACCCTGTTAGCTCAGAGTTCCTCTTTCAACTTAAGAAGCATTAAACAAAATGGCCCAGTCATCTATTCACCTTTGTTTAATACACACAGCGTTGTCTCTAATGTTATCTAACTACTGATAGCTCGCGATATCATCAGTTTTGATGCTGGCTAAGTAGCGTGAGCTAACGGTAGCTTCTAGCCACAATACTCCATTGACGTTAGCATGCAGCTAACAATGCTACAATGCATCCGATCGTTTTTTAGCCTAAACTATCCGCTCTTGGTGGTCACTTGTGTTGATGTTAGTTTTGTTTCATCAACAAATGACAGGCAGAACACACAGTGAATGTATCCGTTTTGTTTATTGCACTTTTATTAGGCTTTGCTGAAAAAAGAATTGCTGCATTGAGCAAGATGGTGGCGCGGCATAGGCGCCTGCCTTATTTACATTTTCTTTGCTGGAGCTTCCAGGAAGTGTATTGGCACATTCGTTCTGATTGGTTGAAATTGCCTTCATGTTTGCCACCTACTGCCACCTACTGCTTTGGCAGTGTACTACATCAGTGTGCTCTGGTGACAAAACGAAAAAAAAACGAAAGTGTGACTCGAGGCGCATGACGTCGCGGCGATACGCGGCGATGCGTATAAGAAAACAATACGAAGATGATACGAAAGGTGTAACCTCAGCCTAAGAGCCACAAAGATTACTGTGGTACCACAAAGAGCCACACCATATACCAGCGTTTCTCACCCTTTTTTTTCAGTCACGGCACCCTTCATGTGTTTATAGGTCTCACCCTCTGGCCTCTGAAGTTGCTAATGTCTTTTTTATTTGGGCCTCACAGGGTTAAAAGTATCCTGTGAGACCCACGGTTGCAAAATTACAAAATCACTTTTAGCCATTTAAAAAAAGAATGTTTATTTAAAAAAATGTTAAGCACATGTATAGTCAATTGGTCCTGTTGTTCAGCCTCACAATGCTATTTGATAGTAAATGTGTTTATATGTCCCACCCTCTGGCGTCTGAAGTTGCTAATGTCTTTTTAATTTGGGCCTCACAGGGTTAACCTCTTAAGCCCGAGATATACAGTAAAAGTGTATATTTTCAGCATTACGTTTGTTTACCAATTATTTTAACTGTTATTAGTGAAATATAAGATTATAGAAATCTCAGGGCATTGATTGGGAAACCGGCGCATATCGACAGGAGGAAGTGGCACATCCAAAAGTGAGTGTAGTCTTTTGAAGGAAGAGACTCAGGGCTTTCAAATTTCGAAAAACTACCCTACCCAGCTCACACCAGCCCCTGTCAATCATCTGACTTCTGGATTTACTTTTTTATTTCTCTAATTTTTTGGGATTATCTCGGCACAAACCTGAACGTTATTGCCATAAAACAGAACGCAGTTAGTTTCTCTACCTTTCTGTGAAAAACGGTGTTGCAATATGATGAAAAATGGTGGAGAAATTTACATTATAAAAAAGATGGCAGAATTCAGTACTGTATCTACAAAACCTTCTGTTTAATCATCTTCCCTTTATTCATTTGCTTAGATTCTTCAGGTCTGGTAAATTCTAGCATGGTGTTACTGTTATTCACAGTCAAAGATAATCTTTTTTTTTTTTTTAAATAGAATCGATATTCTCCTTTGGTTCATTATAATTTACTCAAGCAATAGACACACTATTTCTGACACTGATCCATATATGTCCCTAGATTCAGATACCAAGAACATGCAAATGGACCATTTAAAAAAAAAATTGTAAATGTTTATTCTACGTCCTTGTGGAATGAGTGACATTTAAAAAAATATATATATATATATATATATATTTTTTTTTTTTTTATGGATGGAAGAGCTGCACATAGACGGGCAAAGAGCCGCATGCGGCTCGCGAGCCGCGGGTTGGCCACCCCTGTCATAGATAATCGTTTTTTCAGCCCGCTTCTCTAGCGTGCATAAGTACACATATACTATTGATAATCTAGCGTTTATTTGAAAACTATTCATAAATCAGCCGGAAAATGACAACGTGTTGTGTGTATTCCAGTAAATTGCTATTTCCGCGGAATCTTTTTTTTTCCCGGAGTAATTTCCAAAAACATCAGTTTTTCAAAACGGTATAAAACGGAAATGTACTGATTAAAAAACAATCCGTTTCGTACATGTTGACTGCAAGCAAGTCATTGATAAGCGACGGGCGTATTAGACACATAGCCATAATATAGAATATAGAAATAGCTCCGCGAAAATCATGAAATATCGGAAAGTCTGTCCAAAAAGGCTGGCATTCAAGCGATAAATCGTGCGCCCCCTTGCTGGCACTCAATGCTCAAAGCTATTCATTATTTTGTAAATAGTGATTGGGATGAAATATGGTAGATTCTTGGTACTTACCGAGCATTTCTAATGCTCTTTGCCCTGTGGCTGAGTGGTCTTCAGGACCTTTATACAGAGTGGCCATAAGATGGTGCCTCAGCCACTGTTTTTCCATACATGGTACTAACTCAAAGACTCGCTTTTGCTACCAGGTACTTCGTTCTCTCGTAAATGGGGCAAGATTTGCAAGGATGACCGTTGCTGATTGGACATAAAAAAAAAGAAGGTACTCTTGTATCAATTTAGGACCAGTTTAGGATGAGGGGAGGAGATATCTCTTAGATTGATAACGTTGAAAGTAAAGTTAGGCTTTGTTGTTGGCTTCCCGAGGAATATGACAAATAAAATGTTATTTTCTGATTGGTTCATGGTGATTACGTTCTAAAGCTTAAATAAATAACCATCAAACACTCAACAGATTTACTGGGGAAACAGACATTAGTTTCGTTTTTCTTCTCTGCATTTCTCATTTTCAACAGCAGGGTGCTGTTGTAGTGAACCTCATATTGATATCTTACATGCATGTAAAATAAAATAATAAATAAAAAATAAAGAATCCCAGCGAATCTCTTAGTTACATCAATATTGTGCTGTCAGAACCAGGTCACCGTAAAAAAAAAAGTCCCATAGACGCCTGTCCCTTTCCTGACAAATAAAGGCCGGTCTCAATTAGAAGCCGGGTCTACATTCATTCTTTATCTGGTTGCCATAGATGCTGCGAAGCAGTTTATTTATTATTTTACTTGCATCCAAACGCAAAGCATGAAACCTGAAATTCATGACAGTAAAAGGGCCGGACAGAGAGGCAACTGAAAACAAAATCTAATTTCTCTCTACATTCACAAGCGCAGTCTCTCAGAGCAACATCAAATTAATAATTTGTCATTTTAAGTTGTTTAAATTTGACAATGATAGTATTTCCCCATCATTGCTGAGCAAGAGTTTTGTGCAAAAGGAATTAAAGGCCGGCCCCATATATAGGCCGGTTGAGTTCAGTTATTGAAGCAAATAAAAGGCCTATTCATTTAAGTTTCACGGTAAGTATTTCATGTTCGCCCATTAGGTCGCCATGGTGTAGAATAGTGTAGTGACTGAGTCTGGCCAGAGCAGCTGTCTTGATTCACCAAATAGCAAACATTGGAAATACTTCACCTACAGTAGAAGTACAACCCTGCTTAGCTACACAGTGTTGTTGTAACTAAGATATTCTATAAGTACAAGCCTGCAGTGTTGTTGTAACTAAGATATTCTATAAGTACAAGCCTGCTTAGCTACACAGTGTTGTTGTAACTAAGATATTCTATAAGTACAAGCCTGCTTAGCTACACAGTGTTGTTGTAACTAAGATATTATTTAAGTACAAGCCTGCTTAGCTACACAATGTTGTTGTAACTAAAGAGATTCGCTGAAAGACATTTTATCTCTTTCTTTTTTATTGAGATGGATTGTTTTGTGAGATGTTGCAATATCAGAATGCATATACCGACCAAGAATCTCAACATAACCAATGTAAGTCCAATGTGATTTTGGTTGTTATATAAAAAGGTAAGTGGCCACTTGGATCAAGTGTCGAGTGGCCAAATGCTGGTTTTTGAGATCGGGCCAAGGTTTCCTCGATAGGGTCAGAAGTTACTCACTGGTCCTTAATCTGGAATCTCTCATGCAGCCACCTGCGGAAAAACACCGGCTCCGGAGGTATTTCCTTCATGTCCACACGTTCAAAGTGTATGTGGACTCTGGGGCATTCTTTGCACAGGAATTCTGTCAAACAGAAAAAACATGAATGGAAGAATAAACAAAAACAGGAAAAGCCTATTAGCCAAAGGACACGTCCGGTACAGTGAGACGAGGTAA
The DNA here is from genome assembly GCF_963971535.1 of Notolepis coatsorum. Classification (NCBI taxonomy): domain Eukaryota; kingdom Metazoa; phylum Chordata; class Actinopteri; order Aulopiformes; family Paralepididae; genus Notolepis; species Notolepis coatsorum. Next base: position 7,695,243 of record NC_140173.1, on the reverse strand, counting down.
CATCTTGGGAGCACACATGACACTACTTCCACACTGCTGTGGCGGTGTGACGTCAAACCCTCGACGACCACACAGCCAATCACAAAAACTTTTCATTATACTTATAACTAAGCACCCTAAGCTAGCCTGCTTGAGGGGACACTGTCCATCGACCTTATTCACACGGCGGCCATTTTGCTCTTATGTCACGTTCACCCAAGGTGGGAACAGGGTGGAAAGGAATCCAACCTGTGCATTTACATGAGATAAATGGCCACAGTGTGATTATGAATCCTTTTAAATATCTGCAGATACTATCTATATCTGTACATATCCCTTACCTACTCTTACTAGTTACACTGCTGGCCAGTATGACTACTACAATACTGTCTTTATACCTGTATCACTGTACGTATTGATATTACAACTTTGTACATGCATCCGATTAGCACTACACTCATTTATATATTTTATACCCAGTTTAATCACTTGTACATTGTATATTACTATTGCACTTTAACGTTACATTTGCACTTTGGTTGGATGCCAAACCTATTTCCGTTGTACGGTACTTGTGCTGTATAATGACAATACATTTTAATCTAATATGGTCAATGCCCAGGTACTTTTGATAATGAATGATTAGTAAATCGTTCAGTCTTTTTAGCTAAATATATAGGTAGGTATAATGCAATTTTCTCATTGTTTGTGTTTAAAAAAATCTTTATTTTTTATATATGAACAAGTCTTCAGACTTCCAAGTATACCCAATAACCCATGGGAACCCCGATTGGTCAGATAGGTGTTTATTGTGGAATTTGAAAAAGGATTAACTACAGAATAGTCAATTCATTGACCATATTCACAGGAATCCCATCTTGAGCATGACATAAGAGCAAAATGGCCACTGTCTGAATATGGTCAATCGCGGTGTCCGGCTCAAAAACAACACAGCCAACAGACAATATGACTCAACATTTAACCTTCCCGTTAATAAAATAAATAAAAAATAAAATAAAAAAATAAGACACTGCGTAAAAATGCACAATGGATTCAGGAATTCCAAATCTCCAGGCCAATAATTTCCACCTCCTCCTTGTGAAACTACGGCAGTCACCCTCTCAGTACGAGAGAGCGGGAGGTGCTCCATGAGGGACCAGCTCTTCTATTCTCCCGGGACCCGTTTACTAGATGAGGCATATCGTGTTTATTCCTGAGAGAAAACAGGATGCCTTCTCACATCACACCACTATTTTTGTCTAACTGATGTTAGGAACACAAGAGGAATTGAAACCCCAAAACATGGTGTTTACAGGAAGCCACAGGAAACACCCCCTGCCTATTTTTAGTCCAGAGGTAATGTTTCGAATGCAGCGTTTAATTAGTATTAGTATACACACAATTCTGCAGTAGAGATAATTCCATTGACACGAGTCTTCGGTTGTGAGCAATAGACTTTATACTGTGGGAGTCTCCAATAACATCAAGTTGGAAATGCATGCTACAACACACTAACTACTAGACAAGGGTTTAAATGGATATGTTGACATAAGAATAAAAATTAAGGCACCGTGATAAAGGTTCTCCTGAGCTGAAACGTGTTGGTCTGTACAAGTGTTTGCCAAGCCATGGAACAATAAAGGCTTTTTAAAACGTTCAACGGAAGAGTGTGTCTTGGACATTCTTTAACCTGTTCCACCCGTGGTGAAAATCCACCTAAAATATATACCTAGGTAAATGGAATATTGCTCCACTTCTACAAGGGCTATTTGCATATTCTTGGTATCTAGGTACATCTATGGACCTCAGGGAATGTATTCACAGTGTCAGAAATATTGTGTCTATTAATAGGCTTGCTTAAATTGTGATGAAACAGAGAATATGAATTATGATTTTTCTTTGCATATTTGACAGTGAATAACACCATGCTAATAATGACCAAACATAAAAAAACTGCCACTGATCTCGTTCAGTACCTTCTAAATCTAAGGAAATTAATAAAGGGAAGATGATTAAACAGAAGGTTCTGTAGATACAGTACTGAATTCTCCCATCCGGACCAATGCAATTTGAAATATTATTATAGAATAGGAGGCGTATAAATTACCTTATTATAGCCAATTTGCACATTTATATATACCGTAATTCCTCTAATCGTAACCCGGGCTTGTATTTGTTTCAACTGTAGCGGGTACCAGGCTTTTATTGAAAGGAGGCATGTATAAGAGAGAGGCCTATATTTCAAATTTTCAAACAGATCATAATGAATAAATCAACATTTTGTGTTGGCGCATACTAAACACTGAAGGGTTCCATGCGCGGACTCCAAGACGTACACCACTACTGACCCAAAAGCACAAGAAAAGTCATCTAAAATATGCTCAAAACAATATAAATAAGCCACAGAGGTTTTAGAGTTCTGTTCTGTGGAGCGATGAAACAAAACTGGAACTCTTTGGGCCTATGGATCAGCGGTATGTCTGGAGGAAGAAGAATGAAGCATAATATGCTGAAAAGAACACCCTGCCTACAGTGAAGCATGGTGGTGGCTCAGTCACCTCAGTGATGCTCTGGGGCTGCTTTGCTGCCTCTGGCACTGGAAACCTGCAGCGTGTGGGGGGCATCATGGATACAGTCAAGTATCAGGAAATCATAGGAGGAAACGTCATGCCGTCTGTGATGAAGCTGAAGCTTGGGTGTCATTGGACCTTCCAACAGGACAATGATCCCAAGCATACCTCAAAGTCCACCAAGGCTTGGTTTCAGAAGAAGAAATGGAAGATTTTAGAGTGGCCATCACAGTCACCTGACTTGAACCCCATAGCATAGAGAATCTCTGGTGGGATTTGAAGAAGGCAGTGGCAAAACGCACACCAAAGAATATCACTGAACTGGAGGCCATTACCCATGAGGAATGGGCTAAGATTCCTCAGGAACGCTGTCAGAAGCTAGTGTCTGGCTAAGCATCACGTTTGCAGCAGATTATGACAGCAAAAGGGTACTCTACTAAGTACTGAAGATGCTTGTCATGAAGGGGTTGAATAATTTTGAGACTGCTCACTGCAGTAGTCATTAAAAGTAGCATTTTGTGTTTCATTTGGATAACCCCTGTAATATTAGTTTCATTAAACAACTTAAGCAGTTCTTGTGTAATTTGTTTATTGTAAACAGTTGGGAAATTGTATATTTTGCCAAAAAGCCCAATATATGCAATGGGGGTTGAATAATTTTGATTGCAACTGTAACTAAAATGTTGACACTCAGCGTAATATCAGTTCAGAACTCAGAAGTCATAATAGACTGTATTATAGACCTATATAATTGTCTTCAAAGAAAACTACCCAAATCCTACAAAACGCACAGGCATGTCTAGTAGCTACGAACCTGTGCCATTTTAGGGAAACTTTATTGTAATATTGCAATAATAAAAAAGATGCGTTTTCCTTTCCTGTTTACCAGTGATATTGTCTGTTAAACTGCATGTGGGGTGAGAGGTAAAATTACATTTTATAGGAGGATCATATGTTTAGTTAACTAGCCTAATTTTAAAAGCCACATTGCTAACACTAAATTTCCGGATGTTCATGTTGCCATTTCAAAGTAACGTTGGGTGACCTGATCTGCAATGCTAAGCTAGCGATTTATCTTTTTTATTTTTATTATTATTCACCCTTAGAACAGAGACATAGAGGAACCGAGCTGCACGTACCACAGACTAGTCTAGGAGTGATCTATTAATAATCAATTCATTTTCCTAGAGCTATAGGAGACGCGGGAGCAGCCGGAAATACGTCACACGTCAGAGGTCTATGAGTTGCACCTGTTTTCTTAGCCATGAGCCATGTCCTACGGAATACAATTCACACACTGAAGGACGTGTCAGAACCGTTTGTGTCATTTGTTCCCCTGTGGCTCTTTAGAAGACATTCAATTCCTCAGCTGCACAGATTGTTTACTGTGCTGACTCCCCGTGCTTTGTTTGAAATAGCTTTTGATGGATTCTACACAGAAGCTGTGTGCAAAGATTTAGATTTCCAGTGAAACTGAGGGACAAATGTGTCTCTTGAGGAACTATAACAACAATAATAATAAAAATAGTAACTTATTATACTAAAATATGATGAGATGATGACAACCACCATGTCTAACATGTCAGAAATCAAGGCAGTTACTTGATTTTCGGCATCTTTGGCACAGCATGTTAAATCTAAAAAAATAAAAAATAAAATTTGAACCCTTTATCTGCCAGGGATTATTCTGATCTTAATCCACTGTCTGCCAGTCTATGGAGATGTTCCCCTTCTTTGCAGGGCTATAACTTTTTAAATTGTATTGCTAAATTGACATTACTATGGCCCATTCAACGTCAAGTATCTATCGTTTAGGATGTAGCAACGTTCTACTTTTTCATTCACATATTCATACTAAAATACGGTCTAAAGTATAAATATGTTTTTATCGTTTTCTGCAGCATTCTGCAGAACGTGATTTATAGCCATAAATACATATATTACATCATCAAATGTAGTTTGATACCGATTGACGTCAGATAAAAATTTACAATTGTACAAGGTCCTAATCGTCATGCCTCATCATCTGCTGGTGACCGGAGGGGGGGGGGGGGGGGGGTTTATAAGTCCGTGGCCGACGTTAAATCATTTATGTAGTATGGGCGATACATAGATCACAGCAGTTTATATGGATCATAATAAGCAAACACGCTGAAACTTACCGCAGCTTCCTCTGACCGCTGGGTGGTCAGCGTGGAGCAGAAAGTTCGCGATTATGGGATGTTGATATATGCGATCCATTTCCAGGTTGTATAATAATATATACGTCCAAATCATGTTGTTTATCGAGTTATTGGCAACGGATCGCTATCCAGTGTGTCGAGCTCGAGTCCCGCGAGCGATAGCGAGTGGCCGGACCGAATATGGATGAGCACCACTTCCTGCCGCTCATTTCCTGTTTGGGCGATCCGCCGATCGGCCACCAGATGGCGCTCTTGAACCGTTGGAGAGTTGAGAGGAGATCAACAGGAGATCTCAAGTCTCCGTGGGTGAAATATGATTGACATGATTTTTGAAATATTGATCTCATTGGCAGATTACGCATGGCGGAGAATGACGTGGTAACACGTCATTGGCAAATAAAGGGTTAATAGATTCAATCTCAAACATTTGTATCCCAATGTCCCCAAACTAATGGTCTAATGGTTCGTCGTGATGACTTGAATGCAGCTGCGCTGCTAGACTTGGCTGGAGGCGGTCGGAACGGCCCTCAAGTTTATACATTATGAAAACAACGGATCGCCTCTACATCAGCAGGACAGGACTCTGATCTCCTCTACATCAGCAGGACAGGACTCTGATCTCCTCTACATCAGAAGGACAGGACTCTGATCTCCTCTACTCAGCAGGACAGAGTTTAGGACTTTGGTCTCCTCTACTCAGCAGGACAGAGTTTAGGACTCTGGTCCCCTCTACTCAGCAGGACAGAGTTTAGGACTCTGGTCCCCTCTACTCAGCAGGACAGAGTTTAGGACTCTGGTCCCCTCTACTCAGCAGGACAGAGTTTAGGACTCTGGTCCCCTCTACTCAGCAGGACAGAGTTTAGGACTCTGGTCTCCTCTACTCAGCAGGACAGAGTTTAGGACTCTGGTCCCCTCTACTCAGCAGGACAGAGTTTAGGACTCTGGTCCCCTCTACTCAGCAGGACAGAGTTTAGGACTCTGGTCTCCTCTACTCAGCAGGACAGAGTTTACGAGTCTGAATCAGCAGTGACAAGGTGGCAATGGTGGTGGTGTCAAGCAAATCCGTTCAGTAGAAAGCTATCTGGCTGCATGTTAGCCTAGCTTAGCACAATGCCTGGAAGCGGACATTACCGGTTAGCCTTCGGGAGAGGTGTTAGTTGGACAATGCCTAGGCTAACCGGTCATATCCGCTTCCATTCACGCCAGATAGCTTTCTACTGAACGCACAGAGAGGAAACTGGTATCTATCTTCTTGTCTCTCTCTGGAGAAGACGGTAAACTAATTTCCCAAAATGTTGGCGTGTTCCTTTAAGGGTTAAACAAACAGGCACAGACTCCATTAGTTCCTCTCCAGATTCACCTCTTTGGAAACGACTGCATTTACATTTAGTCATTTAGCTGACGCTTTTATCCAAAGAGACTTACAAGTTCTGTATGACAAGTCATCAGGAAGGGCACAACTCTATCAGCTGAGTAACAATGTTCATCAAAGTGTTGAGTGCTACAGTGTAGGTTAGTATATTAGGACAAGTTCATGACAGTAAGGTTAGTTAGGGTTAGATTTTTTTTTTTTAGATAATGGTTGAAGAATTGCGTCTTTAGTCGACGGCGAAAGATTGGACGTGTTTCGGCTGTCCTAACTGTGGTGGGCAGTTCTTTCCACCATTGTGGGGCAAGGACTGAGAAAAGACGGCTTCTCCTTGATGACCCTCCCGGAGCTCGGATAGGAGTGGGTCTGAGACGGCCAGAAGATGCAGAGAACCTCCTCCACACAGACAATGGCAGGAAGATCATCTCCTAGTCCTAACATCTGCTTACCTGGCATTGATGGGGCAGGTCGTCTATGACCCGCAGGATCCAGTGTCCCCTCGTACGCAACTGTGACGTCGTACACGGCATCCAGGTGGTCGCTCATGGACTCTATGGCTACATGAGAGGCCTTCATTCTGGGGGTCAGTGTGTGCTTCAGGACAGCCAAGCCTGCATGGGGAAGAAGATGTCCAATGTTACCGTGAGCCCATTCATTAGATTAGATTCAAATGTATAGTCATCATCATACAGCACAGGTACAGTACAACGACAAGAAGTTTGGCATCCAACCAGAGTACAAATGTAACAGTAAAGTGCAATAGTAATATACAATGTACAGGTGATCATTAAACTATATACATTTGTACTACTGAGTATTGTGCCAATCAGATGTATGTACAGATTTGTATTATTGAATGGGGGTGTAGAGTTCGGTAGAAATTGTTCCTACACGAAACTGCTCACAACGAGGTCTGTAGATTATCTTGAGTAACTGGGTCGTTTGAGTTTTTCAAATGTATTTTTTTGGTGATTTGAGTGCCATTCACTCCATTGTACTGGAGTGAAGGCAGTTATCGCCCAAGACTAGACAAATCACACCAAAACTATTTGTATAGATAGATAGCACTCTGGGTAACGGGGGATTATGTTTTTTTTGTTTTTTTGGTGAACTGCCCCTCTTGCTCTGCCTTGGCATATGAGAGATTATGTGCAAAATAAAATGCTGTTGTTTTAGGGTGAAGTCTCCCCACCTCTTTAATAATTATGTCCAAAGTCCATCAAACTGCTGCACATCAAAAATAATTGTTTTTTTGTTCCTGTTGTGTGCTGTGGGTTGAATAGATGTGCTCCCCCCCCCTTCCCTAAAGCCTCTAGTCCAGGCTCGCTAAACCAGATAATGTCATGTGCTCATGTCCAATATCCAGAGTGCTTTACTTGGATTAATGGGGGCAGGTGATATTCGTGGTGGCAATTCAGAGATATTCTTAATCTCTGCAGAATGCAGTTTGTTCTGACAAAACTACAAACACTGCACTCCAAGCAGTAGCAGGATGATGATGTACTGTTGACAGCTAGTCATATTATTCAAGAACATATTTGTTTCTTTTACACAGTTCACCACATACACTGTTAATTTACTTGTGTTCTTTCCACTGTGATAATTATATATTTATCTAATCTTTACGTAATTACTTGCTTTACAACCAGTTCAATTTACTCACAAATTACAATAGCGAGGATATTTCATTTAAGCAGTTCACCACTGTAAGCTGCCCACTGATGATGAAAAATCATCAAGTCAGTCAAGCTGGTTCTGATGTAAAATGTCTCCAAAAATGCAGGAGTGTCCAACTCAATTACTATGGGGGTCGAAATGAAAAATACAGATGAATTTGTAAGCCGGACACATAATAGCTTAAAAAAAAGTGCATTGTCCTGAGGTCACTAGCTTAATTGGTCATTTAGTTTATCTATTCAATTTAAATGGATTTCATTCATATAGCACTTTTATCCAAATCGCTTTACAACTTATGCCCATCCACTCACACATCGACGGTGGAGGAGACCATGCAAAGCGTCAACCTACTCATCGGTAGCAGTTAGGGGTTAAGTGTCTTGCTCAAGGACAATTTGACACCCTGCCCGGGAGGAGATGGAATCGAACTGGGATCCTTCCAATTACCAGACGGCTGCTCTACCTCCTGAGCCACTGTCGCCCAACTTTGTGCATACCAGCTCGATATCGTGCCTCAATGAATACAAGGAAGATATGTTTAAAAGGTGGGTATGGAGGCGTAATTTGATAGATATTGGATTATTATTAAAAACATTTTTTTATAGATTTAAATGACATATTGGAGAACTAAGTAGAACACACACACACAAACACAAATCTGTCACCTCGACTTTCACTGGTCTCATACAAAACCAATTATTTCCACAGCTTTGATTTCAGAGTAGGTATGTGAAAAGAATATAAATAATTAATGATGAATTTGCAAACTGATCATACATATTGGGTTTCAATTCATTATTCAACTACATGAGTTTGTAAGATTAGCAATTCTAGGTTAAACTGTTCGTTAATTTATGTGGAACACATTTCACACGCATGCAACACATAAAACACATCTCCCACCTCGGCATCTCTTTCTATCGAAGCTTCCACTTATCTTGCACAAAACCAATTATTTCCACAGTTTAGATTTCAGAGTAGATATGCTGAATTAGCAATAATTCACTTGATAAAAGTAAAATTGGATACAACTGAATAATCAAGTCATAGTTATTTTCACCCCAAGTCGCATTCGATTCCTCATGGCAACGCCCAGTTTGAGAAGTTGGACCATTTCAACAACTTCGGGGTCAAATACTTCTGAGTAAGTCAAATAAAATGACATCACATATCATTGCCCTGGAAGATCTAAAGTTAATATCAGTCTATGTTAATTTTCCCAGCTGTGATATGACACGAGCAAAGCATAGCGGTACATATACAGCTGGGGAGCCAGCGAGGTTAGGCTGTTGACTAAACACACAATGCAGGTGCAGATTTGCGTTTGGTTGGAGAGTCGAGACGTTTGTATTGCCGCACAGTGAGATGCAGGTGCGTTTGATTTGTATCACAGGCCAGTTGAATTGCAGCTAGGAGAGGCAGTGGGCCAAAATGTATAAACAAATTCAGTCTGGGAGACAGATGAAAATACCAAAAGGCCCAGGGGGAACTTATTACATTATTCTTGATTCACTCTTGAACCAAAATATTTAAGAAAATACCGTAATTCCTCTAATAGTGACCAGTATTCAATTACAAACCGGGTCTCTATTAATGGCCGGGTGCGCTCTTGAGCTAAGCAATTATAAGCCGACCTCCTAATACAAGCCGGGTTACTAATATACTGAGCTGCATACTGAGCTGCTAAGGTAAAGTTACTTGATTTCACTTTGAAAACGTTGAAATTACCAGTGACCACCTGTAATTGCACTGTTTACTATTTCATACAGTACTTGGTTTCAATAAATGAACCCAGTACATTTTACTGGGTTCAAACGGACACAAAATGTTGATTTATTCATTATGATCCGTTTGAAAATTAGAAATATAGGCCTCTCTCTTATACATGCCTCCTCCTAATAAAAGCCTGGTACCCGCTACAGTTTAAAGTATGGCTTGTACCTCATGAAAACAGATACAAATAAAATGAATTAGACCTTTCCTATTATATATACATACACCTGCATTGCACATGTATGCATAATATTATTATTTTAATGTTAATGCAAACAGAGCATAGTGCTGATATTTGTGTTTGTTTGTCGATTGTTTATTTATGGTATGGTTTAACACATTCCCTGCCACCAGTCTAAGCCTATGGAGATGTTTACCTTCTTTGCAGGGCTATAACTTTTTAAATTGTATTGCTAAATTGACATTACTATGGCCCATTCAACATCGATTATCTATCGTTCAGGATGTAGGAACGTTGTACTTTTTCATTCATAGATTCATACGAAAATACCGTCTAGAATATAAACATGTTTTTATCGTTTTCTGCAGTAATTCCTAGAACCCTAGTTATAGGCCTAAACGCATAATATAGATTATCGATTGCAGTTTATTCGTGATACACGCTATATTAAAAAAATCCAACTGAATACGATCCTAAACGTTATGACTCATCATGCGCGGATGAACGGGGGGGGGGGGGGGGGTCGTTTATAAGTCCGTGATCGTCAGTAAATGTTTTATGTAGTATGGGTGGATTTATTGATCAGTTGGTTTGTAAACAAAGAAATGTACAATCGCCTTGAAAATGACGTCAGCGTCCTCTTACCGTTCGACGATGAGACTGGATGAAAAAGAACCCACTTATTTGACGGCGACCGACTATCCATTTCCGGTTTGTATAATAATAATAAACTCCCAAATCATGTCGATTATTGAGTTATGGCAGCGATCCATGCACGCCAGTGTGTGTCTGTAGTCCCGCAACATTATGCGAGTGCCGGACGCATTTCCCAGACGCACCGAGATCACGTGAGATCAATTTCCGGTTGTAACTTGCCGATCATCCACCAGGCGGCAGTATTGAAGCGTTGCAGAGTTGTGCAGGCTCCCACTGCATCAGACCAGGCTCCGTGAGGGAATTATGAATAACATGGCGAAAAAATTAAATATGATCTCAATAACGTTGTACGCCGTGGAATGGCAGAATTAGCATGAACTTGAATCACATTGTACGACGTTTATGGCGCAGGATGTGTTAATCTGATGAAAAAAATAAAGATCTTTCAATATTTAAAAAAATGTGGCGAAATTATTTTGGTGTGTTTGTACTTTTTGAACAGCAAATTTTAACACTACCACAATAATACAGAAAAACTATGATAATTTTAGTCACTATAATTGTAAAAATAAAATGTTCATTACCGTCCTTATTATTGATGTATCAAGGGAACCATTCCAGAGTCTATCAATGCCAATTGACCTCTTCCAAGTGCCGCAAGTTTGAGATGGGTCAATAGAGCAGTACAGTAAACTCACAACAGCAAGCAAAACCTCTCTTAACTTTATAGTGCAACGGCAGAGATATTTCCAGTACCTTCTTTAGAGGCGAAATCCTGGCTGTCCCTGATGACATTCTTGAGTTCAGGGTTGTACCGGGTGCCTTCCGGGAAGATGACAAGATACATCTGTGAAGGATGTGAACACGAGGATGAATTATGGCTCCTTGGCTGTCGGGAACAATATATCAAAACACTGACGCAATGTCGATGCTGCGATTCAGGGCACGTTTTAAGCAGGTGTAGAATTAAAACCAAGTTCAAGTTTCTTTAATAGTTGTCATACAGAAGTACAGAATACTTTTATACAAAATGCTTCTTTCTGTTACGCTCCAGAGACTGTGCTAGACAAAAGATAAGTATAAAATAAAATAAAATAGTATAGCATGTAAAAATAGAAGTAAAAATAGAAGTCACGTACGTAGACAGTGTTCAGTATATACATATGTACAATGTTCGATGCAGAATAGAGTAACTGAGTTACCGTACAATATACAATATACTATGCAATATACTAATATACAATACTATATAGTGCAAAGCAGAAATGGGATGAGGTACAATTTAGGTACAATTTACAGTAAGGTGTACTGAGGTATGGGTTGTAGTGCAAATCCTTTACCAATCAATATAAAGTGTGTCTAGGTGTTCTAAAGTGTGGAGAGTGGGTGCTGCAGTGTGTTGTTTGTTTAAAGTGAGTGTGTGCGTATGGAAACCGAAGCAACTAAACTAAACTTAAGTGTGCTGGAAAATTCCCTGTTTTTCTTCCTATTCATGGCTTATGGTCAAATGTCACTGGATATGTTAAAAGTTTCATGTCTGGTTAGTGGTAATATATTGATATTTATCATTCATTGTCTATGTTTTTTTTTTTTTTTTTTAATATTGTGTATATGTGAAATCATGATACTCAATTTTGTTGGCTAAAGTAATGGTAAAATATAAAATGTAACGTTATGAAAAATATCTATGAGACAGAAAATCTATGCAAACGTTTTTCCTAAAACACCAATTATGGCCAGAAATCAGAACTTAATTGACTGAAGCAATCTGAAGCACTGTCTTCTTTTGTTGATCCTCCAATCACAACTGTTGCTTCCAAAGCTTCCACAAGCAACAGTTGTGATTGGAGGATCAAGAAAAGAAGGAAGATTTCTGGCCGACATCAGCGCCCCACTTACAGTACTGTATCTTATATGCAGGTGACATCACAAATAAAAATGTTCTCCCTCTGATTTCTAGGTTTAGAAGAGAGTGGTGCAAGTTCACAAATAGTGACTGAACTGTCCTGGGGCACAGGAAGAACATATATTAATGTTTAAAGACCCCTTCCACTTTGGGGGTTTTTCCCCACCAAATTGTTCAATAAACGACTGAAAATGACTTACCAGCATCTCTACACCTTTTCCCTCATTGAGAATGCAAGGATCTATGAATATGCGAATATGCAAATTGCCAACAAGCACACATTTATAATGACCAGGAATTCCAACTCAGCAGTTTATATTCTAAGACATGTCAATATACCTACTCAGCTTTTTGTGTGCTGAAGCTAAAAGGTGTCAAGCTACCACGTATTGGACCATGAAAGTTTCAACCCATTGGTCAACTGCAGCCGTCCATCTAAGCCCCCGTTCACCCTTACTTTCATTTGTTTTTCCTTGTTGACTGGGATATTTTTTATTATCATGAAGTGAATTTAAAAAGGCTACTTACTGCCGTCTCTCTCTTTGTCTGGGATTGGAGTTTACTTTTCATGGCCTTTTCATTAAACTTTGCACTTCGTTTTACATAGACACCACCATGCTAGAAAAAATAAATAAACAAAATTAAATCTCATTAAAAGCATATTGTTTGGCAATTGGCATCATCTGGTGTCTGATGAATGTCAGCCATTCACAACCCCAACAACAACACATCGAAATGGGATAATTAAATCGATGGACAATCACATTTAAATGATTGATAGATTCATTCATTACCTGTGAAAAATAGAATCCGTATAAAGGGAGCCACTTGAGCCCGTCTTTGAGGACATATCTGACATGACCAAGGGCGTCCTGCCTGATGGCCAACATGTCAGCAATGATCCAATCAGCTGGATGAGGGAGGGGTAGAGGTTCTCATGAGCTTCACATTTGGAACTAAAATGACTATCCAACACTAAATTTGTTTTGCTAGAATACAGCATATTCAAATGCATCACCTGTACATTGATGATTGGATAGGTAGACCACATTCTCCTTCTTCTTTGGTATATCTCCATATATAACAATCTACACAGAGAGGGAGGGGGGGTGGTTAACAACAAGGGAATAACCATGAATAGCCTCCACCCCACTTATTTAATGAACATAGGGTAAAACTGGAAGATGTATTGAATCCTAATCTGACTACAGAACCATGAAGTCTATAATATTAAGCTACTGGAGGGAAGATGAAAGGCTTATAAGACCATAAAGCTTATTCAAATACTAGCCGTTGCATGAGGGATTTTGTTTTAGTGCACCAACACAGTCTGGCTGATTTTGTCTAATATTTGCTTACAGTGATGCTGCAAAGCGTGCACCTTTTTCAAGAAACGTTGTCTCTCTCTAGGCTATCGACAAGCCCTGCTTGTGCGAAGCACAAAATTACACCCAAATAAAGCAGACTCGCCATAGGCTGAGATTTATGAAGTTCAACCATCCCAACTGCTGTGTACTGCAAATAAATGTGTCTTTACGCAAACCTGCAATCCATGTCAGACAGAAGTCGCTGTGTTCTACTAGTACACTAAACTTGCTTCACTATAGGAGTGGCCGTCAAAAGTCACACAAGAAGATTGCAGGCATTTCTGGTATGATTCTGGTTCAACTGCATTTTGATTCTTTGTGTGCCGCTAACCAGGGATTAACTGTTGACTCCAAAAACCTTAGGCGTTGTGGAGTAGATTCTCACCTATTCTATTCAGTAATGTGTTTATGGAATTGGAACAATTGGTAGAAGAAGAGTGATTCACAGGGCTCTACGCTAACCTTTTTCACTAGGGGCACAGGTGCTCCTAAATGAAAAAATTTAGGAGCACACAAAGAAATTTAGGAGCACCCAAAAATATTTAGGAGCACAGTGAAAATATGTCAAGTAACAGTTTCTTTTTTTTTCAAAAATAAATGTCTATTTGTACTGTGCGTGCATGTGCGAACGGGACACATCTGTGCAATAGCACATACCACCAAAGTCACTGGCCCACTGTGTGCGTGTGTGTGTATCATCTGCGTGTGCAAACGGGAATGGGACAGACATTTGAACTATTAATTAAGTGATTAATGCCTACTATGGCAAAGTTGTAGCCAACAACTAGGCCTAATAAGAAAGGCAGTGATATTGAACAAAAAGGATACACTGGCTTTACAACCAGGGCCATCAGTAGAGGGGGGAGCTAGTGTTGCTCTTTTAGAAAAATAATCCTTTCAGGGTTGCCTATTGAAATACTGTACACCTCCAGTACAGTAGTTTGCGTGTCAGGTAGACCATTGATTGACAGTCGATTCTGCCAATTACGACGTCACACCGTTGCACTCTGGCCGTCCGGCGCTGCAGCTGGACCCTATTGCCACACCGCTTGCACTCTGGCCGTCCGGCGCTACAGCTGGACCCATTGCCCACCTCTGCGGTTGATAACGCTAGCCAAGTTAGCTGTACACACATACACAGTGGGCCAGTTGTAGGGGTGTAACAATGCATCGCAATGCATCGATCCTACTTTGCAATATTTACAAAACATGACATTGTTTTCGAACTCTAGCCATGGGGAAATGTTTAGCCAATTCACGTTAAATTTGTATGTCTTCCCTCCGGCTCCAGTGGGTGTAGCTTCGCTAGCTACAGTGGCTACATTGGGTGCTACAGTGGGTGTAGCCTCGCTAGCTTGGCCAACTTCGCTAGCATGCTGGCTAGCGTCAGTATCTTGGTTAACGTTAACGTTAACCATCACCTCTGTAACATGAGCTGCCTCGCCTGACTTCTCATTCTCCGGTATCTTTCGCGCAAAATAAAAATGAATGGGCTTCGACATGGCTGTATTATTGTTTGACTCAGACAGTGACGCAGCCGCTGATCATTACTTTCGGTTTCCAGTCACGTGACCACAGGAAACTACTGTGATTGGAACATTTATGCGGCTGTGAACTGTGGGACTTGTAGTTTTTTAACGATTCTCGCAGCGGAGAAAAAAAAAGGACGAATGAGAGGCTGTACTCTGCACTCGCTGGCCCCACTCGCACGCCGTGCGAGTACTTGATTTTGCATGTTCGCACGCACATATTTTTAGGGGCATATGCGAGCAATATGGTCGCACTGTAGAGCCCTGATTCATAATCAAGCATGCATATAGCCTAAAACAAATGACATCATTCAAAAGTAAATGCCATAGCAGCACATAAAATGTTGAGTGCACCATTCAGCTCCTATGTTTGCCATCAACTTTAACACAGCATAGAGAGATGTCTTTATGCCATCCTCACAACCAGGAAGTTACTTTGACTAGTAATATGAAAATGCTCAAAAGGAAGCATTTTCCCTGTGTACTAGCAGCACCTAAAGCAGCTTCTGAGCAAAATGATCCCCAAATAATAATAATGTTGTCTATATATTGAAACATCTGTTGAAGAGATCTGATGTCTACACGGGATATCAATTCATAATCACTTTGCCTGTCAACATTTCCCACTTTCATAATTTCTCCCCATTTTACATTTTGTCAATGTCAGTAGCGCTGTTTTTATAATGGTTGTTATAATGACCACAAGTGTATTGAGAAGCAAAGCAGTTGAGAACTGAATTAACACAATGACAAACCATATATCTGTATGTCGTGTATGTCATAAATGTTATGATGAATTGAAAATGGGGGATCCTGATGTAAACAAGATGAAAGTCTTTCTCTGGTCTGCATCCCCTTAACTCAATCAGCGCCGGACCCGATGATAGTCGGGTTAACTCACCAACCGTTCAGCGCCAGACCCGAGTAGTCGGGGTTTCATCGTTATTTCTTTTATTCGATATTTCCATTCATTACAGGCACACGGACATCTGGGTTAACATGGGGAATCATCCTGAGAATGCCAAAGTGCAATACCGGCCGCATCCACCCAGGTGGCAGTATCGAGCACCCTTTGAAACATTATATCTTGGCCTGTACGTCGATCAAAAGTCTCCGTGGGATTTCTATTGGTCGGGCAAGGGGGGACGTTATAAGGGTAGGACTGAGAAGCGTGAATTGCTCCCGGTGCATGATGTGTGGCGGATTATGTTGGCGACACGATCGACACCAATACTGGGACTCGCAATCAGATAATTGGAATATTCTTTTTGGGGTACATCCTAGTGAAGGTAATGGCTATATGATATCAATCCTGCTGTGATCCAATCATGACTTCACCTCGATCACAACCTGTGTCTGTAACGTTACTCCACAGCGTATGCCGTTGGTGACGATAAAAGCATAAAAAAATTACCCCCCCCCCCCCCACCATGCATTCATGATGAAACATAATACCGATAATATATATGTGATTTCAAAATAGTAGCGTGTACAGGCGAGAAATGGCAACGTTTTTAGTTAATTGCACGTATTGCTGCATAGCGTCGTTTTCTGGGATTAGACAGGATTACTCTAAAACACCACGGTATAAAACGGGAATGTATGGATGAAACAATTATTTCTTTAACACATATTGAACGATATAGTCAATGTCAAATGGGCCATAGTATTGTATCCATAGCTATAATATAGAATATAGTTATAGCCCTGCAAACACCGCCACGTATTCCTATATTTTAGAGCCTTGGCATTTTAACAACACATCGCGCATATCGCGGTGGCGTCCATCGAGTTAACAATTGTTGACAACAATTGAGCCGTACTGTATTGTGTACCCATTCTGCAATCTGTTAATAACATTTTCAATCAATCAGTAATGACACTGGCAGGGGTCAGGGCTGGTATGATGCATGACAACAGCGGTTACTTATGCCTGATTTGGTGTATTCCATTTATTTTTTAACTAGCTGTTGAATGAATGAATGAAAACTTAGTTTATTTAAAAGATTGCAGAATGGGTACAATACACTAAGTACGGCTCAATACACACAATTGTTAAGGGGATGCAGACCAGAGAAAGACGTTTGTCTTGTTTACATCAGGGTCCCCCATTTTCAAGAATTGACACTTGTGAAGATTCACTCTCCTAATAAAAACAATATTAGCAAGCCTGACATTAACACAATTACACTCTTGACACATCATAAAGGTAATTATTCAGACATGTAAGGAGGGAATAAATACCCACCTCCACGCCGGTGTAGTTCTCAAAGAAGAAGAGCACCATGCTCTGGTAGACACAGTAGATGTGGTCGTCCACCTCATGGTACACCTTCGCAGGTAAGACGGTTGACAGCAGACGCCAGACCCCCCAGGACAGAAAGTAAGCCGGGGCTGTACCCAGCATGATAGTGGCTGGAAACCAGTACCGCAACGAGTATGTGTGCACAACCAACGAAAGCAGCATTTTCCCCACTCCTTACTTAGCTTTTAACTACGAATAAGCAAACAAGTTTACTGCAGGCAACTCTGTGACTAGAGAGAGTTCAGACACACCTGCTCACAACACCTGTCCTTGTACTGTAACGTCGAGCCACTGGAAGATAGAAGAGCTAACTGGCTAACTGTTAACACTGTTAGCAATGAACGTGTTGTT
Organism: Notolepis coatsorum; assembly: GCF_963971535.1. NCBI lineage: Eukaryota > Metazoa > Chordata > Actinopteri > Aulopiformes > Paralepididae > Notolepis > Notolepis coatsorum. The sequence goes on along the minus strand of NC_140173.1, from coordinate 7,677,396 downwards.
AGCTGTGACGTCCACTCACAGTGCAGTGCAAAGGAGAATCGAGAAACACGAGTCAACATGTACATAAATACTCACAACACCTTCATTATACAGTAAACCAGAAACGACCTCAAGCAGCAGGCTAACCTTAACAGCTAGCTAAACTAAAGTAGCTAAGTTATTTGCTCAATTGCATTGACGCTAGTCTCGTAACGTTGCATTTGCAACTCAACGGTTTTTCAAACCTAACGTAACGACCGCAACAACCGAGCATAGCTGAATTGTTAAGCGGCACAGCTAAACATTATAATCACGCTTTCTCCAGTTGTTCCTGAGTTAGCTTTGCATTGCTTTACACTGCAAATGTCACACACACACGCACACACGTTCACGCCTCCCACCATGTTGGAATGAGACGTACTGATTGGTTGTGATGAGTGGGGGGAATCACAAGGGGGCGGGATCACCGTCTTTGGGTGCGTTCTTTTTTAAGCACGCCGGGCAGTGGCCCGTCATTTGACCCTATAGGACTGGTACGGGCGGAGCATACCGACAAATATGAACAGCATGTGTCTACCAGGCATTAATTATGGACATAATAATAACGACGGTTATGAACAGACTTTGGCCCGTGGCAACCAGGCAAAAACAAAAACAATACAGCATGGCTAAGCATGTATAACAGAAACATCAATGTTTAAAATCTGGGGGGTAAAAAATGACCAATGAACAACTTGTGTCCATTAAAGTCGCAATCCGTATATATATATATATATATATATATATATTTTTTTTTTACCATATCAACAGGGTTTATTCACATTTATTCTGGAAGAGTTTGACCTGCAGGTGGAAAATGCACTATTTGGAACTTTCTGAACCAAGACTCCAGCGTTCACACATAAACCTTTAACCATTACAAAATATAGCAAATACTAAAGTTATTGTGATTGATTGATTGATTGATTGATTGAAAAGTTTATTAAATTGCAGAATGGGTACAGTACAGTACAGCTCAATACATACAATTGTTAAGAGGATGCAGACCTGAGAAAGACTTTCGTCTTGTTTCCATCAGGGTCCCCCATTTTCAATTCATCATATGACACACATGACATACAGATAGACAGTACTGCTACATCTATACATTTATGACATACCAGATTTGCAAATACAGTACTGTTTGTGATACTAAAAAAATCCAGAAAAAGAGTGTATATACATTTGACATAGAAACTGTGCATTTGGAGGAGGTTGGGTAGGTGGGGTGGGGCTGTACATTGGAGGTGGGGGGGTTGGGTAGGGGGGACGACACTGTACATTGGAATACTGACATACATTTGACATAGAAACTGTACATTGGAGGAGGTTGGGTAGGTGGGGTGGGGTTGGGTGGGGCTGTACATTGGAGGTGGGGGGGGGGGGGGTAGGGGGGGGGCACTGTACATTGGAATACTGACAAAGCCATGCTTGGTCTTTATTGTACAACTGGGTTAGGACATTTGTAGGGGCCAGTTTCGAATTGCAGTCTCCCTTAGGTGTTCTTTGAGAGTGTTTTTGAAGGTGGGTAGTGATTCACATTCCTTTACAGCTTTGGGTAGGGCGTTCCACATTGATGTGGCATAATTGCGAAACGTGTTTAGTCCCTTGTTTGAGCCGAATCTGGGTTTTACATGATTTGTGGAGCTCCCTCTGGTGTTGTAATCGTGGTATTCACTGACCTTTGGGAAGTATTTTGACATGTACATGGGTACCTTGGTCGTGTAGTGTATCTTGTAGACCAGGCCCATTGCAAGTTGCTGTACTCTGTCGTCTACTCTAAGCCATCCTAGGTTGGCAAAGTGTGCAGGGGTGAGGTGGGTTCTAGGAGTAAGGTCAAGCAGTAGTCTGACCAGTTTGTTTTGAGATGTTTGTAATTTGGTTTTTAGTGCCTTTGAGGTGCTTTGGTACCATGAGACCCTTGAATGAGTGCTCCTGCCAGAGTCTTCAGGGTATTCTTGTTTACCAGAGAGGAGATCCGGTACAAGAATCAAGTTTGTTGGTTGACTTTTTTTTATTACATTGGATGCCATTTTGTCACAGGAATTTGTATCAGGAGCTCAGTCAGTAAACTAGAGAATAAAAACATGTCTCCAGTGTTTTTGTTAAAATTATACCCATTTGCTTACATTCGGATCACTGATTGGATACAAATCATCCTAAGAGAACCACTATCCCAAGTTTAATTTGAAACATTATTGAAAATATACATGATATAGGCTAAAACATATTTTTCACAGCTCTTGTTGTTCTCTTTAGAGGGAAAATACCATACTCTGCCCTGCACATTCATATCCTGTTTTGAGCCATACAAGCCAAGACTTAAAGGTGATATATTATGTATCATATTAAGTATGTATATGTAGCAGGGTGGATTATCCCTGCTTCGTGGGAACGGGTGTGCACAGTCACTGGGTAGCGAGACACAATAGAACTCTGGCTAGCTGCACCTTCGTCTTTGGGTCCGGAGCGTCAACTGGAGGCTGGCAGTGGGAGTGTATGGGGCCCGGGATTTACGAACCTGGTCCGGTACTCTGGTCTTCCTCTCCTGTCCAGGGCGGCCAGCAGTACTCCCCAACACGCTCTCACTTCCCCCAGTTACTCCTCTACAGTGATGCCACAGATTACTTGTAAAAGTAATCCGATTACTGATTACTCCTTTAAAAAGTAATCCAAGTTACTTTACTGATTACTTGATTATCAGAGTAACTTAGTTACTTTGAAAGTAACTAGGTTACGAAGTCGTCGTCGTTCCCCCAACAGTTTTTTTTAAACGCTTTATTGAAAGTGCATAAATTGTTTTTAACTTGTTTCTCTGCACATAACGTAAATTGTTAAACTAGTGCTTCAGCTTCTGTACCATCAAGTATGGTAAAGCAACAGTCTATGATGCTCACAGCATTAGAGCAGCCAGCCAGTGGTTGTACAAAACCAGTGTATCTATTCACATCTAACAAATGCAGGCTGAACTATTCAATTATATCAACTGTAACTATTAAATTGTTTTTATAAATGTCTCTCTATAAACATACAATCAGTCTCTCTTTAACATGTAAATTAACTGTAAATCTGGCAAATAAGAGCTTTTGCTCTGCCACCATCAAATATACATTAATCAATAGGGAAAGAAACAATCTCTCTCTTTTGCTGTTTGGCTGGCCTCCGAGTCCTCCTGTACCTGAATGAATGAATGAATGAATGAATGAATGAATGAATGAATGAATGAAAACTTTATTTAACAGATTGCAGAATGGGTACAATACAGTACGGCTCAATACATACAATTGTTAAGGGGATGCAGACCTGAGAAAGACGTTTGTCTTGTTTCCATCAGGGTCCCCCTAAACTTCGTTTAGACAAGCGTTTTGGGGTGGAATTCTCAGACGAACATAACAACGGAGCCCTGCTGTCACACGATTGGCACATATGTCACATGACGTGCTGTGAAGACCCGCCCTACTCTGCCTCTGATTCGCAGACTGTGGATGGGGAATGTGATTGGGCCAAAGCAGTACCCTCCCTCGTAAACACTAGAAACCTTACAGTAGGAAAGGGAAGGTTGAATAGGAAGGGATTAATAGTATATATTAGGGATGCCCCATCACGTTTTTTGCCACCGATACCGATCACCGATCGTCGTGAGCCATATCGGCCGATACTGATCCGATACCGATTGTTTTTGATTAAAAAGAAATTAAAAATTATTTTATATAAAAAGTTTTTTTTTTTTTATAAAATATATATATTATATAATTAGACTTGTACTTGTATTATCTGCGAGACATCGCCACCACGCAACAAGTCAAAATGCTCGCTATCTGCAAACAGCTCCACTGTCTGTGTGTACTCTAGTAGCCTCCAGCTCCAAAAAGGATTCTCCGGCGCTGCAGCGGGACCCTATTGGTAACGTTATGTGCTTTGGTCATTTCATATTCAGCAAGCCCTCAGCTCGAATACGCATTAAATCAATGTTATAAGACATTGATATCAAGAGCTATCTGTAGCTACTGCTAGCCGGCTAGATGACGTTAAGACAGAACTTTAGTTCAATGGGACATTTCGTTTTGAACAGTAAACTAACGTCAGCTAACGCAAGCTAACGGAGGTATGAACATGGACTACTAGACTTTCTGGATCATTTGTTGATATCAGGAGCTATCGGTAGCTAGCCGGCTAAATACCGTTAGACAATGCCTACTAAACGTGAATAGTTGACTGGGTAATTTTGTTTAAACAGTAACGATAGCTAGGTAGCTAACGTTAGAGCAGGTCGAATGCACTACAGACTCGAGCAGAGGAGCCGCCTCTCAGTCCTCTTTGTTTACAAACTCTACACGGGGGCGGGCGGGGCTAGGGAGGAGGAGCAGCGGCAGTTTGCAGGTCGTGTGTGTCAGACAGACAGCGAGTGAGAGCTTCGCTTGATCGGTTTCCGCGATCGGCGAATATGACTCATTATCGGAATTCACAGATTGCATATTTATACTGAGTATCGGCCGATAACGATCGGTGGCCGATCGATCGGGGCATCCCTAGTATATATGTTACCCGCATCAAAAAGGGTTAGGATTAGGCTCAGTAAAAGACACACACACCGTGCTCCCATTCAGTTTGTTATTATTGCACCATAGTTATCGTTACACAATAGTTACAGTCTGGTATTCATGTAATTACGCCCTAGGCACCAAGTGCTCTCGCTGTAAACAGACTAAGTGCTGCCCACGTCTGGGCTAGACACAGTACCAATACCTTCCCTAAGGGTTTAGATATACTGCTCTAGTACTCCCAAATATGGGGGAAGAAGGGAGGACATGGGGAAGGAATAGAAGGGTTCACTGAATGGGAATTTACTATAAATAAACATACACGTTATTACACTTAAATAAAAGGAAAGAAATCAACAAGTGGGCCCACAAAATACCAAACAGAAGTCCTATCTTAATGCCGGCATATATTGTTTGGGGTTCCCCTTATGAACTGTAATAGCAACGCTGACTTCGCCCCGCGGGCTGCACCACACTGTGTAGGGTGTAAGGCTCCGGAGCATAGACGCTCATTTATACTCATCCAAAATGGCCGCCTCGCCGCGCCACTGTTGTCCGGAAAGCAAGATGGCGTCGAACACTCTCGGCGAGGACACCTGCAGGCGGAGCTGGAGCAGAGAGGCAGTGCTGGCTGAGAGCGTGTGCGGGGCGACGACGACCTCTGCTGGACGGGGCGAACTCTCGTATCCTGCGGGCAGCCTGGTGCAGATGTGGTCGCAGGTAGCCGGGGCAGACTGGTTGCAGGCAGCCGGAGCAGACTGGTTGTAGGTCCACGCGTGTATCTGGGCTCGCACTCTATACCGTCACACTGCTACTGTAACCCGACTACTATGGACTCAGATATGCTGTTAGCCGCACGCTACTTATACCGCCACACTACTACTGTAACCCGACTATTATGAACGTTAGTGCTTTGTTCTGTACCGTTTGCTCACACACTAGGATATCACGTCAACTAGCAAGTACTTCCTATCACCCGTCGCTATCCCACGGGGCCTTCAACATAACTTCTGCAACAGGGCTCTTCCAGAGCACACGCCCGTTGCGACTGTTCATGGTCAAGTTCACTGCCGAAGAGGCTGGTTCCTCGCACTTCCGTCTCAGTTGGCTTGCTTCCTTCTCCGTCGCTCTCGTACGCTCTCTGCTTGCCACCGCGCCCCCTGCTGGTACCGCCTACTAGCTCCACAGGGAAAAGGATTGTAGAATAGAATCCAGTAATGCCGTTTATAATCCATATTTCGGTCTGTGGAAGAAGGAGGGACTCGCATCATTGTTCGTGAGAATATCAATGATGTCTTTGTGCACAAAGAGGAAGTAGAAGATTACGTTAGCACTTCTGAATAATAGAAGAATATTCAGGATGCTACATATATTACTTCCTTGAATCTGTGGAACATTAAAACATTGTTTTGCAAAAAAAACAAGTACAAATCTAATTTGAACTATTTATTTACCAACAAATCTTTCTTCCCTTGTATTGAACAGTGTTTTTGGTGGGTGTAGCAACATGTTAGATTTTAAATTACCACCAAACCTGCATGGACTACAACGCATAATGTATGACATATATCATCCCAGTTAGGGTACCTCGTGTATACCGTTTACTTTACTCATAGTATATATTCAGATTCTAATTATTTACTGCCCATATTTATTGTAACATTTTACATTTACATTTAGTCATTTAGCTGACGCTTTTATCCAAAGCAACTTACAAGTTCTGTACGACAAGTCATCAGGAAGGGTACAACTCTATCAGCTGAGTAACAATGTTCATCAAAGTGTTGCGTGTTATAGTGTAGGTTAGTTTATTAGGACAAGTGCATGACAGTAAGGTTAGTTATGGTTAGATCTTTAAAAAAATATATATTTAATTTCAGATAATGGTTGAAGAAGTGCGTCTTTAGTCGACGGCGAAAGATTGGACGGGTTTCGGCTGTCCTAATTGGGGTGGGTAGTTCATTCCACCATTGTGGGGCAAGGACTGAGAATAGGCGACTTCTCTTTGATGACCCTCCCGGAGCTTGGATAGGAGTAGGTCTGAGGCGGCCAGAAGATGCAGAGCGTAGGGGTCTGGCCACTGGCCATGACAACATCCCCTCCAAATTCCTCAGAGACTCAGCAGCCGCCATCACCCCAGTCATCACACACATAATAAACCTCTCCATAAAACAGGGACACGTCCCCAAGGACTTCAAAATTGCGAGAGTAACACCCCTGCACAAAAAGGGCAGCAAATTAGACCCAGGCAACTACCGCCCTGTTTCTATCCTTACATCCATCTCGAAAGTCAGGGAAAAAATAGTATACGAACAGGTCGAAAAGTACCTCGGGGAAAAAAATCTAATCTACGAATTCCAATCTGGCTTCAGAACATCCCACTCCACTGACACATGCCTTCTCTATTTGAACGACCACATCAAACGAGAGGTGGACGCAGGCAAATACTGCGGCATGGTCATGCTGGACCTACAAAAGGCCTTCGACACTGTCAATCACACCATTCTGATTTACAAGCTAAAAGCAATTGGTTTTGATAGTCTATCAGTGAGCTGGATACAATCCTACCTGGAGGGGAGAGAACAGATGGTGGAGGTAAACGGTACCCTATCCCCCCCCCTCCCAGTGAGCTGTGGTGTTCCACAAGGAAGCATACTAGGACCGCTACTGTTCCTAATTTATGCAAATGACATGTCGTCAGCTTGTGACTGCAATTTGTTCCTGTTTGCGGATGACTCAGCCCTGCTGGTCTCTGACAAGAACAAGTTACAGGTAGAAAAAACTCTCAGCTCGGAACTAGGCAAAATCTGCATATGGCTCGCCGATAACAAACTATCATTACACATGGGCAAAACAGAGTCCATTCTCTTCGGTTCAAATAACAAACTCAGCAAGACCGTTCTCAGTTAGAGTGGGTGACAATATTGTCACAAGGAAAGATGAAATTACCTACCTGGGTTCCATCCTAGAGGCTAATCTTTCCTGTGACAAAATGGCATCCAATGTAATAAAAAAAAGTCAACCAACGAACTCGATTCTTGTACCGGATCTCCTCTCTGGTAAACAAGAATACCCTGAAGACTCTGGCAGGAGCACTCATTCAAGGGTACTACGACTATGCTTGTGTGACGGATCATACTGGGTCTGCGTTGTGTTTGATGTTAAATGAGAATGTCCCGAGGGGGAGTCGAACAGGGGGCTCCCACGTCCGCGGGCGACGACACAGGCCGCTGCACTAAGAAGTGAATTCACTCCTAACTACCGTACCTATGCGTCTGTTAACCCTGTTATGGGGAAGTGAGTTTAATTTACTAGCCCGCACTGCCACAGTCACTCGTCAACACACCTGTTTCCGTGACTGTGGACATACCCACGGGCTTCCCCGTTACACTCACCTCCCTAAACTCACGCCCCTCAGGACATCCGGGTCACTGGGCACCACTGTGACGGATCATATTGGTCTGCGTTGTGTTTGATGTTAAATGAGAATGTCCCGAGGGGGAGTCGAACAGGGGGCTCCCGCGTCCGACGACACAGGCCGCTGCACTAAGAAGTGAATTCACTCCTAACTACCGTACCTATGCGTCTGTTAACCCTGTTATGGGGAAGTGAGTTTAATTTACTAGCCCGCACTGCCACAGTCACTCGTCGACACACCTGTTTCCGTGACTGTGGACATACCCACAGGCTTCCCCGTTACACTTGCACCTCATGGTACCAAAGCACATCAAAGGCACTAAAAACAAAATTACAAACATCTCAAAACAAACTAGTCAGACTACTGCTTGACCTGACTCCTAGAACCTACCTCACCCCTGCCCACTTTGACAACCTAGGATGGCTTAGAGTAGACGACAGAGTACAGCAACTTGCAAGGGGCCTGGTCTACAAGATACACTACACGACCAAGGTACCCATGTATATGTCAAAATACTTCCCAAAGGTCAGTGAATACCACAATCACAACACCAGAGGGAGCTCCACAAATCATGTTAAACCCAGATTCGGCTCAAACAAGGGACTAAACACATTTCGCAATTATGCCACATCAATGTGGAACGCCCTACCCAAAGCTGTAAAGGAATGTGAATCACTACCCACTTTCAAAAACACTCTCAAAGAACACCTACGAGAGACTGCAATTAGAATTTGTCAGTATTCCAATGTACAGTGTACAGGAGGTCATTATGTAAGAGATAAGCAGTAAGTTGGTTGGATACAGCACGTTCAAGTGTTTTAGAAAGGAAGGAGAGAAGAGAGACAGGACGATAGTTGCCTATGACGGTGGGGTTCAGGGTTGGTTTTTTTTATGAGTGGCGTGACTGTGGCTTGTTTTATGGAGGTGGGGACCACCCCCGAGTTGAGTGAGGAGTTGATGGTTGCAGTTAGGAATGGGAGGATGTCTGGTACTATGGTCTGGAAGAGTGGGGAGGGTAGCTGGTCCAGCTGGCATGTAGTCGGACGGTTCGACGTTACCAGTGTCAGGGTCTCGGCTTCTGTAATGGGAGAGAAAGATGACAGAGTGAAGGATGAGGTTCTCGATTCAGTATTTGGAATGGGTGGGGGTTGGGAGGAGCTGCGGATGTTCTCCACTTTTTCCTCAAAGAAGATCGCGAAGTCTTCGGCAGAGAAAGATGAGGGAGAAGGGGGTGGGGGGGAGTGAGGAGGGAGGACATGGTAGCATGCAGTTGGCGAAGATTCTTGGCAGAGGCCTCGATCCTATAATGAAAGAAGCTTTGGCATTAGTAATGGTTTGAGAATGTTAACAAGAGGTTATGAACTTGTGATATGTGTCGATGTCAGCAGTGAGTTGTGACTTTCTATACTTCCTCAGCCGCTCTCAGGACCTGTCTTTGTTCTCTCACTGCATCGGTCAGCCATGGACTGGGTGGGGAACGGCGGGCAGGTTTCTCAACGAGGGGACAGAGCTTATCTAAACATGAGCTTGACGAAACATAGTGATGCCAGTAACTAGTTACTCTAATCTGATAACTTTTTTCAGTAAATAGTAATCTAACTTGTTACTTTTTACAAGCCAGTAATCTGATTAGTTACTTTTCCAAGTGGCTGTGCGTTACTATTTAGTTACTATCTCATAATGCTGATAAGAGAGCCAGGGGTACAGTCAGCTAGACCGGAGATGGGACGTGCGCTCGCGCACGCACACAGCCACACACACGTTTACATTTATAGCTGATTTTAGAATGGCTTCAGCATGAAGTTAAATCAACTATCCAGTTCGCTTTATAGTGTAATTTGGCTACTTGAGAGAGAGTGAGAGTGAGAGATTCATGTTACGCACGACTTGCGGAGTACGCACTGAGTCCATTGTCTCAGAATGGATTTGGTAGAGAGAGGTAGAGAGAGAGAGAGACTGGATAACGTTATCACTTACCTAATTAGACGGGTGATGTTGCTTCGCAGAAGCAAAAAAGTCCCCTGAAGACTCCGATTGAGTCCATTCAAATGCTCAAAAATATCTGCCATGTATGCCAATTTGGCAAGCCACTGAGCATCACAGAAACGATGTGAAAGATCACATTTTGAGTCAAGTAAAAACATCATCACGCAACTCGTAGAGCCGCGCAAGCAACTTTCCTCTCGATAGCCAGCGGACCTCGGTGTGGAGAAGTAATTGCCGGTGATCACTGCCCATCTCATCGCATAAAGCTGCAAACAACCGTGAATTCAATGGACGGGCCTTGATAAAATTGACAGTTCTTACCGCTTCGTCCAAAAACTTTTTTGAGATCAGCAGGCATTTCTTTGGCAGCTAGGGCCTTCCTGTGGATGCAGCAGTGAATATATTTTGCTTGCTGAGCCATAGCCCCTGGCTTGCACATCGCAGTCACGGAAGGGGCTAGCTGAGCCACTGCTTTTACGCGGGTAAGTGCAGAGCAGAGGAGCAGGTGCGTCAGTAAAACCGTCATCACGCACAAGCGCCACTATTTACCCATAATGACAAGCCTAATTTGAGAGAATAACAAACTATAATACCATGTTTTATATTACACAACGGTTTTACAAATTTATTTTTGATTAAAATTATATTATATACATTTTCTATTTTATTTAGTTTGGGAACCATTGTCCTAGAGTGCCTGCAGTGGACAGCTGTGACCTTATATGGCCTGATGGCTGATGACGTCTCATGATAACCTGTCTGAGCAGCCAATCATGATTTATGACATTATGCACTTTCAATGAAACATAAAAAAAATAAAAATAAAACCTGTTGTCATTCTTATGTTGTGGCAGCAGCAGGCCAACGACTTCGTAACCTAGTTACTTTGATAATCAAGTAATCAGTAAAGTAACTAGATTACTTTTTAAAGGAGTAATCAGTAAACAGATTATTTTTACAAGTAATCTGTGGCATCACTGAACATATAATATAACCGATAGGGGATACAGACCCTCATCTGCACCTTTGATTACCCTGTTTACTTTCTCATATTCAGTTAATTATATTGTGTACTGTTTATTTAAAAAAAAATCCACAAATTGAATGCCTATATTTATGTCTACTATTACCATGCCCATAGGTATCTCCCCTCCCCCATGCTATGACGCCACATTTGCCCAAGGGGATCAATAAAGGAATATCTTATCTTAAATTCATTATTTCCTTCCCTGCCGGGCTACTCACACCCAAGAGTAAAATAAATGTTTACAAACTGGGCACTGCATTATGTAGGCAGTGTTCGCGGCTGCAAAAAGCACAGCTAATTAATTAAAGCAAATTTTCACAAGCAGCGATAATTCTGCACAGCTCGTATAGGTTTGTTAATCTGAAGGTGTTATAGTAAAGGGTTAACCTTCTGTCGTGTGGCAGTGAAAGGGTTAAAGGCATGTACCAGTGTGGAGTGGTGACAGCGTTGGGTAATGCAGACTTCTTCTTGTGACCTCTCTCCTCCATTTAGCCAAAGATGACACAGGGCATGAAAGAGTCATATACTATATGCTGAAAAACACCTACATTTAATTTGCTGTTCCAATAAAACTGAATGTCCATTAGTTTCAAGTTCAAGTTTGTTTATTAGTTGTCACAATAATATATATGTACTTATGATGAAAATGCTTGGTTCTGTATGAGCTCCTGCAGAGTGTGCTTCATACAGTAAAAAAGTAAGTAAAAGAGGAATATACAATCTAAATGGTCACTTCATCCAAAAAAAAAACAATGATTTATTTTGCACATAATCTCACCCCCCCCCAAAAACTCGAAACAGTTTTCAAACATTAGTTTGATAGTTATTGAGAGTAAATTAGTGAATATGGCCACCAGTGATGTCATCAGGGACATTGAAAATTTGTGTCGTGTTAATTACAGCACCATGGAATTATGTAGATGAAAAAATAGCAATACCTTGTCTTATAGGAACTGTTACCGTATAATTTAAGTTCGGGCCCAAAACTGCTGTCATGGTTCAGTGTCGAACAGAACCTTCACAGGTTCATATAGGGTCGGGCCCGATTTGTTTTGGCCCAATTAAAGCTCTACTATGCAAGGCTACATACATTAATTCTACACAAAGTGCTCTTTCTATAGACCTGTTCTCAGTGGCGTAACTCTCTCTCAATGTGTGCCGGGGACAGATTTGGGGGCGTGGCGAGTGACGTCGATGGGGGGGGGGGGGGGGTTCGCTTCGCCCCCCCCCCGCCCTCTGCCGCATTTCTGCAGACCCCTCTCTGATTGGTTGAACTCTATTTCTGCAGACCCCTCTCTGATTGGTTGAGCGAAGCCCCTCTCTGATTGGTTGAGCGTGCGCATGCGCATGAGCCGCGACAAGCTCCTCCAGAAACTCCTCCAGAAACTCCGTTAAGCTCCAGAGAGAGAGGCTGAAAACCCACAGTTCTTGCCCGACGGATGGGAGCGAATCCCGGATCCGAGGTTTCTGATGACTACCCCCAAAACACGGAGGTTGCGAACGCAATTTATACGCATGGAAGTATTGCTTACGCCATAACGAATCATTAAAAAAATATACCGTTAACTGGAATATGTTGTGTGTGTGCCTTTCTGAATATGATTTGGGAGGGTTATAATAGAAGAAAGACAGTGTAAACAATATAACGTTATGTGAATAAACCGCGAAATAATAACTAATTCCTTGGTCAATAGAAGTCTCTGTGATACTTTCTGAATATGATTTGGGAGGGTTATAATAGAAGAAAGACAGTGTAAACAATATGTTTGATGTATTTTAACACACACCTAGGCTGACGACCCGAGCTATTATTATGCAAAGACAAGTACTTTAGCGAGTGGGTACTTGGCCCTTGCAGGGCAAGAATGCGACCCCCATCTACTGCTCTTTGCATAATAATAGAACAGGTAGTCAGACTCAGCTCTTTGGACGGTAAAACGTGGGGGGGACACTTTCCGCTGTCCCCGGCGTCAAATATGCCCCTGCCTGTTCTGTTCGCTGTATAGGTCAGATTCAGTGTGCGCGCATCCCCGGAGCAGAAAGGAACGTAATCCTGGTCAGAACGGGGGAGACTACAATTTGCATTCGTTAGCCATGCTAGCCATCTCTAAACAATCAATCCATGCCAAAGCTAGATATGTAAAAGGTGAAAGACTCACACTCACATCCATGCTGATTTGGCTAAATGACATCCAGCAGTTATCGTTTGAAACAACTTTTAGTCAGGGGAGTGCCATGGTAATCTTTTACCATCTTTCATAATTCTTTTAGCGCAGCAGTTCGCGCAGGTCCGAGGCAACTTAGTCACGTGACTCAGTTGGTATTGCCGATTGGCTCGAACACGGTATGTTTGTAAACAGCAAACAGGTCTATTGATTACACAAAATACATGTCTAAACGGACATATCATGAGGTGCTTGTGCCAAGAAGCTTCAACAAGGGGTAATGAGTAATGACATAACTCCACATCTTAGTAGTGATCCCTTGTTATCTCTATAGATAAAATGTGAGGAAGACATTACCTCGACATCTTAGTAGTGATGCCTTGTTATCTCTATAGAGATGTGAGGAAGACATTACTGTACCTCCACATCTTAGAAAGATCCCTTGTTATCTCTATAGAGGAGATGTGAGTAAGACATTTTACCTCCACATCTTAACACATTGAGTGCCACGCCCCTTTGACCATATATGGCCGTACCGTGCCAGCGCTGAAGTCAATGGGAGGTTGGGGAAATTTGCGAAGGCTTAAACTATATCCTTTTTTTATTATTGATATTTTTGCACAAATCTTACAAATATTCAAGAGACATCTTTCAACAGCATAATATGCAAAGTCCAAGATTTGTTTTTTTCTTTTTCGTATTGACATATAAAACATACAAAAGACTTATACAGACATACCAAAAACAGACATGGAAATTAAAAAATTACTATTATGTGCATATATAACCAAGATGCATATACGTTAATGCATATACATACATAATACAATATAAAGTATAGGTACCATCAGGTCAGATCCCATTTTTCACCTTCATCATTGATAATACTGAAACCCCACCTTAATCATTCGTCCCCAGACCGTTCAGTCAGGTGTAGAAAACTGTCCCATACCTCAGCAAAGATATCCTCTCTCCCTGCGACTCTATATGTTACCCTTTCATATGATGCTGTCCGGAACATTAGTTCCATCCATTCTTTAAAAGTAATATCAATGGGTGATTTCCAATGTCGTAAGGCAATTCTACACCCTGATATCATGGCCATTCTATACCACATTCCCTGGTATTTAGGCAGTTTAATCTCTTTCGGTACTATACCCAAAACACATGCCATTGGGGAGTTATTCACCTTTACATTCAAAACTTTACTTAGGAATATCACAATTTGATCCCACATTTTCCAGACTCTCACATTCGTATAACATATGTAGTAAAGTGCCTGTCTCCTTCTCACATCTCCAGCAGATGTCAATGTCCCTTAACTTTAGTCTGGCCAGTTTACTGCTAATCCTGCTAATATGGATTACGGATTTATACCTCAATTCATCAATGAAGCAACATCAAACAGAAGTGGAGAGAAGTGAAAACGGTTTTAACGAGACCCACAGTGACTTCTACCTTCTCAATGGCTCTGAAAAGAAACATCTACACGTCGGAACGGCGGCTATACACACGTTACTAACAGCGAGCCCGGTACGTAAGAACTTACCCCCGAATGGCAGATTGGACCGTAGGACCATGATCATCCTGGTTCTGCTACTTTCGGGAGACATTCATTTAAACCCAGGCCCGGTCTTGACCAGAACTCAGGCTAGAAGACTTGGTCTGGCAGCGCAAGAAGCGAGGGAGGTTTCCATCGCGACCAACAACAACATCAACAACTCGACCCGTGGCAACATCCACTGCGCGGACGGCAACTCTTCCCCAATGACGCCGCAGCAGACGAGCACACGTGAGGCAGAGACGAGAGGAGGTGAACGGAGGGTCGAAACCATGACGACCATCTCGACGCGGGATTTAAACATCTCAACGCCCGATAGCCGGCTAGCCAGCGGAGCTAACAGCGAAAACATCCAGGAAAAAAGGACGCTGGAACGAGTCTTTTGTTGTACCAGCACGGCGCGGGACCCGACCCCCCCCCTCCCCCCTATCCCACCCACAACAACAAAGCCCCCCCAACCGGCAAACCCACGGACAAATCGCCTGCTAAATTAGCCAACCTAGCCAGGCTGGCTATGTTTACCAGCCCAGGAGGACAAAGGGTTGCCGCCAGAGAAGACACAGGACAAAGGACCCCCCCCTCCCCACACACCAACACACAGACCTCACGGAGACAACAACAAAGCCCCCCCCACCCTCCCCCACAGCAGCACCAGACACAGACGAAGTCAATTACCTGGAACTTGACGACATCAATACCACAGCATATAAAAACGGACTACACATTTTTCACCTGAATGTAAACAGCATAAAGCATAAGCTGGATGAAATAAGAAACCTGTTTATGAGCGGTAAGGTAGACTTAATATGCTTTACTGAAACTAAACTGGATCCATCTGTAACAGACCCTGAAATAGAGTTAGAGAACTATACTATAGTCCGTAATGACAGAAACCAGTATGGAGGTGGTGTTTGTATGTACATACATAAGGACACCAAATTCATTACCCGTACCGACCTTCATCATGAGACAATTGAAACCGTATGGGTGGAAATTTTATTTGAAAGGGCAAAATCTGTTCTAGTCGGCACAATATACAGACCGCCAGATCAAACTGGCTTTTATGATACTCTGGATGTGTGCTTAGCTGGAGCTGAGGATGCGGAAAGAATTCTTATTGGGGATTGGAACACGGATATGCAACAAAAAGATGCACCCGTCTTCAAATCCTTCAATAGGTTTTGTGATCTGCACGGCCTCAGCCAACTAATCACCCAACCCACAAGGATATGTGAATCAACTCAGACTACCATTGACCTCATACTGACCTCTGACAAGTCCAAGATCTCCAATAAAGGGGTTATAGCATGTGGGTTAAGTGATCATTATATGATATTCTGTACCCGCAAAAAGCTAAAACTAAAGGCTGGCTGTCACAAAACAGTCACATCTAGAGACCTCAAAACCTACTCTAGCGAGGCCTTTAACCTTGAACTGGAGAGTCTGGACTGGTCAGATGAACTCAATGGTACACTGGTTGAAGAAACTTGGCTTGGCTTCAAAACCAAATTTTCATCAATACTAAACAACATGGCCCCCCTAAGAACCACCAGGGTAAAAAATCACGCTGAGCCATGGATGCACACTGAAATACTGACCGCTATGAAAGCCAGAGACAAAAAATGCTCTGAGTTTCGTAAAAGCCAGTCAAAGCTTACCAAAAGCACGAGCAGTGAACTCCAAGACCACGTGACTGAACTCAAACTAGAAAGAAACAGACTAAGAAATGACGTAAACTCCATGATCAAAACTGCTAAAAAAAATGTCATCAATGACAAAACCGAGGAAAACAAAAATAACCCACGTGAACTTTGGAAATTACTCAACAATCAACTAGGCTGCAGTAAAAAACTTAAAACCAGGTTCTCAAACATAAACATAAAGACGGACAACACGCTCATCACAGACAAGCTGGATGTAGCCAATTACTTAAACACTTTCTTCACAAACATAGCCACAACACTGGTAAACAAACTACCCTCCCACTCAGGGCAGTATGGGGTAGAACACATAGTAGCATACTACAAGAACCTAGGCGTCCACAAAGACGACTTCAAACTGGAAATGGTAACTACAGATGAGGTACTCAAAAAACTGTGCGCCCTCCAACCAAACAAGGCCACTGGCCATGACAACATCCCCTCCAAATTCCTCAGAGACTCAGCAGCAGCCATCACACCAGTCATCACACACATAATAAACCTCTCCATAAAACAGGGACACGTCCCCAAGGACTTCAAAATTGCGAGAGTAACACCCCTGCACAAAAAGGGCAGCAAATTAGACCCGGGTAACTACCGCCCTGTTTCTATCCTTACATCCATCTCGAAAGTCATGGAAAAAATAGTATACGAACAGATCGAAAAGTACCTCGCGGAAAAAAATCTAATCTACGAATTCCAATCTGGCTTCAGAACATCCCACTCCACGGACACATGCCTTCTCTACTTGAACGACCACATCAAACAAGAGGTGGACGCGGGCAAATACTGCGGCATGGTCATGCTGGACCTACAAAAGGCCTTCGACGCTGTCAATCACACCATTCTGATTGACAAGCTAAAAGCAATTGGTTTTGATAGTTTATCAGTGAGCTGGATACAATCCTACCTGGAGGGGAGGGAACAGATGGTGGAAGTAAACGGTACCCTATCCCCCCCCCTCACAGTGAGCTGTGGTGTTCCACAAGGAAGCATACTAGGACTGCTACTATTCCTAATTTATGCAAATGACATGTCGTCAGCTTGTGACTGCAACTTGTTCCTGTTTGCGGACGACTCAGCCCTGCTGGTCTCTGACAAGAACAAGTTACAGGTTGAAAAAGCCCTCAGCTCGGAACTAGGCAAAATCTGCATATGGCTCGCCGACAACAAACTATCATTACACATGGGCAAAACAGAGTCCATTCTCTTCGGTTCAAATAACAAACTCAGCAAGACCGACGGCTTCTCGGTTGCAGTGGGTGACAATATTATCACAAGGAAAGATGAAATTACCTACCTGGGTTCCATCCTAGAGGCTAATCTTTCCTGTGACAAAATGGCATCCAATGTAATAAAAAAAGTCAACCAACGAACGCGATTCTTGTACCGGATCTCCTCTCTGGTAAACAAGAATACCCAAGCCCACGTGACTGAACTCAAACTAGAAAGAAACAGACTAAGAAACGACGTAAACTCCATGATCAAAACTGCAAAAAAGAATTTCATCAATGACAAAACTGAGGAAAACAAAAACAAACCACGTGAACTTTGGAAATTACTCAATAATCAACTAGGATGCAGTAAAAAACTTAAAACCAGATTCTCAAACATAAACATAAAAACTGACAACACGCTCATCACAGACAAGCTGGATGTAGCCAATTACTTAAACATTTTCTTCACAAACATAGCCACAACACTGGTAAACAAACTACCCTCCCACTCAGGGCTTTATGGGGTAGAACACATAGTAGCTTTCTACAAAAACCTAGGGGTCCGCAAGGACGACTTCAAGCTGGAAACGGTAACAACAGATGAGGTACTCAATAAACTGAGCGCCCTCCAACCTAACAAGGCCACTGGCCATGACAACCTCCCCTCCAAATTCCTCAGAGACTCAGCAGCCGCCATCACACCAATCATCACACACATAATAAACCTCTCCATAAAACAGGGACACGTCCCCAAGGACTTCAAAATTGCGAGGGTGACCCCTCTGCACAAAAAGGGCAGCAAATTAGACCCAGGCAACTACCGCCCTGTTTCTATTCTCACCTCCATCTCGAAAGTCATGGAAAAAATAGTCTACGAACAGGTCGAAAAGTACCTAGCGGAAAAAAATCTAATCTACGAATTCCAATCTGGCTTCAGAACATCCCACTCCACTGACACATGCCTTCTCTATTTGAATGACCACATCAAACAAGAGGTGGACGCAGGCAAATACTGCGGCATGGTCATGCTGGACCTACAAAAGGCCTTTGACACGGTCAATCACTCCATTCTGATTGACAAGCTAAAAGCAATTGGTTTTGATAGTCTATCAGTGAGCTGGATGCAATCCTACCTTGAGGGGAGGGAACAGATGGTGGAGGTAAACGGTACCCTATCCCCCCCCCTCACAGTGAGCTGTGGTGTTCCACAAGGAAGCATACTAGGACCGCTACTGTTCCTAATTTATGCAAATGACATGTCGTCAGCTTGTGACTGCAACTTGTTCCTGTTTGCGGACGACTCAGCCCTGCTGGTCTCTGACAAGAACAAGTTACAGGTTGAAAAAACCCTCAGCTCGGAACTAGGCAGAATCTGCATATGGCTCGCTGATAACAAACTATCATTACACATGGGCAAAACAGAGTCCATTCTCTTCGGTTCAAATAACAAACTCAGCAAGACCGACGGCTTCTCAGTTACAGTGGGTGACAATATTGTCACAAGGAAAGATGAAATTACCTACCTGGGGTCCATCCTAGAGGCTAATCTCTCCTGTGACAAAATGGCATCAAATGTAATAAAAAAAGTCAACCAACGAACTCGATTCTTGTACCGGATCTCCTCTCTGGTAAACAAGAACACCCTGAAGACTCTGGCAGGAGCACTCATTCAGGGGTACTACGACTATGCTTGCACCTCATGGTACCAAAGCACCTCAAAGGCGCTAAAAACAAAATTACAAACATCTCAAAACAAACTGGTCAGACTACTGCTTGACCTTACTCCTAGAACCCACCTCACCCCTGCCCACTTCGACAACCTAGGATGGCTTAGAGTAGACGACAGAGTACAACAACTTGCAATGGGCCTGGTCTACAAGATACACTACACGACCAAGGTACCCATGTACATGTCAAAATACTTCCCAAAGGTCAGTGAATACCACGATCACAACACCAGAGGGAGCTCCACAAATCATGTCAAACCCAGATTCGGCTCAAATAAGGGACTAAACACGTTTCGCAATTATGCCACATCAATGTGGAACGCCCTACCCAAAGCTGTAAAGGAATGTGGATCACTACCCACTTTCAAAACCTCTCTCAAGGGACACCTACGGGAGACTGCAATTCAACACTGGCCCCTGTAAATATCCTAACCCAATCATTCCAACCCCCTCCAATGTACAGTCATTTACCTAGTATGGTTTTGTCAATAGTTCAATGTACAATTGTGTTTGTTTGTACAGTGTCTCCCCCCCCCCCCCCTCAATGTACAGTGTTACTTGTTTATACAGTATGCCCCCCGCCCCCCCCAACCACCTCCAATGTAAATTACCCAGTATGGTTGTCAATATCCCAATGTACCCAACCCCCCCCACCCAACCTCCAATGTACAGTTTCTACGTCAAATGTATATACTCCCTTTTCTTGACTCCTTCTGTATCACAAACAGTACTGTATTTGCAAATCTGGTATGTCATAAATGTATAGATGTAGCAGTACTGACTATCTGTATGTCATGTATGTCATATATGTCTATATGAATTGAAAATGGGGGACCCTGATGGAAACAAGACAAACGTCTTTCTCAGGTCTGCATCCCCTTAACAATTGTATGTATTGAGCCGTACTGTATTGTACCCATTCTGCAATCTGTTAAATAAAGTTTTCATTCATTCATTCATTCACCCTGAAGACTCTAGCAGGAGCACTCATTCAAGGGTACTACGACTATGCTTGCACCTCATAGTACCAAAGCACCTCAAAGGCACTAAAAAACAAATTACAAACATCTCAAAACAAGCTAGTCAGACTACTGCTTGACCTAACTCCTAGAACCCACCTCACCCCTGCCCACTTTGACAACCTAGGATGGCTTAGAGTAGACGACCGAGTACAGCAACTTGCAATGGGCCTGGTCTACAAGATACACTACGCGACCAAGGTACCCATGTACATGTCAAAATACTTCCCAAAGGTCAGTGAATACCACGATCACAACACCAGAGGGAGCTCCACAAATCATGTAAAACCCAGATTCGGCTCAAACAAGGGACTAAACACGATTCGCAATTATGCCACATCAATGTGGAACGCCCTACCTAAAGCTGTAAAGGAATGTGAATCACTACCCACTTTCAAAAACACTCAAAAAACACCTACGTGAGACTGCAATTCGAAACTGGCCCCTACAAATGTCCTAACCTAGTTGTACAGTAAATGACCAAGTAAGGCTTTGTCAGTATTCCAATGTACAGTGTAAAATGTGTGTGTGTCCCCTACCCAACCCCCCCCCCCCCCCACCTCCAATGTATAGCCCTCACCAGACCCACCCAACCCCACCCACCCAACCTCCTCCAATGTACAGTTTCTACGCCAAATGTATATACACTCTTTTTCTGGACACTTTTGTATCACAAACAGTACTGTATTTGCAAATCTGATATGTCATAAATGTATAGATGTAGCAGTACTGTCTATCTGTATGTCATGTATGTCATATATGTTATGATGAATTGAAAATGGGGGACCCTGATGTAAACAAGACGAAAGTCTTTCTCTGGTCTGCATCTCCTTAACAATTGTATGTATTGAGCTGTACTGTACTGTACCCATTCTGCAATCTGTTAATAAACTTTTCAATCAATCAATCAATACTAGGCGTCCAATAGCTTGTTTAAAACTTTGTAAAAGATAAGTTGTGATTGTGCCTCCCGCGAGAATTTACCCCATTTGGATACCAGCTTCTCCCACATTTCCTCATTCCTCCCTAATATCCTCACGTACATCGTTCTCCCAGCTCAACCTCAGACCCGCCAACTTGGGTGCATTGTGTTCCCTTATAACATCATAGAATCTTGATGCACCGCCTTTCCTACGCCATCCTTTATAAAATATTTCTTGAATTGCAGTAATCTGGCCACATTTTGGCTCTCCCATTGATGACGATATACAAGGTCTCATCTGTAGGAATTTATAGAAGTTTTTATTATCTATACCAAAGTCCTCTCTAATATCCTCAAAAGGTAATACCCCATCTTCCCCGGCTATATCACCTAGTACATGTATCCCCCTTTTAATCCAGTCGTCCCATATGATGAAGATTTCTTACCAATCTTTAGTTTTTTATTATACCATATAGAGGCTCTTGTAGTCAGATATGGGCTATCACCAGTCAGCCTGTGCGACTGATTCCAAGTTTCCCTGGCAAACGCCATTAGAGGGTTCTTAAAAGGTATAGGTCTGTCTGATTGTGTCAGGAAGGATTCCAGAGATGAGGGATATACCATTTCCTCCTCTATCTTGACCCAAGCAGGTGCCTCCTCAGTCGAGTGATTCAATTTGGAGAGCTGGGAGAGCGAAAACGCATATCAGTGAGCTGGATGCAATCCTACCTGGAGGGGAGAGAACAGATGGTAGAGGTAAACGGTACTCTATCCCCCCCCCTCACAGTGAGCTGTGGTGTTCCACAAGGAAGCATACTAGGACCGCTACTCTTCCTAATTTATGCAAATGACATGTGACTGCAACTTGTTCCTGTTTGCGGACGACTCAGCCCTGCTGGTCTCTGACAAGAACAAGTTGCAGGTTGAAAAAACCCTCAGCTCGGAACTAGGCAAAATCTGCATATGGCTCGCTGATAACAAACTATCATTACACATGGGCAAAACAGAGTCCATTCTCTTCGGTTCAAATAACAAACTCAACAAAACCGACGGCTTCTCAGTTACAGTGGGTGACAATATTGTCACAAGGAAAGACAAAATTACCTACCTGGGTTCCATCCTAGAGGCAAATCTTTCCTGTGACAAAATGGCATCCAATGTAATAAAAAAAGTCAACCAACGAACGCGATTCTTGTACCGGATCTCCTCTCTGGTAAACAAGAATACCCTGAAGACTCTGGCAGGAGCACTCATTCAAGGGTACTATGACTATGTGTGCACCTCATGGTACCAAAGCACCTCAAAGGCGCTTAAAACAAAATTACAAACATCACAAAACAAACTGGTCAGACTACTACTTGACCTGAACCCCAGAACCCACCTCACCCCTGCCCACTTTGACAACCTAGGATGGCTTAGAGTAGACGACAGAGTACAGCAACTTGCAATGGGCCTGGTCTACAAGATACACTATACGACCGGGTTGCCCATGTACATGTCAAAATACTTCCCAAAGGTCAGTACCACAACCACTACACCAGAGGAAGCTCAACAAATCATGTTAAACCCAGATTCGGCTCAAACAAGGGACTAAACACGTTTCGCAATTATGCCACAACAATGTGGAACGCCCTACCCAAAGCTGTAAAGGAATGTGAATCCCTGCCCACATTCAAAACCGCTCTTAAAGAGCACCTACGGGAGGCTGCAATTCAAAACTGGCCACCGTAAATGCCCAAAACCCCCACCTCCTAATAGACAGTCTCCTCCCCACCGCATGTATATATTTCTCTCCCACCCACCCACCCCCTCCTAATGTACAGTCCCCTCCCCATCATATGTATATACTCTGTCAGGATCTAGGGGTAACAGTACTGTATATTTGAATACCGTTATGTCACAAATGTATCAGTACTAAATACCTATATGTCCCTATGCCATAAATGTCATGTATGTTGTGTATGTCATAAATGTCTATATGAATTGAAAATGGGGGACCCTGATGGAAACAAGACAAACGTCTTTCTCAGGTCTGCATCCCCTTAACAATTGTATGTATTGAGCCGTACTGTATTGTACCCATTCTGCAATCTGTTAAATTCATTCATTCATAGTGATACCAGTCTAGCTTAGGCAGGGATAAGCCGCCATTTTCCTTTGCTGCATACATTTTGGCCCGACCAAATAGTGGCCTTTTGCCCCCCCACAAATATACATTAATGACTTTGTCATACTGTTTGAGTAACTGAGTCGGGAGAGTCAGCGGCAGCATATATAGGATATAATTTAATTTGGGAGCCAATATCATTTTTACTAAGTTTATCTTCCCAAGGAGGGACATATTCATCTTGGCCCAATTCTGGGTCAGAGCACTAACGTGTTCGATTATAGGGGCAATATTGGCTTGTATTATCTCTTTCAGACCTGGGATCAGCTTTATTCCTAGGTATATCAACCCTGACGGCATCCACCTGTACTGCCATCCCCTCCTAATAGCAGGGGGACAGCACTTAGAGAGAGGCATTGCTTCTGACTTGCTCCAGTTGATTGTGTATCCAGAAATTTCGGAGAAGGACTCGATAACAGTTCCAATGACCCCAGCTGTTGTTTGGGGATTGCTGGATACCAATAAGATATCATCCGCATATAAAAATAGTTTATGTTCCACCTGTCCCGCTATTACCCCTTTGATGTCTTGATTAGTCCTTAGTGCGATAGCAAGTGGTTCGAGGAAAAGCGCGAACATTTGGGGAGAAAGCGGAGAACCTTGCCTCGTCCCCCGTCCCAGATTAAAGGGAGAGGATACGATTCCGTTAGTCAAGACAGATGCCATCGGATTTGTGTATAACAGCTTTACCCATCCAGTAAACGATGGTCCGAATCCGAAGCGCTCTAGCGTGCGAAATAAGAATGCAAATTCCACCTTATCAAAGGCCTTTTCGGCGTCCAATGAGAAGGCCACTGTAGGCTCTACATCATTCCTAACCTTCCACATTATGTGTAGGAGTCTGCGAATATTATCCGCTGAGTTTCTCCCCTTCACAAAGCCCACTTGGTCTGAGTGTACCAAACTTGGTAGTACATCTTCTATTCTATTCGCTAGTATTTTTGCCAATACTTTTTCTTCCAAATTGCTCAGGGATATAGGCCTATAGTTCCCACAGTGGCTTAAACTATATCTTATATTATGGCTATGGGTCTAAAACACCCCTCGCTTATCAATGACTTGCTTGCAGTCAACATGTACGAAACGGATTGTTTTTTTCATTGGTACATTTCCGTTTTATACCGTTTTGAATAAGAGTCGTTTTGGAGGGTTCTAGTAATTCCAGGGAAAATTCCACGATAATAGCTCTTTAGTGGAATACACAAAACACGTTGTAATTTTTCAGCTGATTTATGAATCGTTTTCAAATAAACGCTAGATTATCGATAGTATATGTGTACTTATGCACACTATAGAAGCGGGCTGAAAAATCTATTATCCATGACCTGGTCAGCGCTAACGTCATACACGCACACACAGGGCCACCGCAAGGGGCGTGCGAGCGAGAGGTGCAGTCGCACAGGGCCTCGCACCTAGGAGGCCTCACGGAGAAGAATAAAAAAAATAAATAAAAAAGATATATTTTTTATATATATAAAAATAAATAGAATGTTAACAATCACTTTCCATCACAGACCTAAAATCTAGTTTAGCTTACATGCTTATATATTTCACATTAGACACGTTTGTAGAATACTCAATGTCACGGAGCGGCACTGCAGTCTGCAGATATACGGTACCCTACTCTTGGGATTCGGAAAAGTGCATTACCGGCCAGATCCTGGTAGTGGTGCTGTCTCGATAATGCAGGTTTCCCTGTTGCAGACCGGATGTAACTTTTTTTCCACTCTGGGCTACTTTTTCTGTTAGCCTGAAGCTATAGCGTCACCAGATCGCATGGAATACTTATTGCGACGCTGAATTCAGTATGCAGTAAAGGAATATAGCATCAGCCAATGGACATATCGATCTACCAGATGGCGGTGGCCTTTAAAGCGGTGGCCTTCTTACCACACGGTAAACAGCGACCTCTGGCGCTGATTGAGTTAATAGTGATCCTTTGTTATCTCTAGAGGAAATGCAAGACATTTCACCTCCACATCTTAATAGTGATCCCTTGTTATCTCTATAGAGGAAATGTAAGACATTCTACCTTTACATCTTAACACTTTGAGTGCCAACCGTTTAGTGCCAACAACGAGAGATCTCCTTTTTTTTATTAGCGATTTCCTTTCATATTTCATCAATCTAGCCTCACGTTACCACTGAAACTCTCTCTGAGCTCCATTGGGAAAGTACCGCCCCCTATCGTCTCTGGTACTGCATTGAATGAAACGCATAAAAAGAAAATCCTGCTTCCACATTTTACTTCTCAGGCATGTAACTCGAGCCGATCGGATTCATTGTGGACCATCAGAACAGCGTGGAATCGGTGTTTCGACCACCCAGCGTTGGATCAATAAACCCGATCGATATTTGGAATGGCGATCAGGAATTGGAATACTCTTTTTGGAGAACATCTGATCTGAGGTAAGGAATCTATTTGACCAGTCTTGGGATAATCAGAGCTTTTTTCACAGAGATATCAACGTGGGCCCTATGTGTGTGTGCGTGTGTGCTGATCAGGAAATGGATAATCGATTTTTCAGCCCGCTTCTATAGCGTGCATAAGTACACATATACTATCAATAATCTAGCGGTTATTTGAAAACTATTCATAAATAGGCAGAACATTTGTTTTTTTGTGTATTCCACTAAAGGGCGATTATCACAGAATCTTTATATTTTCCTGAAACTTTCAAAAAACGAGTTTTTCAAAATGGTATAAAACGGAAAAGAAACGATTAAAAAACAATCCATTTCGACAATGTTGACTGCAAACAAGTCATTGATAAGCGACGGCCATATTATACACAGCCATAATTTAAGATATAGTTTATGCGTTCACAAATATGAGAGCTCTATCATTGAAGTGGGCATTGGCACGCAACAGGTTTCCTGGGCACCGGACCCGTGGCACGGAAAGTGTTAATGGTGATCCCTTGTTATCTCTATAGAGGAAATGCAAGACATTTTACCTCCACATCTTACTGGTTATTCCTAGTTATCTCTATAGAGGAAATGTGAGCACGACATCTTACCTCCATATTTCTAGTGGACTATTGTTCTTATGTTACTAATAAGTCCCATTGCCCGAAGTGAGGTTTAAACAACAACTTAATCAAACCTTTTTGTAATCCCAAAAGTATTACTATATTACTAGGTTTATTACACAGAAACACTAAATGCAATCAAATCAGTAAAATACAAATGATTGCCAACACTGGCTTCAAACAGGAAAGTTCATACAAATATAATATTTATTTATATAGAAAATGTATGACTCAGACACCCACTCAGTCACTTCAAAGACTAACAGAACATATTATGACTCAGTGGGTGTCCGTCTTCACAGTCAGGGTTCCAGTGAGAGATCCACATTGGGATTCTGTGTGTCTGGTAAATAAAATAAAAAAAGACGATACCACCTAAAAACCTTTATCCTTAACCTTATGTCCCTTTTATCACTTACCTTAAGCTCTCTGGTCAAATCGTTTGGTTATTTTTGGTCTAAACCTTTTTTTAACCATTATCATACAGATCAGTTCCCACCAAAACCTTGTTTATTAGACCAGCTTTGAGTAAGTTGTGTTTTTAGGCACTTGTGTCGACTACAACTCTCCTTGGCTCCAGTATAATCTGCCAAACACAGTCATCAAAAACACAAACTTGTCCTTTTTGACACTGAAATGTTGATACTGTGGTAAGACATGTCGATTTAACCCTTTGTATATCTACCATTTGAAACACAAGTATTCAAAATGAGAAATTGGAAGGTACGTTTTGAAGCAATACCTAATATAATTGTTACAACTATGTTTATTTAAGTGTAATAACTATGAGAAAAGCATGATGTATTTTCAGACGTATATGAGGGAGAGGAAGTGCATGTTTGAGCTTTTGAGGACTTCCATGTGAAGGTGCGAAGTTGGTTTAACACTTTTGAGTGCCAACGACGAGAAATCTCGTTAGTTCATGCCATGCGTTGAGTGCCAAGAACGAGAAATCTAGTTATTTAATCGTATTTTTTTTTATTATCGATTTCCATACATTTTTCATCAATCTAGCCTCACGTTACCAGTGGGGATCTGTCTGAGCTCGAACAGGGAAAATACCGCCCCCTATCGTCTCTCCGGATGGTACTGCACCCATTGGATTGGACTGAATGAAATGGATGGGAAAAAAAAGAGTCCGGAATCCACATTTTACTTGTCAGGCATGTAACCGGAGACGATCCCACTCATTACCGACCCTCAGAACAGCGTGGAATATGTGTTACCAGTACCCAGCGTTGGATCAATAAACACGATCGATATTTGGAATGGCGATCAGGAATTGGAATAATCTTTTTGGAGAACATCTGATCTGAGGTAAGGAATCTATTTTACCAGTCTTGGGATAATCAGAGCTCTTTTCACCTATATCTCAGCGTGTCCCATATGTGTGTGTGTGGCTGTGAGTGTGTGTGTGCTGATCAGGAAATAAGATAATCGATTTTTCAGCCCGCTTCTCTAGCGTGCATAAGTACACATATACGATCGATAATCTAGCGTTTATTTGAAAACGATTCATAAATAGGCCGAAAAATGACAACGTGTTTTGTGTATTCCAGTAAAGCGCGATTCCTGCAGAATCTTATTTTTTTTCTGGAAGTTTAAAAAAACGAGCGTTTTTCAAAATGGCATAAAACGGAAATGAACCGATTAAAAAACAATCCGTTTCGACAATGTTGACTGGAAACAAGTCATTGATAAGCGACAGGCGTATTAGACATAATTTAAGATATAGTTTATGCGTTCGCAAATATGATCGCCCTCCATTGACTACAGCGCTGGCACTCAAGCGCTATTTCAGGCGCCCCCTGCTGGCACTCAAAGTGTTAATGGAGTGTGTTGCAGTTTAAGTGCCAAAAAACATTCCTCGTTCAATAGTGGCCCAGTTGACCAGCTTTTGGTTACAATTCATCTATATGATGCCAGGTAATATATGCTTTAAATAAAAAATTTACTTGAACTTTTTGCACTTTGCTAATGTTAGCCAAAACATAGAAATGTTACTACTGTAACAAAGAAGATTAACTGATTTGAAGGGGAGAAAAATAGAAACAACACAGGTCTGACTGACGTCAAACACATTTGGAATTCAATACTTCAAGTGAAAAAATACATTTCTAAGATGTTCCGACATGTCCAAAATAATAGTGATCACTGAGTAGCTGACAGTCCTGTGCAGGTAGTTAAATTAAATAAAACATTTAAAAAGCTTTATGCAATGTTTCTGAAAAATAATTAACTTGCATAAAAAAATGTAAAATATTGTTCAACGGTGGCGCAGTGGGCAAGGCGCTCGCCACCAACGCAGGAGATGCTGGGTTCGAGCCCAGCTCTCGACGTTGCTACCAGCTTGGCTGGTCGTTCATACTAATACAATTGGCAGTATTAGGGGGTGGGAAGCTGGTGGGTGGGGATTGGACGTTGTGGACAGCGACTCCTACAGGTCGGTTGTTGCGCCTGCGCAGTAGAATCAGGAAGCAACGTGTCCCTCCCACGCAGACCCTCGCGCTGAGAGATTGCGCTGTGCAGGTGAAAAGATGCGACGGCTGCCTCCTCGTGTACCGGAGGGGACACGTGATGCAAGGCTTCGTCCACATTGCAGCCGGCTTGTGGGAGGCATAGCCTAACAACGTTCGAGACAGGGGAGGGTAGAATTGGACAATACGAAATTGGGGAAGGGAGAAAAATAGAAAATGGGAGAAAAAGTAGATAAAATAA
Source organism: Notolepis coatsorum (assembly GCF_963971535.1). Classification (NCBI taxonomy): domain Eukaryota; kingdom Metazoa; phylum Chordata; class Actinopteri; order Aulopiformes; family Paralepididae; genus Notolepis; species Notolepis coatsorum. The sequence continues at coordinate 7,648,178 of NC_140173.1, read as the reverse complement.
ATAAATAAAAAAATAATAATAATAAAATATTGTTCAACCAGGCACTGTCCATCTTGAAATGTATCTTCACAGTCGGAAATCATATTTGCCAGGGATTCTCACTCCAAGTCGTAGTTGTCATAAGACAGTTGCTTCAGATGTGTGATGCAGTCTAAAAAGAAAAAGAAAAAAGTAGATTGTCATCCAATCTCACTGAGGATTACACTGTTCAATATCTAAAAATGCTGCCATAAATATTCAATGACATAGTAATACTTAAATATTCAATGAAGTAAAAAGGGAGGTAGCTACACAAGCGTTAAATTAACACACCCTTCCTGGACTATATATTTGCACACTCAAAACTGTGAGCAAACTGTGAGCACTGTTCATATCTTTTGCACAATACTGCACAACCCAGTTACTTACTATTCCACTGTATTTTTATTCTAATGTAGTGTATTCTACTACATCCTGCACAATTGTACAGCCCTGTCTTATATTCTATTCTATTGTATTTCCATTCAAATTTAGTTTATATATTCCATTTAATCTCATTATATTTTGCACCAAAACAAATTCCTTGTATGTGCAATAAAGACCTTACTTGTGAAGGATTTGGGGTGCTTTTTCAATGTATGTGATGTATAGATTGGGGGGAGTGACCACAGCTAAAACGGTGCCGGGTCAGAGAGGTCGAAGTGCATGCGGACGGTGGTAGCAGGAGACGGTGGTTCACAGAGCAGGGTGATTGTTGTGAGGCACACTGCCAGCGAGAGAATGTTTGTTGACATTCCTTGGAAGAACATCTGAGATAAGAGCGAGTGTCTCCCAGAGCAGGAGGGAGAGAGGTTCATCTTAATGAAACGTTTAATGGTGTGAAAGGTTATTAACGCAGTTGTCATGACAACGCGGCACATGACAACCAGAAAGGGGTGGGCTATCGTTGCTACGGCGAGGATCTATAAGTCGAATGGTGTTTCCGGGTGTAAGGCAGACTAGAATCTGACCAAGAGCGAGTAGGACTGAGATCACACAGAGGACACTCTCTCCTCTCATTGAAAGGGGGGGAAGGGGGGGGGGGAGGAAGAATGCCACATCATCACTAGCTTCGGCTAACGCGAGGAGGGTTAGGCTAAAGACCAGGCCTGAACGCGTGAATATTAAAGGCAACCAACTTGTGTTCGGCTTTTCTCTGATTGGCCGCGCCCCCACGCGCAGGCAAGCGACAGTCGTCCCACGTCCCAAATGAAATCCAAGGAGCAAGCGAGCGGCAGCGCGGGCAACCAACTTGTGTACCAACGCACTTGTGTTGGGCTGCTGTTCCAACGCACTTGTGTTGGGCTGCTGTTCCAACCAACTTGTGTTCAGCTGCGGTAGCAGTGGAGCGCTATGAAATGCGCTGAACTAGAAAGCGTAACGTTATTATGTTTCGCGTTTTTAACAACCAACTACCAGATTCACTCGTGTATAAACAAAGCCCATACAGTTATGAAATGCGCTGAACTAGAAAGCGTAACGTTATGTTTCGCATTTTTAACAACCAACTACCAGATTCACTCGTGTATAAACAAAGCCCATACAGTTATGAAATGCGCTGAACTAGAAAGCGTAACGTTATTATGTTTCGCGTTCCATTGATTAACGCCATTACCTGCTGTGCTGTAGGAAGCAGAGGTACAGTAAGTTACAGTAGGTGTAGGTTACATGTTTAATCAAAGCCCATACAATTTTTTAGATGAATGATTGTGGATATAATATAGAAAACACATCATTATGATATTGTCAGATGGCGCAAAATACAATGGTGAGTGAGAAATATATCTCCAGTGATAAAACCCAGTGCTCTATGTCTCTATGATACACAGCGTGGATGGGCTTTCAGAGGGAGAGGCATGACTTCGCGACAGCCATATTAGACACTCACTGTACATCAGTGTGGAACTGTAACGTTATATGTTATTTCGCCCGTGGAGGCTGCTGAGCCTGAAGCGCCAGCGGGGCGACGCGGTGGTTTATCCCCGGCTTCCGTGCGCCGCCCGCGGCTTGACTCGGTTCAGCTCCAGCAGCAGCAGCGGCCGTTCCTCCGTTGTAGAAGCCCTTCAATGACAGCGCTCTCATATTTTGCGAATGCATAAACTATATCTTAAATTATGGCTATGTGTCTAATATGGCTGTCGCTTATCAATGACTTCGCGACAGCCATATTAGACACATCGCCATAATTTAAGATATAGTTTATGCATTCGCAAATATGAGAGCTCTGTCATTGAAGTGGGTGGTGGCAGCATTACTAACAGTAGCGATTTTTATTGTTTTGTCATGACCAAACATAATCCCAACATAGATAGGAGGTGTACTGTATGTCAAATGTCGGTCATGTGGTGGAAGAGTTTAGTACAGTCACACAACAGAACACCGCTGGTTCGACCAGCGCTTCTGCCGCGTCTCTCTTGCCGCAAGGGCGTGTGCTAGTGGATTGATTGATTGCAGAGAAACGCTGAACGAAAAGCTGAACACAAGTTGGTTGCCTTTAATATTCACGCGGCCTGAACACTATTGGACTGAATAACAAAAGGACGATAGACGAACACACCGAAAGATCATTAGAATAGACTCTTCAAGGACAATACAATCTGTTAACATCTGAGCTGAGGTTTCTGTTTATCAAATAAAACCACGCTTTTCCTTGTAAGGTATTTCACGTTGTCGAAGTGTCTGATTCTTACGGAGGTGGAGAATTATTATGGTTTATGGATTGCACTAACGGGGGAGATGGGATCTTATCAGCCAGTGTCGGAGAGACGTCAGGACCATTAAAATGACACAACGCAGAGGAATTGGATGGAGAGACAAAACAGATGAAGACGTGATACTGGCCAGTTTGATCAGGATCTTACACTTGGCAATAAAGACCTTTTTTTTTTTTTTTTTTTATCTTTTCCCTCCTCCTTTTTCCTCCGATTTTCTCCCATCCCAATGTTAGTCGTTATGCCAATTCCCAATCCCCTTCCTGGTCGCTGCGCACTTACCCCCCACAGTCGGTCTGGGAGAGTGGAGGCTATCACGTGCTTCCTCCGACACACGTCTAGCCAATCAACCGCTTCTTTTCACCTGGCAGCGCGGACTCTCACTGAGAGGGTGTAACGTGTGGAAGGATCACACTACCCCCCTTAGATCCTATCCGCGCTGAGCAGGCGCCCCGACCGAACTGTAGGAGTCGCTGTTTACAACGACCCGGACCCACCCCGCCAGCTTTCCCACCCTCTAATACAGCCAATTGTATTAGTGTGAACGGCCAGCCAAGCTGGTGACAACGCCGGAGCTGTGAGCTGGATTCGAACAGGCGAATCCAGCCGCTCCGGTGTTGGTGACGAACGCAATCTCCGCTACGCCACCTGACCGCCTCACAATAAAGACCTTTCTGATTGTGATTGTGATTCTGAGCAACATTGCCAGAGGTTAGAGCATGATAAGACATCTTACCGAGCACCCACTGCTCAGACTGTTACAAGCATGAGAAGACATCTTACCGAGCACCCATTGGTCAGACAGTTAAAGCATGAGAAGACATCTTACCGAGCACCCACTGCTCAAACAGCACCCTGCCAGAGGTTAAAGCATGAGAAGACATCTTACCGAGCACCCACTGCTCAGACAGGACCCTGCCAGAGGTTAAAGCATGAAGACATCTTACCGAGCACCCACTGCTCAGACAGGACCCTGCCAGAGGTTAAAGGGGACATGCATTGCTATTCCTTGCACTATTTGGGCAACTTTACACAATTCCTGTGAGTCTATTGAACACATCTGTAAGGTTTTTTTCCAAAAAAGATTCATTGTTTTATATTTATAATCAAGTACTCAAAAGCCAAATTTTCCAGCCTCAGGATTTCAGGCTGTTATTGGATGGGCTCCGCCCATAAGCGCTTTGAAAGAGAGTCACCCACACATTCTGCGAGTGGCAGACAGAGAGAGATAGACATTGGGGGGGGATACTAATAAATTTCACCGGGGGGGGCATAATCCCACGGGACAATGCATTGGTAACTTGTTTCAAATGACAATATATACCTCTGTGATTATTAATGTACGGATCTGAATACGGGCGTGCGCGTCGGAGCATGCGCAAAGATATTTGACAGTGATATGCTGCTCCCGACTGCGAGGGAGAGATAGAGAGGGAGAGAGATAAGAGAGAGAAAGACGCGCAGGACTTTGCAGGAGTGTGTAAAAATGTGTGTGCGCCGGCGCGCCGCAGGGATGAGTCTTTTCTCACACATTTTTACACACACTCCTGCAAAGTCCCGCGCGTCCCTCTCTCTCTCCCTCCATCTCTCTCTCCCCCTCTCTGCTGTCTGTCGGACTCGGCGGCACCCTGTTTGAAGAAGTAACCCACTCGCTCTGTTGAGCAAATTGTGGGCGGTGACTACAACCACAGAGCCAATCAGATCACAATCATCTCCACCAGCTCCTTGTTACGTCACCTTGCGAGTCAAATCAGAATGACTTAATTCACTGGAGGAGGAAATGGTCTCAACTGAATTAGAGGAATCCACCAATATGGTAATTAGAGACAGACCCATTGATACTAACCCCTATTACTATAAAACAATGCTAAACACTGAAAAAAGCCATTTATAATGCATGGGACCTTTAAAGCATGAGAAGACATCTTACCAAGCACCCACTGCTCAGACAGGATCCTGCCTCCTTTGGGTCTCTTGCCGCTGTACGCTCCAATGCAGACGCCTGCCTGGCCGACCGCTTTGCAGACCGTTCCTCCGCACAGCTGGATGAGTTCCACCAGGCTCTGGGTCGGTGGTTGGCAGTGCGGGGAAACGAACATGAGCGGCTGACCCTGGAATAGGTCCTGCTGGTGGTCCCCGGCAGACAGGTGCTGCTGAAGACGGCAGATCTGGACACCGTCAAGACAGATCAGATCATTGGATTTGTGTTATTAAAGAAACTAATTGGAAAAACATGTGGAGTAAGTGTTTTTAATTTAAAATGGTAAATTAATATAATGTTCTTATCCAAAGCGATTTAAAAATGTTTGTTCCTCACATTCACACACCGATGGCGGAGGCAACCATGCAAGGTGCCAACCTGCTCAGCAGGAGCAATTAGGGGTTAAGCGTCTTGCTCAAGGGAGGAACAGGAATCGAACAGGGAAACTTCCGATTACCTGACGACTGCTCTACCTCCTGAGCCACTGTATAAAATTCACATTTTATAACAAAAGCTCACCTAATTAAGGGTGATTTTTGTTTTATAAGGGCCTTTTAACATAGGGGCCCCCCAGGGCTGTGTTATGAGTCCCCTCCTCTACTCCCTGTACACACATGACTGTGTGGCACAGTGGAACAACAACACAATCATCAAATTTGCTGACGACACAGTAGTGGTGGGCCTGATCTCTGCAAACGACGAGAGGGACTACCTGGAAGAGGTAAAGGTTCTAGCGGGATGGTGTCAAGAGAACAGCCTCTCCCTGAACGTCAGCAAAACAAAAGAGATGATTGTGGACTTTAGGAGGTCAGGGACTACAGCCCCCTCAGCATCGACGGGGCACCGGTTGAGAGAGTGAACAGTTTTAAGTACCTTGGAGTCCACATATCCGAGGACTTGACATGGACCACACACATTGACAGTGTTATCAAGAAGGCACGACAACGCCTCTACTTCCTTAGGCGCCTAAGGAAGTTCCAAGTGAGTCAGGAGATCCTCAAGAACTTCTATTCATGCACAATAGAGAGCATCCTCACCTCCTGGTTTGGGAATAGCACTGCACAAGACCGTAGCAGACTACAGAGAGTGGCCCGTTCGCGTGTAGCATAATGACAAGCAAGCAGTGCAAAAATGCGGAAGCATTCGTCACCGCACGCCACTACGGTAAAGCGCCTTTCTTTTCAGGCCCGCTTTGGGAGCTGTCGCGCGGAAATAGGCTGTCTATTGCCATTCTCTTTGACAAACTCTAACCTTAACCAGCTCCTTAACAGCGCCTAAACTTAACCGTTCTAACCTTAACCAACTCCGAAACAATGCCTAACCTTAACCTTAACCATGCCTAACCTTAACCATAGAAAGAATATTGCCATTCTCTTTGACAAACTCTAACCTTAACCAGCTCCTTAACAGCGCCTAAACTTAACCGTTCTAACCTTAACCAACTCCGAAACAATGCCTAACCTTAACCATAACCATGCCTAACCTTAACCGGCGAAAGAATACACGTTAAAAAAAAAATCACGTTAAAAAAGTTAACGGATTCGAACTCGCCAGCAACGAGCCGTAGGATCCACAGCCATGCAGTCTTGCCAATTGAGCTATTTCTGGATACTGAATAAGGGGCGGTGACTTATATATATTGAGCTCCGCTCGTGTCGAACCAAGGCGGGATCTCATGCGCATGCGCGGGCACCTCGCGCGAGCACGCCGGCGCACGCACCTGAGCGTGCGGAAAATGAAAGGCGCATTACCGCACGCCACTACGGTAGAATGCTTCCGCATTCTTGCACTGCTTGCTTGACATTAAGGAACAGGCGGCCCGTTCAGCCGAACGCACAATTGGAGGGGGGGCTTCCCACTCTCCAAGACATTTACAACAAGCGCTGCATGGGTAAGAGAATAATCAAAGACCCCAACCACCCAAACAACTGCCTCTTTGAACTGTTGCGGTCAGGCAAGCGATACCGGAGTCTCATGGCAAGCACAGAGAGACTCAGAAGGAGCTTCTATCCCCAGGCCATCAGGATGCTCAATGAACAATAACAAACCATCAAATACACGCACAGCACACACATCCACACGCACACACTCACTTTAAATAAACAACACACTGTAGCACCCACTTTAGACACTAACACACTTTATATTTATTGGTAAGGAGATCTGCACATCAATCTCATACCAACCTCAGTGCACCTCACCACCACAAGGTGGCACCACAAGCTAAGCTATACCTCACCATTTCTACACTGTACTGTATCTGCATTGTATATACTGTACATATACTGTATATATGTATATTGACATTTTTTGTTTTGTTTACACTTGTTTACGTACTTGACTTTCTATTTTATACTTATATTATACTTTATTTTATCTAGCACACTCTCAGGAGCAAAACATAAAGAAGCATTTCATGCAAAAGTATTCTGTATTTCTGTATGACAACTAATAAAGAAACTTGAAATTTTACAAATATTTTTAGTAATATTTCATTATGAGAAAATTACCCCAGGAGGGAAGAACAAGCAGGAAACCGCACACACCCACAGCACTACTTGCGGATGCGTCCAACAACACGTCCCTGTCAGATGGTGAGTGAGTGAGTGATCCCAATTTGCCACGTATAGCCCCGATGGCAATCCTGCATGCCGTGGGAATAACTAAGAATAACTAATTAAGAGTTGCTTTGTTTTATAGGGCCTCATTTTGAGTAATATTTCAGTAAGAGAAAATGACCCCAGGAGGGGAATAAAGTTGAAAGAGAACACCTTCTCAAAACAGTGCACACGTTTGGGTATGGCAAAGGCTGATGGCTGTATTAAAAATTATGATATTTTAAGAAGACTATGTAAATACGTAATATGAATATGTAAAACAAGGGCACTACACACAATCTACATCATACTACAGCATCAGCTTATCATCCTTTCACACACAGTCACCAATTATTTTGTGACCTCAACTTTTCAGAAGAAAATTCTTGTAACAGGTGGGTCTGAAAATTATATCATGAATATCAGTGAAAATATTATATATACCGTATATGTTTTTCAGGGGGGGAAAGGAATATGCAGACTTTTATAGTCCAGGATGCACTTTTGTAAACCAAGATTATCTTATGTTTGCTATAGTGCCCACTGCTGACCAATCAACTCCATATTGCAGAATACATAGTTTTACACGCGAGTGGGCATACCTGAAATGTTTGCCCAGTCCCATATGTATGTGTAAATAATATGAATATATTTTGCAGTACAACTAATAAAGAAACAACTTGGTTGTGTATTATGTAATTATGTTAAATTACTTTAAGTGTTGGAATGAAACCCTGAACTGTTTAACACCTTGGTTCAGTTTGTTTGGATCTGCACCTAACAACCACACCCTGATCCGCCCATATGAGGTGGACTTGGTCTGCTTACAAATGAACCATGGAGCAGCTCATTTGAAGTGAGAAGACAATCATACTAAAGGCAGGAAAAGAGTGAATTTTGCATTCATGAATCGGATTGGCCAGTTTTTGTTGACACTATTCTACATTTCTCAAAATGTCATCACATGTATGGAAATCAAATTGTTTCAAATTATGTTTGTTCACATATGTTCGTTATGATTCTACATGTGGCTTCTGGCTTGTACATTTTCTCCAATAAATAATAAACCTGCATGATCACAATGGCTTTGTTTATGAAGCATGTCTCGTTTGTCTTCTGGCAATGTGAAGCGGAACCAGACCGATGACAAACTGCAACAAAAGTAATAATTTCCCTTCTGATCGAGACTATTTCAAACAAACTTAGGTGTGAATTAATATGCTCTGCCTCTGGGACAAGCACGTAATCTGTGATAAGATGTGACCAATCTGGCTACAGGAACTCCCCCCATTGTTCCCCATCATGGAGCAAACACGGGTGTCAAGTTTGGTGCAGATAGAACAACATGTTCATGAGTAAATAGAACAACGTGTTTGTGTTCACTACTTGCTTTTTTCCCAGAATTGGGTGTGGCAGTCATTGTGTTCCGGCCAGCAATGACATTTTATTACAATGCCATCATGTGGCCCATTGGTGTGATATATAGATCGGTGTGGCACGTTTCATGTCTCTAGCATATGCCATGTTTTATTTTACGCGTTACATGGGTCGCCACTTGGGTGCCCAGATAACATTTTATGTAGAGTAATCATTAAAAATAATACGTCGACAGAGCTTTTAGAAAGGTACCAAATAGAAGTATTGCTTTTCCCCAAAAGGAATTATTGATTAATAAATGTATCCTTTAAAAAAAAATTATGTTATTAAAAATGAATAGCACCTTTAATAAACAGTGATGTTTCAGCTAGTATAATGGCCCGTTTCAACCGATTCTGGCCAAGTCTAGCAGCGTGGCTGCATTAAAGTCATTTCCAGTGTAGAGGAGCGTCTGCAGCACCTCTCATGTACCTCACGGCTGCAGACGCTCCTCTACATAGGAAATTAATTGAAAGCAGCCGCGCTAGACTTGGCCAGAATCGGTTGAAACGGGCCATTATACTAGCTGAAACATCACTGTTTATTAAAGGTGCTATTCATTTTTAACAACATAAATTTTGGACCCACAATTTTTTTTTAAAGGATACATTTATTAATCAATAATTCCTTTGGGGGAAAAGCAATACTTCTATTCGGTACCTTTCTAAAAGCTCTGTGGACGTATTATTTTTTAATGATTACTCTACATAAAATGTTATCTGGGCACCCAAGTGGCAACCCATGTAACGCGCTGCGTAGCGAAGCGGCCGACCTGGGTTCGATTCCCAGACCCGGCGTCCTTTGCCGAATGTCTTCCCCCCCGCTCTGTCTCCCATTCTTTCTCTCTCTCCCTCTACCGGACTGCCCGGTAGTACAAACAAATAAAAATCTACCAAAAACATAATAGATTTTTTTTTAATAAAATGTTATCTATAGCACCTTTAACTACTGAACTGGCCTATCAATTATCACAAATTGTAGACTATTTGAAAAGTTGTTTCCTTTATCTTTGGTGTGTTATTAATGAATGAATTATATTATAATATGTCACTTATTATCTAAATATTTATTATTAGTTAGTAATGACTTATTGTCAGTTAATATTGAACTTGTATACTTATATTGCTTATTATTATTAATAAATATCCCTGGGAGGTAGGAGAGATGATAGGGGTCTTAGTGGTGAACATTCTACTTATACAGAATGCCTCTGCGTAATACATCAAAGGTTCGTCACAAAGCCACTCTGTGCTTCGATATGGTTCCTTAGGCTGAACTGTACACACACCGACTACTGGCTCTTCTCACTGACTGCATGACAGCAGGCATGAAGCCTTTTCCGACACTGTGCTTCATCTTATGCTGACTGAGTGATGCTCTAAGCTCCGACTTTACAGAGCTGCCCCCGTGTCCAGCATGGGTCAGTTGCAAGGCTGAAAGGAACAATCCTCCCCGGTTTGAGGTGAGTGCCAGAAAACAGGCTTTAAGGCTTTTACCCGCTCTCTGTGTGAGCTGCTCGCATCGCTGCTCTTTATCACAGGGTAATCAAGGATCGGTCAAATGGTTCAGAGACGGCAAAAACTGAACATTGAAGCCCATTGTGCCCTTTGGAGGAATGATTCATTCAAGACATAACAAATACTATTATGTATTAAGTACTATTATGTGAGGAAAAATGAGTTTCACTTTGGAGGGGAAAAACTATAAGTAAGATGTCCTATAAGTCACATAAGACGTAGACAATTATTTGAAAAAGAAAAGAAAGTCAATAAAACTGATATAAACCAGACAAAAGTGATTTGTTTAAACCCCGTTCATAAATTGAAATCATTGGATTGAAAATAATGATCGCTTTCCCGTTAATGCTGGAATGACGAAATAATCATTTTAAGGTTGTATGGTAATGGTTATTTAGCAGATAATGTGCGTGCAGATGCAGAGCCTGGTGTATAAATCATACATGTTAATCCTCCTACATTTACAAGCTGACTAATACTTCATTAACAGGACTCATTTAGCCTTGCTATCTTTGGTGCATGTAACTGTTTTATAACTGTCGGATAACAGAAAGCACATATCAAAACGCACTCCGGCTATGTTCCTTTACTCTGAGCTGGCATAAAGAACTTGATTTTCTCATGCATATAAAGTTAATTGAATGCAATCCATCAACTACATCAGTCCGACTGAGTAGAGATAATCCAGTTGTAAGCCTGTACATAAAATGAACAGTGTTGTTCATAAATGATGCCGGTGTCCAGACAAACCGTGCAAAAAAAAAAAAAACAGTATTATCTTGACCTAAGGATGTTTTGTGGGCACTGCCTTGGATCACAGCATTATGGGCAATATTAAGAAACCTATGCAAAACATTGTGATAAGCTAGATCATGTTTAGGCGATTCATCTTACATTGAACTATCTCACAGCAAAATGGAGGAACAGGTATGGCGAGTAAAAGTTCAAATCTACTGGGTTGAAATGCAAACCTTTGAAAAGTCCTTCACAGATTTGACTCTGAACACACGTTGGTGACTTGCTCTTTGGTTCGTCAGTTCAATTCTGTCGTCGTGTGTGTCACTTCCTTCCTCCCCCCGACTCTATTTTCTCTAAACATGAAACGACTGATAGACAAACATCGGCCTCCCACATATTTTGAAGAGTGATTCAGTCAGACACCTGAAACATTAGCCGTTTTGTGTTTTTGGAATGTCGATGAGGACTTCCTCTTTTGTAATGTGCCTGAAATATGTTGCATTTCCTATACATCACGTTACATCACTCCACTTCCTACCATTCTGCTCAATGCACTGCTCCTGTCCTCACTATCGAGAGCAAATGCAACGCTTTCACCTACTTGCGTTCAACCGCTCTTATTCAATGCAATGTTGTATTTACTAAATCGTACAAAAACAGCCTTAAAGCTACTAATAAAAATTTTTCATGGGGGTGTTAATCTTTTTAGATTTGTTTACAAACAAAAGACTGCGGTGAACTTTAGCGTTAAGGGAAATGAACAGTGAAGCTACTGAAGCAATAGGAAGATGACTGATAAGGGTTTTAGGACAAAACATCCTCCGAGTGGGTTCTCTTCCTGTACAGCACACCTGCAACCCCCCCCCCCCCCTGGATGATGTCAGCTTTGTGCTTAGAAGCCAGAGGAATATAAAGAAGATCACAGCTATAAATACTGTGCATTGACCAGCCTTACTATCCTGACAATGTAGAGATAATGCTGGAATAATTCTAGGATGTTACATGCGGGTGTCTGTGTGGTTGATCAAGGAGTACTGGTTGTTTATGCATGACCTATACCAGGGGCCAGGGAAACGTTGATGATAGTCGTGGCCAAATATAACTATGTAGTCAAGGGGGCCAGGAGGTGAGTGTCTAAGTGTGTGCTACATTACTTGATAAGCCTTATTAGACAGAAAAGCTAACTAATGTAGGGACATTATGCATAATATTGTATTGAAACATTAAAAGGACCATAACGGTGTTGAGATGAACCTATGTTAAACTTCTCCTGGTCGCAGATTGGTAGCCTCTTGTCAAAGAAATTGATGCGTGTATTGGACCAGAAAGGGGCTACGGAAAGCAGTGAGTTCATGAGCATATACAAGGAAGTACAATCCCAGAAAGAGAGAGGGAGAAACAAACACATTTATTAACACTACCAAGAGATAATTCTGGGTAGGTTTCTTCTATACAATTCCAGTTTATCACCATAATGTTCATCGTCAGGGGTATTGTAAAATATACAGATGCTGATTAGTAAACAGGTTTCATAACATCTTCTGTATTATGGTGTCCTCCGATAATTAAGTACATTTATTTCTTGCCTATTCTCAAATACCACTCAAAACTAAATCAGAGTATGAAAAAGGTTAGGCGTGTCATTTTATTCTTTTATATCTTTTTTTCCCTTTCCTTAGTTAATTCATTTTAGGTCAACTTTTGATATTATTTTCTACTATCAGCTATATCTTTTAGTTCTTATCTGTCTAATTGTATTGTACTGTCTCTTATCATTTTGACCGCCAATTGTAATGTTGTACGTGGATGTTTGTTTGTAAATCAAGAAACTGATAATAAAAATTTAAGTAAAAAAAATAAAAAAAATAAAAGGTTAGGCATACCGAGCTGTATGGAGCCTCAGAATGTAATTTGCAGAGGAGGATTCCTTTTGTAGTTCTAAATTTAGAAATGTTGATTAAAAATCCTCTGCCAACTGTTCACACTGTCTAACATTAGAAATAATAAATATAACGAAATGCTTTTCCATACATTTCCAGTCTTGGATGGCTCGAGACAGGATGCAGAGAGCATAGCCATGACCTGGAACATCCTCTCATATCAAAGGTGGGAGAATGACGAGAGGAATGTTGTCTGGCAACAGCCAGGCAACCTTCACTTGTTACAGTAAGTTTTAACAACTGCTGCCGTATTCAGCGCTAAACTAAACAAACAATAAAAAGGATGATAAGCAATAATCTTCCATACTTAATTTCGACATGGAAAGGCTTATGAAAAGCTGCATCATCTCTATGAAACAAGACCGGTTTATTTTAAGTTGCATTAATGGGAATTTAGTATCTTATCAAGATGACTTGAAGTGGAGGGATGTGCTTTATTAATATCCCCAAAACTCCCACCAGATCCTTGTTTTTTTTTTTTAGCCTTTTGTAAACACCAGATTTCATTCCCATCAATGTAACAAGATCCAGACTGAGCTCTTTCTTTGGACAGTAAAAGAGAACGTTTCAACAAAGTGCTCCACGTGATATAAGAGTACATATGAGAAAAGGCCCTCATCCTCTCGATGTTCTCGCTCAGGTCAGATTTAGTTATTATGGGGACAGAAAGATTTATCCCGGGTCAGAATGGACACTGCCATCGCACTAGACCGTGCGTGAAGTAGGCAGCTGCATCCTGAATGGTTTCTCAGCTGGAGGGTCGGGGAAACAACAGAACACATGCAAGGGCATTGTAGCCCCGATTCCTCCGTCCTTCTCCGGACGGACCTGCTCCAAAAGGAGCCCGTTCTCGCCCGGCGTTAAAAGAGGATACAGTGGGACGTGTTTAATGAGCGCTTTTGCTCCTAGTGTGTGAAAAGGGGGCCGAGAGGAGCAGCTTCTCCCAGGCGGCTCTCTTCACAGTGGCTGGGCACAGGGCAAGAGGGGGGAGTGGTCTCGTCTCAACCCACACTGCTAGCTAATCAGAGGGGCCAAACGCAGCTCAAACAAGAGGGCTGGGGGTTTGATGAAAAGAGGACACATGCCGTTTGGGACCGGTAACCCGCTGGAATGACACATACTACCTCTCGCTGGTGATGAGTCTATCCCCTCCTCCTGCCCCCGAGAGCTCATAAAAGAACCAGAGGACGTTCCGAGAGGATTGTACGCACTTGGGACATTAGTGTGGAAAGGAATCTTCAGGGAAAAAAACACGGCGACTGCGAGAACATAGAGGGAAACAAAAGTCCGAGGATTTTATTCAACAACATTATTTTTTTTTGGATAAATATCTTTCAGATGAAAATGTTGAATGTTGGTTTACTGGTCTGGATTTTCTGCCTTGCCCTGGCGACGAGACACACCGCTGGTGATAGGAGACAGTATCAGATACAGAACGGCCCGTGTAGCTACACCTTTCTGCTGCCCGAACAGGACAACTGCCAAAAGTCAAGCAGCGGCTACAGAAACCTGGCCCAGAAGGACGACCCGGCGGAGTATGAGGAGTCAGTTCAGAGGCTGGTGCAGCTGGAGAACATCATGGAGAACAACACCCAGTGGCTCCTCAAGGTGAGGTGTTCACTCTGGCCTCACGCCACAACTCCTCCACTACCAGGGCAGGTATACAGAGCAAGGATGAGGTCTGCTCACGGGTATACAGAGTAAGGATGAGGTATTCTCACGGGTATACAGAGTAAGGAAGATGTCTTCTACAGTGCAGAGTAAGGATGAGGTATTCTCGCAAGTAAGGATGAGGTCTTCTCACAGATATACAGAGTAAGGATGAGGTCTTCTCACAGATATACAGAGTAAGGATGAGGTCTTCTCACAGATATACAGAGTAAGGATGAGGTCTTCTCACAGATATACAGAGTAAGGATGAGGTCTTCTCTCAGATATACAGAGTAAGGATGAGGTCTTCTCACAGATATACAGAGTAAGGATGAGGTCTTCTCACAGATATACAGAGTAAGGATGAGGTCTTCTCACAGATATACAGAGTAAGGATGAGGTCTTCTCTCAGATATACAGAGTAAGGATGAGGTCTTCTCACAGATATACAGAGTAAGGATGAGGTCTTCTCTCAGATATACAGAGTAAGGATGAGGTCTTCTCACAGATACAGAGTAAGGATGAGATCTTCTCACGGGTATACAGAGTAAGGATGAGGTATTCTCACGGGTATACAGAGTAAGGAAGATGTCTTCTACAGTGCAGAGTAAGGATGAGGTCTTCTCACAGATATACAGAGTAAGGATGAGGTCTTCTCACAGATATACAGAGTAAGGATGAGGTCTTCTCTCAGATATACAGAGTAAGGATGAGGTCTTCTCTCAGATATACAGAGTAAGGATGAGGTCTTCTCACAGATATACAGAGTAAGGATGAGGTCTTCTCTCAGATATACAGAGTAAGGATGAGGTCTTCTCACAGATATACAGAGTAAGGATGAGGTCTTCTCTCAGATATACAGAGTAAGGATGAGGTCTTCTCACAGATACAGAGTAAGGATGAGGTCTTCTCACAGATATACAGAGTAAGGATGAGGTCTTCTCACAGATATACAGAGTAAGGATGAGGTCTTCTCTCAGATATACAGAGTAAGGATGAGGTCTTCTCAGATATACAGAGTAAGGATGAGGTCTTCTCACAGATATACAGAGTAAGGATGAGGTCTTCTCTCAGATATACAGAGTAAGGATGAGGTCTTCTCTCTCCTTGTGCCACAGGTCCTCAACTGGTGTGTAGAGCATGGTATAGTATGTGTAAAACTCTTGTTTATAAGTTCACTTCAGTTGATGGTAATAGTAGGTATTCTGTGTTCTGTGAAGGAGGTAAATGAAGACAACATAAACTATTGGATTACAGAGCTGACACTGACTGCAGTGATTTCATTAAAGCAATTTTGCAACCACTCTTCTAGTAGAGTGCTCCGAGTGCCCATTCTTAACATCCAGAGGCGCGAGGCAGAATGGAAGGAACTGCTGTTCTTTTCGGCTGCTGTCCGTCTCAGAGATTGAAGGATCGGCTCCGTTTTGTTTAGTTTCTTCCCCCACATGAGAATCAGATGGGTTCTTTTGATCTTAAAAGAATATCGACCATGTGAAATTGGAATTTATGATTTGGTAAATGAATGGTAGGCCTTCTGTGACATGTCTCAAAATTAATCACCGGATCATCTTGGATCGTCAAAAACACCATTTAGGATAATTTGCCCACAATGAGAGGCAAGTCACAGATGTGGTTAACTCCATTCATGTACGTAGTATAAGTGTACTCTACATCTCTATTTCTGTTCACACAATCCCCCCCAGGGACAATTCAGTTCCGACTTGCCACTGCATTTCATATGACAATTATTGGGGAGCCAAACTATTTAAAATGGTTAACTTCACTTTCTAGCTCTCAATGAGATTATTGGTGAAACTAATTAATTAAGGCGTCAAAGTCATTTATTAGCAGTGAGATAAGCCTGTTGACACGTGGCAGATTCCCATGGACTCAGCTATGAGACGGCAATGGTGGAAAAAAGCGAAAATAATCAGAAAGTTTTGAGTCCAGGGTGGCTGGGTGGCGCAGCGGATTAAGCGCGTCACCAACGCGAGAGACACTGGTATCGAATCCGGCCGTCAGCGTTGCCTCCGGCTTGGCCGGCCGTCATACTGGCTCAATTGGCAGAGTCAGCGGGAGGGAAGCCGGTGCGTGGGGAGGTATTCTGGTTGTTGTAAAAAACAGCGACTCCTACAGGTCGGTCATGGCGCCTGCACAGCGAGGGAGGGAGATGGCGAGGGTAGTGTGACCTCCCACACGTTACACCTCGCCAATGAGAGTCCGCGCTGGCAGGTGAAAAGATGCTGCTGGCTGTCTCCTATGTCTCGGAGGAAGCATCTGATACACTTCAGGGCTCCCTAGACCGACCAGTGGGGGGCACATGCGAGCAACGACCAGGAAGGGGAGGGGGGGAATTGGCATAACGACTAAATTAGGATGGGAGAAAACGACAGAAAAACAGGAGAAAAAGTGGATAAAAAAAAAAAAAAAGTTTTGAGTCAGTGTGTGAAGCGGTGGTGTGATTTGACAAGAGGGACTTCACGAGTGACAAAGCCTCAACACAGGTGTCCATGCAGGGGGATGTGTGCTTCCCTTTCAGTGTTGCTGGGCCATCGCTTGTGTGAAAGAACTGACCCCCACGTTCTGGCTCCTTCACTTCTCCCTCTTTTGAGTTTGATTAACGATGACAACTATTCCGTGACAAGACGAGCACAACATATAGCCAGATCACAAGGATCCAATCTCTCCCACATAAAACAAGCCCTGAACCATCTCACAGGAAAGGTCAGGGGGGTATGACGCTTTCAGGTCCCTCATGCTCTGGATACAAGTGTTGCTTCAGTAACCACGTGTGCTCACAGACCAGAGCTGCCTGAGAAACCTTCAGCCTAATCCTAAAACTACTATCTAGGATGGATGTTCTGAATGCACCCGAGACCTTCTGGTTAACCCAGTACCTACCTAACCCAGTACATTTCTCTAACATACCAAGTAATAATAATAATAATTATCGATAATTGATAGTTTAATCAACTCAACTGTGAGTCTATCATGCATTAGTACACAATTATCCCTTTTAAATGAATCATGGCAGGTCTCTGGGAAGCAGATGAAACTTGTAGACCAAGAGCAAAACACTATCACTGACAACAATGTTGAAATATCTCATCACCTTCATTCTGGCCGACCCTTACAGGAAGATAGCAAAGAAGTATCACCCTTTTCATTTCTATTTGTCTGACAATTTCACCACAAACATAATCAACCGGAGGACACATAGCTGGCATTAGCGAACACATAGCTGCCGTTAGCCCACAGTAACATTAAGTCAGTGGTACACCACGAGAAATTTCGAAACAGCACTCAGAATAAATACAAATGCCACGAGTTAACTCATTGACCGCCGGAGGTCGCTGTGGGCATATGGCCGTTTGTGCCAGAGCTGTAATGAAATGGGGGTACATGCCGGTGTTTGTAGTGCTGAAACTATATTAAATATTATAGCTATGGATCTAATGACAGTCGACTTGATTGTCATTGAGTTTCTTCCGGTCAAGTTGCAAAAAACAGATACTTTTTTCATCAATACATTCCCGTTTTATACCGTGGTGAATATGAGTATAGTTTTAGGGTAGTTCTGTGTAATCCCGGGAAACGCTGCTAAACAGCGTTTTAGTGCAATTCACTAAACACGCTGCCATTCCTCACTTGGATCAACAATCAATCTGAAATCAACGCTAGATTATCGGTATTATGTTTCATCATGCATGTGTGAAAGGGGGGACGGGGGACGGTTGATCGCTACCAATGGGATATGTTACACACACGCGCTCCGATCGCGGGGAAATAATTATCGGATCAACGCAAGATTGATAACATATAGTCCTTACCTTGTCTATGATGTACTGCAAAAATAATCCAATTATCTGATCGCCATTCCAAATACTGGTCGCGATCGTGTATCCAGCATTGCACACGAACGGGGGGCTCGTCGATGCATCGTTATAAGTGCCCAGACAACAAGCCACATAGCTTCAAATGGAGTGCAATAGCGGCCGCGAGGCAGCGGTATTGGACTTTTGCGATCTCAGACCCATCCCCAGTGATACACAGCTGCCTGCATGTTTATGAATGGAAATAGCGAATGAAAGAAATAACGATCCAATAACGAGTATACTCGTTGGCAGAATCCGATTGGCGGGCTATAACGAGTTGACTCGTTGTTGGCGGCCATTCAGTTAATAATCAAGGCAGCTGATGTTAACATTACCGTAGGTTGTTGACTTCTCATACAATCATGCAGCCCTGGTTACTAACATTTACTTTGCTAAAACATGAGCCACAGTTAACATTAGCCAACAAGAAAACACTTCTGAGACCAAGAGCACAATTCTGTGGACTTTCCTTTCTCTAAATGGGCAATCCTCGAAAACAGAACGTTAACATTCTGCACACACACAGAAGTAGTAGCTTTATTATAAACGGGCAATCCTAGCTTTATCTTTAAAAACTGTTTTGATACTAGATCGGAACACTATGACTGAAACTGACTGAAATCTTCGGCCAGTTGGAGGACTACAATGCTCCAACCTAGCGCACCAGGTTTGTATTGACAAAGCACACCTGAAGAGACTAAAAAACGACAAACTACTACCAACAACAACAACAAAAAAAGGGAACAGCAGCAGGCACTGGCGTGCCAGTAAAACAATGTGTCACACTTTCGTGTGAATGGAGAACACAAACAATCATCCCTCGTAGAGTCTTTCCAGGCAGGAGGAGTAAACAACTGATTAGATCATTGGCCGTCAATGGCACGTCCTGTGCCAACAATTCCAATGACACCCGCTTCCACGCGCCTCAGTACGTACCCAAGAACACAGACAAACTGGAGGTCAAGAAAGGAAGAAACAAAATTAGCGCTAATTGCAGGAGTTAGGCATAAGGCTAGTTAGAGACGGTTTAGGTTTACCAGTGTTTGACAAGACGACCTAATTGATTATGCAAACAGAGATAAAAAACGCATTCAAACAACACTAGTTCCCTCTTGTGTAAAGAGACATGCTTTCATAAAGGATGCAACTGGTCAGTCAACACTTCCATCCTGTTTACAAGCCTTTGGTCCCCGACTGCCACTCGGGATCACAATGCAGGAAAGAGCTTAATGATTGGACTTGCTCTAAATCCGGCATCACTTCTATTTAGATGACACCCGCGCCCCAACCACCACCACCACCTCTGTCCAAAGGCTTCCGTTCCATTCATTAACTTACAGTGACTATATCATAAGCTGGGAAAGGGCCCTCCAGTAATCCCTTTTTTACTCCAGACAAACAAAACAACCTAACCAAGCTTCCTGTCTCAATTTTTAGAGTCTTCAACATATTATCTAAACACTTTAAGAAATCGCCTGCTTTCTCATGGGATAAATCTGTCCACTTCCCCTTCCCCTGGGGGTTGTGGTACTGGGTACGACACAAGGGGAGAGGGCACACTATGACAACACTTGATGACTGTGCTGTTTTTAAGCGACATGTAAAGAAGGAATACAATAATACAAGTACAATAAACATCTTTTATAGGCTGTCCAGTGCTCCTACTGTAGCTCACAATGAGCCCAAATGCCAGACCATCCAGTGAGGTGTCCTTGACTCTGAACATAACTCCTTTGTCTTAAGAGTGCCTTCCCTGAAGCTGGGGAGGCATGGCTAAAATAACCAACAAGGTCATTATGTCACTTGCCAATTGCCATCAGACTTGCCCATTGCTTCTCCGATCGACTTATCTTTTCAGGCACAGTAACATTATGATATATGATATTTTCATTTATATTGCTATATATATATCTTGGTATAGCGGTCTATGCGGTCACCCACGGTGTGCCCGACCCGGGTTCGAAACACCCTTGGGGCATCGAAAAACAAACACAACGCAGAAGGTGACATATACAATCGGTCACACTGGTGCCGTATGACCCGGATGTCCTGAGGTGGCGTGAGTTTAGGGAGGTGAGTGTAACGGAGGTCTGTGAGTAATATCCACAGTCACGATGGACTGTGTTGTGAAGTGACTGTGGCAGTAAGCGGTACTGCGAGTTAAACTAACTTCCGCTTAAAAGACACAGACACGTTACAAAGCAGTGAATTCACCTCTTGGTATAGCGGTCTATGCTGTTGCCCGCAGTGCGGCCGACCTGGGTTCGAAACTCCCTCGGGGCATCGAAAAACGAACACAACAATCGGTCACATAAGCAAGGTCTTAAAAGTCTGTAAGGTGTTGGCAGACTTAATGTTGAGAGGGAGCTTATTCCACAGTGTCAGTGCCATCACTGCAAAAGACCGGAAACCCTTTGTCACCAGTTTGGCCCGCGGAACACTCAGACACAGTTGGTCATTCGATCATGACCAACATAAATTGGACGGTACCAAAAGAGCAAAACATACCCATCTTTCTGCGGTCCATTCAGCTAACGCTCAAAAGAATGTAAGGATATTGTTGTGTCCGGTGTCTGTCTTGTTGATAAAGCCAACTCCCCTTCACCTCTACTGCAGCTGGAGAACTACATCCAGGACAGCATGAAGCAGGAGATGGTCCAAATCCAACAGAACGCTGTGCACAACCACACGGCTACCATGATCGAGATCGGAACCAACCTGCTGAGTCAAACTGCGGCACAAACGCGTAAGCTGACGAATGTAGAGGCACAGGTGAGACTATACCTCAAATGGCTCTTATTTTGAATAATCATAAACATTTAAAATACACTCTGGCGAGACAAAAGAAAATCCACAGCACGCTAAAATTACTGAGATGAAAACTGTTCAGAAATAAGAAATAAACTAAATATAAACTAGTGACAAAGTGCGTGCCACTGAACAGGGGTTTACTGTGCATTTAACCATTGAAAATGCTTGATTTCTGTATTACTAAAATGTAATAGATTATGTTTTAATTATTTTTCTTTCACCGTTTGAAAGGCACACCGAGTTCCCTCAACAACACACTGCAATAACGTACACAACATAATGAAGCATAACAAATAATAAAGCATAACAAAGTAATTATGAAATTAGTCAAGAGAGGAGAAAGGCTACCCTATACCCCTGTGCCAATATTCTGTTTTGGCCGAGCGTCACTGACCTTACGTGAGCTAACTGTACAGCATTTCCTGTTATTAGCACAATTGTATTCCCACAAAAAGGGTCTATCAGTTTGTCACAATCACACATCCGTCTGTTCAAAGACATCAACAGCTCCATTGGTGACACGTAGCTGGGATTCATGTAAACAGGCTTTCTGCTGAGTTCAGTTCCTCCAAACTGTGAAATCAGAGGCAAGGGCCTCGACCCCACAGTTCAAGTTAATACACCTGTCTGGAGAAAAATACTGTATGTTACCATGTGCCCCCCCTGCTCTTTCACAATATCTCCCAACTCTACCCCTGCCCCCCCTGCTGATGTACAGTATTCTACTTTATTGTAATTTGATTGTTCTATAATAGACTTTTCCACCTACAGTAGTTCATGCTACGTTCAAGTACTTTTTGAGAAACTGATGGAAAGCGCAAAGCAGACTTGTGTTGAAAAAGTAAATCAAGCTAAACCCTTTTATGAAAACCACTCATTTCCATTCCATTCTCGTTTGTCATTTTCTTTTCTTTTTACTGGGAATTAATGTTTACACGGTTCTCTATCATGTGAACCAGTTTCATGACCCAAGGACATAGGAAAAACACTGAAAATCCAATGTATGACTGAAAAATACATGGAGGTCAATCTGAAAGTGAGGCTGTTTTTTTCAAAATTCCTGAAAACTTTTGGTTTTATGGTGGTTTTATAAATCATGAATGGGCTCTTTAACTGGCTCAACTGGTAGGGCAGCCGTCTGTTATGCTGGTAGGAATACGGTACGCAGGTATGAAGTCTTTACTATTTTCTAAAGGTTCTACACTGAAGTTTACCAACTTTAATTAAGCAAAGCATATCCAACCAAATGCAAGGCTGAACATTAAAAAACAAAGCACTATGGGGCGCCCCAGTGGCGAACCACATAGCGCGCTCAGCCGCGACACGGCCGACCCGGGTTCGACTCCCGAACCCGTCGTTATTTGCCGAATGTCTTCCCCCCACTCTGTCTCCCATTCCTCATCTGTCTCTCCCTACTGGACTGCCCAGTAGAAATAAAGCGATAAAACGCCAAAAAATAAATCTAAAAAATAAAATAAAAAAAGCACTATAACATATCCATTCAGTCAACAACAGCAAAATAAATAAAATAAAAAAGGATTACATTTACATTACTGTGCCCAAATTGTTCTCAACGGGTGCAAATAAATTGCAATACACTGTGGAATTGCTTGTGTAACAGATACACATAAGAAAATAAGGAAATGTCAGACACAATTGCAGAATATTTCTATAACCAGGAAAAGAGCTCAGTCGTATTTAATCATACTATATGTCCTGTTGCCAGTTTACCTTAAGGGCGCGTTCTGTTCTTGTGGGAAAACAAATGCCAATCCCTTCTTTAGGCTCATGCCAAGTATTTGACTTAATGATAACACAAAATGTTTATTTAATGCAATCTTTAGATGACCCAAAGCAATTCAAACCTCACTGTAAACAAAGTTTCTGTGAGAAATAGCCCAACCGAACGGCTTCTTAAAATTGTTTCTTCTATCTCTAGGTGATCAATCATACGACTCGACTTGAGCGCCAACTTCTTGAGAACTCTCTGTCAACTAATAAGTTGGAAAAGCAACTTATTTCCCAAACAAATGATATAAGTAAGCTGAACGACAAGAACAGGTGAGGGCAATTTCAACAGGAAAAGAAAACCCTGTCACGTCCATCCTTAACTGAGAAGTTTTATCCTGATGGATCTTTGTTAGGTATTGACCAGGATAAAAACGCTGTCACAGGGAATGACAAGTTGTGTAGAAGCTCTTTTTCCTCATTCTTAACAAATTTTACTCTGCCTGGCATGTACATAAAGTGTGGATGTGCATGTATTCACTAGCTGTATTGTTGTGTATTTGACAAATAAAGAACTTGAACTGTCAAGATTGCAGAAGTGACATTCCACCCTGTTCAAAGTCTCCTATACCAGTACTTCAATGGAGAGACTGTATGATATTTTGCAGTAAACATGTAATCCATTTGAAAAATCCTCAGCATTAATGTGTCTATTTATAACTATCTGATAAAAAACAAAATAATTTTTACATAATATTTCCAAGAAACAAGTGTAGTTTAGTTAGGGTGAACAAACGTCCCTGATTTATGCAGGACAGTCCTGCATTTTAGCCTTTTGTCAGAAGAAGAACTGAAGAAAAGTGTCCCACATTTCAATAGTCATGCTTGGTTAAATATATGAATTCTTATAGAATTAGTCACCATCCATGCACTAATGCACTGCAATCATTTAGGTGACAGCAGCCTGACAATGGCGCAAAATGTATTGCCGACAGTGAATTGGAGAACGTATAGTAGCCCATTTCATAACATTTGTGCAACAAGCGAAGGTGGAGATCACATGACTTTTTAGTTTATCACTTATATAATCTCCTGTTACCAAAAATATTTATTCCCCCACAATTGTCCCGAAAAATCGACATGCTGTCCTGCATTTGGATAATTAAGATTTGGTCTACAAGTGTCATATATGTCATAGCTAGGTAGCTAGCCAGTCTGCATATTAAGAAGTTACATCTGCTGGAGCATAACGCAGTGTTAACAAAAAATATTTCCAACTGAAAATAAGCTAACCTGGTTAGTTGTTCATACATGGAGGTGACTGGTGATTCCTTCTTGGGAAATGTAGTTTATGTAACGATGTAACGATTATCATTATTGGCAGCGGTTGTATTTATTCACAACATATAACAAATTTTTACTGTAGGAAGAACTCCCGGAGGCACATTTGAAGGTTAAATAGTTAAATTGAAAGTATTTTGAACCAGGGGGCGAGAATATCACTTCTGCAATCTGCAATTCACTATTATGGATTATAACGACTTGGGAGTTTGTGTGAGATGAAGATGATGTCCGTGGCTGAACTTGTCCCCTGTTGGATCTCTAGCTTCCTGGAGAAGAGGGTAGAGGAGATGGAGGAGCAGAGACAGGTGGAGATGAAGACGCTGCGAGAGGAGAAGGAGCAGCTCCAGGCCCTCATCCAGAGGCAGACGGCCGTCATAGGGGCGCTGGAGCAGCAGCTGCTGCGGGCCTCCTCTAACAACTCTGCCCTGCAGCGCCAGCAACAAGAGCTGCTGGAGACGGTCAACAACCTCATCTACGCCATCTCTGTACCTACGCCAAGAGGTGGGCCGGGCCTGTATGATGACTGTTAGGGATGTCCCCGTCGGATCGGACTCTGAGCCAATCATGGCATATCTTAATTGATCGGGTATATCGAGCCCAATCAAATTCAGATCCAAAAGATTTTTTATGAAAACGATTAAGGGAAAGCTGCGATGTTACTGTGATTCTTCTTTAAACAGAAAATTCAATTACCAAGCATATCTTACCTAAATTGAAAGGTTTTTACAAACTTTAATATACTTGGAAGTGTGCACTGTGCAGCTATATTATCTAGGGGGAAAAAATATATTGGATTTGGTATCGGCAGATGCTCAATATTAAATGACTGGGACCGGGAGCAGAACAACTTGATAGTCATTAACACTTTTGAGTGCCGTGGGTTAATTCACATTTAGTCCCTTGAATGCCACCATCAGCGTCAATGTTTTTTTTTATCCACTTTTTCTCCCATTTTCTATATTTTTCTCCCAACCCAATTTCGTATCATCCAATTCAACCCTCCCCTGTCACGAATGCTGTTTCTTGCCTCCCACAAGCCGGCTGCAATGTGGACTAAGTCATACATAGCACAAGTCCCCTCCGGTACTTGAGGTAACAGCAGTCTCATCTTTTCACCTGCGCAGCTCGATCTCTCAGCGGCGAGGAGTAACGCGTGGGAGGCTCACGCTGCCCCCGACACTTCCTGATTCTACTGCGCAGGCGCACCAACCGACCTGTAGGAGTCGCTGTCCACAACGCCCGATCCCCACCCATCAGTTTCCCACCCCCTAATACGGCCAATGTGTATTAGTACGGACGACCAGCTAAACTGAAAGCAAATGTGGAGCGCTGGGCTCGAACAGGCAAGCCCAGCGTCTCCAGATTTCGTGGCGAGCGCCTTGCCCACTACGCCACGTAGCCGCCCCATCAGCGTCAATGTTAACGTTAATATCGCCTAATCTATGTTTTAAATTATGGCTATGTGTCTAATCTGCCCGTCGCTTATCAAAGAATCATTTTCCAGTCAGTGTTGTCAAGGCAGATTGTTTTTTTATCGCTTCATTTCCGTTTGAGAGCATTTTGAAAAGCACCCGTTTTCAGGTGAAAAACAACCTATTCTATGATAATCGCCTTTTACTGGAATATTCCAGAACGTTGATATTTGTCGGCCTATTTATGAATCGTTTTCAAATAAACGCTAGATGATCAATAGTATGTGCGCGGCTGCACGCACGCACGTTCGAGCCGCACGCTGATAATAGCTGCTTTCATTTCCTCATGGATTTTACAGTGAAACAGCTAGAGCACATATCACAAAAAAGCTTATATCTGTGAAAACGAGTCTGATTATCCTAACACTGATAACATAGATTCCTTACCCGACATCAGATGGTATCCAAATGGTATATTCCAATTCCTGATCACCATTAGAAAAAATCGATAAGTATATTGATCCAACGTGTGTACAGTATAACCCATGCTCACCGCGGCTCAGAGGCTCCAGAATGAACTCTGGTAACTCCGGCTGCATCAGTGGACTGGAAAATGTGGACTGGAATATTTTTCCCCCCCCATCCATTTGCATCGAGTCCATTCCAAAAGGGTGATTTACCATCTGGGAGACGATAGGGGGCGCTTTTTTCACATCTGATCGCCGGCGGCCCCTGGATTTCCAACGGTAGGCTCGGGTGATGCAATATGATTTCAGATCGCTAAAAAAAATATATATATATATATATTCAGAGAAAAGCCGTGACATGGCTTTCAATGTCACAATCGTAAAACCGGGATTAGCCGCGAGTGGCGCTCAAAGTGTTAATAACTATTATAATGTAGAAAAGCCTGGCACAATTTATCCAACAGCAGAAATGTCCAAATCAGTGCTTTCCATTAAAAAATTTGTCACAGGGCCACAGAAGAGAGGGAGAGTTTCCTTGACCCCTCCAACCCCCTCCTTGACCCCTCCAACCCCCTCCTTGACCCCTCCCCCCTTGACCCCTCCAACCGCCCTCCTTGACCCCTCCAACCGCCTCCTTGACCCCTCCAACCCCCTCCTTGACCCCTCCAACCGCCTCCTTGACCCCTCCAACCGCCTCCTTGACCCCTCCAACCGCCTCCTTGACCCCTCCAACCGCCTCCTTGACCCCTCCAACCAGCCTCCTTGACCCCTCCAACCAGCCTCCTTGACCCCTCCAACCCCCTCCTTGACCCCTCCAACCAGCCTCCTTGACCCCTCCAACCGCCTCCTTGACCCCTCCTCCTTGACCCCTCCAACCGCCTCCTTGACCCCTCCAACCGCCTCCTTGACCCCTCCAACCGCCTCCTTGACCCCTCCAACCGCCCTCCTCGCCAGACCTTGACTTTTACTGAAATGACGCCACTGCCAGCTAGACAGAGAAACTATCAGTCAACAGCTCAGAGTTTCACATGTCAATATCTCACTGCAAGTCTGACACACTCCTGAGGTGTTAAGTTGGTGTGAACAATTTTGTTTTTCAGAAACCAAAACTGCCATGATGCAGGATACACCTACAACGTATATGGATTGCGCTGCCATCTTCAAGTCGGGCAACACCGAAAGCGGAGTTTATGCGCTGACACTTCCCAACACCACGCAAGAGGTTAAGGTAGAGTTCATTTGTTTAAGACTCTGGAAGCTACAGCACACAGTGTCACTATGACATCATTGACATGTATACCAGATAGGGTTGGGTACTGTTCACATTTGAACCAATGGTACCTGGGAATCGATACCGGTACCCAACGGTACCTTTTTCCGGTACTTTCATTATAACAAACATTTTATTTCTGTTGTAAAACTAAACTAAATTTTAAACTTCCCAATTTCAATATTGTTATCACACCACACAAACTAAAACCCCTCCCTACCGCCCTCTCCCAAACAGTTCCTACAATGATTTTTTATAGGGATGCACCGAATGGGAAATTCTTGGCCGAAACTGATACCGAAAATAGAAAACAGTTGGCCGAAAACCGAAAGCCGAAAATGATTCATAGAATAGAATTTTTTTACCAATGTTGTGGAACATTATGATTATGGAAAAATATATGATTATGGCAAAACTTAACTTAAATAATAAATAATCACTATTATGGGTCCATAAAACATTTATTCAGCACTTCTGAATGCATACAGTACATTAATTCCATCTTTTCTCTGGCTGCGCAGCGGACATCTGTGCTCTACTGAGCGCACCTTTCTAGTCCCCAGCTTGACTCGGCACAGTAGACGCGCGACAGACAGACAGCGTCAATGTGAGAAACACAATCCCCCCCTCTCGCTCTGAATAATATGCATATTAGATCACTCAGTGATTAACCGGGGCATATAGTAAATAAGGATATAAAGCATGTTAAAGACACATTTATTGGACGCGTTGCGCGCAGTTTACATAGAAACAGCGCGACTCCCGACAGCGCGACATCATCACAACAACACGCGAATAATATGCATATTAGATCACTCAGTGATTAACCGCAGCATATAGTAAATAAGGATATAAAGCATGTTAAAGACGCATTTATTGGACGCGTTGCGCGCAGTTTACATAGAAACAGCGCGACTCCCGACAGCGCGACATCATCACAACAACACGCAAGGTTGTTAGGTTGTTACTTTTTCGGTGAAAAAACTCTTTCGGCCGAAAGCCGAAAGGCAATTTTTTGCCATTTTCGGCCGAAAACTTTCGGTGCCGAAATTTCGGTGCATCCCGAATTTTTTTATGTTGCATGATCATGTATACATTTATTATTTATTATAATTTTTTAAGTTGAACTCATTCAGCACCAGCTATTATCCTCATCCTGTAGTCAATGGGCCACGCTAAAAGATAGGCATTTTCACTGTGCGTCACGATGTTTGCAGAGCTATATCTATATTCTAGCTATGGAGACAATACTATGGCTCATTTGACAGTCACCATCTCTCGTCCAACATGTAAAAAATTAAATTTTTTCATGTATACGTTCGCATGTTATCCCGTGGTGAATATTGTATAGTTTCAGAGTGATCCGGGCTAATTCCTGGAAGCAGAGTTATGGAGCGCTATGTGAATTTAGCTAAAGTCGTTCGCGTCTGGACACGTTACTATTTCCAAATCAGAGGTATATAATAGGTATTATGTTTCATCATGAATGCATCAAAGGGGGGGGGGGGTTGTTTTTTGATGCTCTGATCGTCAGCAACGTTTTGAATACTACATACGTTGATTGTTGCGATCGATGTGAAATCATGTTGGATCAAAGTAGGATTGATGTCATATAGTCCTTACCTTTACTAGGAGGTATCCCAAAATGAATATTCCAATTGTCTGATCGGGTCCCTGACATGAAATGGCACAAAATATGCATCAAGTGTGCTGAACGCGTTCCAAGTTGCTCGAATGAACCGTTTCACTTGCCCGGGTCCAAATTCTCCGCCCGGATCATATAAAATGTAACACACAGTGTGAAATAAGGTTTCAAAGGGTAGACAATACTGCCACCTAGCAGGATTCGGCCGGCATTGCACTCTCGAGGTCTCAGAATGAGTTCCAATGGTAACACCGAGGTCCGTGAGAGTGTATAGGATATTAAAATAAAAAAAACTATCTAAAAACGTAATATTACGTGTTTGGCGCTGAAAGTGTTAAATATCAACATTATCTGGCCATCCTCAGTAAATACTATCAAACTCCTCTTACCTCATCTGGTCTTTCCAAAGACCAGAGATGGGACGTGCGTGCACACACAAAGGGAGAATGGCTCATAGCAGCTCATAATTTCAGATAATGAAATTAAATGTTTATATCATGAACTATCCAGTTAGTATAGTGTAACAGGGTTAGAAATAAAAAATCCAGGGGCTTTTTTTGCCCCCTTAATTGATTTTCGGGGGCTTTTTTTTGTATTTCGGGGGCACCGAATTTTTATGATAAATTAACATAAAGATTATAGAACACTTTTTGTCGACACGTTTTTTTTCAGTCTTCGTCCCTATGTTTGATAACGTAATGTCTCCATATATAGGGTTCTACGCTAACCTTTTCCCCAAGGAGCACATGTGCTCCTAAAAAAAAGAAAAAAAAAGACAGACCAGTGGGAGGCATGGTCTAATAACGTTCGAGACAGGGGAGGGTAGAATTGGATAATACAAAATTGGGATGGGAGAAAAATAGAAAATGGGGAGAAAAAGTAGATAAAAAGATAAAAAATCTAAATAAAAATTTAGGAGCACAAAAAGAAATTTAGGAGCACAGTGAAAATTGTTCAAGTAACGGAGTTTATTAACAAACTATTTATTACATGCATATTATACTGTGCGTGTGTATACTAGGGATGGGCATGAATAATCGTTACTCATATAGCTATGAGAAAAAAATTTATGAAAAAAAATATATATATATATATTTTTTTTTACACATTTGTTCACATGTATGTGTAAGATTATAACCGTTTGTTGGTTTCCTTAAACATATATGTGAATGAACAAAAATAAGTAAAAAATAAAAAAAAATCTAATAAAAATTAAATATTTTTTTTTTAAAGAATTTGTTTCCCCTTTTCGAGTAATACACGATCACTCAAGTATAGCATGTGATCAATCGATCTGGATTTTTCTTTAAAATGCCCATCCCTAGTGCATACTAAGGGCTAAACATCTGTGCAAAGTGTCGGGGGCTTTTCTTGCCCCCCTTAACTGATTTTCGAGGGCATTTGGTCAATTTTCAAGGGCATTTTGCCCCAAGCCCCCCTTAATTTCAAACCCTGTAGTGTAACGTTTGGCTACTTTAAATCATCGAACATAGAGAGAGAGGCTCAGTCACCCCTGCCGTGATGCATTAGGTTTGAGTTTGAGCCTCTTGGATGCCGTAGTTTAGTGATGTCACAGTCACTAGGAAGTCAACACAGTTGTATGGAACGCGATGCATGAAGCGATATATATAAATGAACAGCCAATAAATGTTAAGTTATCTTTGAACCTCGGTTGTCAAGCCCCCCCCCCCCCCCCCCCCGTTAATGTCGTGTTAACGTTAGATAATGTACAAAATAAACGTATTTCCGGTGCTTTTAGACGTCGCTCTTTTATTTTGAAATCCCCCGACCGGAAGTATTTGTGATGTATTCTGCTTGTGTAACTTTAGGTTAGTTTTAACGTTAGCTGGCAGCTACAGGCACTCGAGGTCGAGGAAGAGCTGCTGAATTTAATCGGCAGGAGGAGAGAGAGCTTGTCAAAGCTGGATATATCCCTGTGGCTGTGGTTGTAGGCACGAAAATGCAGCTTGAACTACCCGTTATTATATTAAATTAATATACAACTTGTCCGTGTCCAGTCCTTTCGAACTGCCCCACCGTCCGTTCATTGTAAACAATGATGCATGTAATTATATTAACGTTACTGTGTGTTGTTGTAGCTATGTTAATAAATTCTGAATGGCATTAACGTTAGTTGGGTATGATAGAGCATTGAATAGCATCAAGTTCAACGCTAGCTGGCTGGCTACAACAATGGAGGATGGTATTCTCTGCGGGACCAATATTATTATATGACAGCCCCGCCCCCATTCGCTAACCAACCAATCACTGCTACGCAATATCAACGCAACGGTTGTTTAGGTTAGATTTGGGTGAAAGGTACGCAACATCCTCACAACACAGTCTACAAGACCCTCTAAAACAACCGCGCTGAAATCGCGCTGATGTTGTGTTGAAGTTGCTTTGAAGTTGCTGTAGCATGTAGAGGCCTTAACGCTAGTTAGCTTTAGCGGCTAATGTGGACATGGCAAGGATGCCAAGCATGTTAGACACATTGGACACATTGCTCACGCTGGTCTGTGTCTATTATGAAATGACAATTG
The DNA here is from genome assembly GCF_963971535.1 of Notolepis coatsorum. Classification (NCBI taxonomy): domain Eukaryota; kingdom Metazoa; phylum Chordata; class Actinopteri; order Aulopiformes; family Paralepididae; genus Notolepis; species Notolepis coatsorum. The sequence continues at coordinate 7,616,515 of NC_140173.1, read as the reverse complement.
CACGTCATTGAAGGTCTGTGCTGGTCTGTGTCTATAATGAAATGACAATTGCTTGTCATTGGAATTCGGATTATTTTCTAACTGGGCGGGTCTTAGGTATCGAAATGTGGCACTGATTGATCTAATGTGAATCGAGACGTAATTCGGTCGATATCATACCCTTAAAAGAACAGAGTTCGGTACCCATCCCTAATACCAGATGAATGATACTGTGAGGAAATAATTGTTTTTGTGCATAGATCATTAGATCTATCAACTTATAATACAAGTTTTCGCATTAGCAGTTAGCATTTCCTGAATGACAGTGTGTGGCCAGCTGGGCAATAGAGACCATGATAGGTCAGACAGGCGGCTCAGATTTGGAAGTAGTACAGAGAAGCGCCCCCTGTGTTCTGCACAAATAACAATCTGTACAGTATAGTCAAAGTCATGTCTCCAAAAGGAGTTAACTGTTTTTTGAGCAGAGGGGACCTTTAAATGAAAGCGCTACAAGCCGTTGGTTGATGTTATGCACGTTTGAGCACAAAGAGTGATCTCCTTAGATACTTCTATAGTGATTAAGACTTTGTACTCTATCCCACATCCCCTTCCCTGTGGCTTGGCAGTTCTTGGAGCCAGACTGAAATGAGATTGCATTGTCGAATTCTAAATGAGTATCGAGTCATTTCCGCTTAATGCTGGTGATATTAATTGGATCGACTCTGTTCTGTTCTTTGAAGGTTTTCTGTGACATGGCGACAGAGGGCGGTGGATGGACAGTACTACAGAAGCGCTTTGATGGCCGTGTTGACTTTCACCGTACGTGGAAAGAGTACAAAACGGTAAAATCCTATCCGGAGATTCTTGCATTAGAATATAGCCTAGGCTACGGCTTTTGTTCCACATGCACAAAGCAGAGCTCAAATTTGTTATTGGCTGCCCAGTGAAGGTGTTTAAAAAGGCCACGTTGGTAGAAATGCTCATTTACAACCAAACATACTGTCGGGTACGGTCAAACTAATTAAACACCAACATGAAACCCTAGAGCAGGGGTGGCCAACCCGTGGCTTGCGAGCCGCATGTGGCTCTTTGATCCATTGATAAAAAAACAAAAGGAGAATATCAACTATATATTTTTTTTTGTATCTTTGACTGTGAATAACACCATGCTAAAATGTACCAGACCTGAAAAATCTAAGCAAATTAATAAAGGGAAGATTTAAGTTTTTAAAACCTTAAGTTTAAAAAACAGAAGGTTTTGTAGATACAGTACTGAATTCTGCCATCCGGACGCATGCAATTTGATATCAGGCCTATAAATGACCTTATTATGGCCAAGTCTCACATCTATGGATCGGGCCAAATCTCCCCTTTCCAATGGCAGAGTTCAATCTGGATTTAGTATCACCAGGCATGATTCACAAACCGTGAATTAAATCTACTGTAAGTACAGTTACTGTTTTATAATGTAAATTCATCCACCATTTTTCATCAGATTGCAACACCGTTTTTTGCTAGACATTCACAGAAAGGTAGAGAAACTAACTGTGTTCTGTTTTTATGGCAAAGGGTTTGTGGGAGATAATCCTGAAAAATTAAAGAAATAAAAAAGTAAATCCAGAAGTCAGATGATTGACAGGGGCTGGTGTGAGCTGGGTAGTGTAGTATTTCGGAATTCGAAAGCCCTGGGTCTCTTCCTTCAAAAGACTACACTCACTTTTGGTTGCGCCACTTCCTCCCGTCAATATGCGCTGGTTTACGACTCAATGCCCTGAAATTTCTATAATCTTACATTTCAGTACCGGACCGCTCTGGCTTAAGAGGTTAACCCTGTGAGGCCCAAATAAAAAAGACATTAGCAACTTCAGAGGCCAGAGGGTGGGACCTATAAACACATGAAGGGTGCCGTGACTGAAAAAAAGGTTGAGAAACGCTGGTATATATGGTGTGGCTCTTTGTGGTACCACAGTAATTTTTGTGGCTTTTAGTCTCTGACTGGTTGGCAACCCCTGCCCTAGAGACACCCTGGAGTTTCTAGAGACACTGCTCTGGTGTGTGGTGTATTATACATCCCCAGGGAGGGGTCGGCAACTTTGAAGTCACTGCTAACATAATGATTCAGAGTGATCAGCTTCATCCTGAGATGCATTTCTTTCTCCACGGCTGCAGTAACTCATCCGTTGCACGAGTCATCACCCAAGGTTTTATACATTAGCATAATTTTAGCCAAAGATGACTTGATGGCCAACCACCTCTGATCCCAACGTAACACTGGGAGTAGGGCTGCAAAACTACAATTTGATCAAAATCACAATATGGCCTAATGTCATTTCCAAATCACAGGAGGCTACAACTACAGATTGTAGTTCAGTGAAGCCCTGGCCTACAAATCATATTCCACAGACTTAAGGAAACATTTTTATTTGGTAGTGACACCCACAAAAATCACCATTTTCAAAGAAAAAGAAAAAGAAGAAGCAAGAAGTCATCCCCTCTGATATCATGAATCATATTGCAATTTGCATGTCGAAAAAGAAAGACCTTCAGGTTCTGAAAGGGCATCTAAGATGGTGCATTTCCAGGTGGTAACTCAGTCATTAATTTAGTAGTGACTAGGGGTGTAACGGTACGTGTATTCGTTCCGCGAATTTACAGTACGGCCATCACGGTGAGGTACGTGCAGCCATACGAAGAATGCGCCTCACAGCGCAAACATACCAGTCACACATGCAGGCACTCGCGGGTTCCGTGCGAGAACAGCGCGCGTGGCCGGGCACACCCACATTTACATTGGAACAGCTGCAGGGGCATTACAATTTTCTTTCGTTTTCTTGTTCGCCCAATAATGTTAACCAAATGAAACCAATGGAAATACACACACGTGTCACCAACACACACACGCCAACAACCGCGGACTCTCTCTCACAGGCACAGCTGATCAAATAAAAAAAAGAAACATACTTTTCCGGACTTTCATGTGAGCTCCTCTCCAGTTGAACTGCTACCGTGTTTAAATCCAAATAATCCTCTGCCATTGTTGTAACATGTCATCTGTTCTCTAGTATTCAGTCTCGTGAAGTTAAATTCTCTCTAGAAGTTAAACTGAAACTTACAAGGATAAGTTGTTAAAGGGGCAGTAGGCAAGTGGATGCCTGAACACAGAATGACACCAGTATCACTGACTACCACGGCAAGCCTATAGAAGATTATTCTATTTAATAATAATAATTATCATAAATATATAATAATTATAAATTAAAATACATAGGGCGGCTAAGTGGCGCAGTGGGCAAGGCGCTCACCACTAGTGCAGGAGATGCTGGGTTCGAGCCCAGCTCTCGGCATTGCTACCAGCTTGGCTGGTCGTTCATACTAACACAATTGGCAGTGTTAGGGGTGGGAAAGCTGGTGGGTGGGTCCTGGTCATTGTAAACAGCGACTCCTACAGTTCGGTCGGGGCGCCTGCTCAGCGAGGAAAGGATCTAAGGGGGGTAGTGTGATCCTTCCACACGTTACACCCTCTCAGTGAGAGTCCGCGCTACCAGGTGAAAAGAAGCGGTTGATTGGCTACACATGTCGGAGGAAGCATGCGATAGCCTCCACTCTCCCAGACCGACGCGTAGGGGGTAGGTGCGCAGCGACCAGGAAGGGGATTGGGAATTGGCATAACGACTAACATTGGGATGGGAGAAAAACGGAGGGGGAATAAGATAAAAAAAATAATAATAATAATAATTAAAATAATTTTTTTTTCTGTTGTACCGAACTCGTACCGAACCGTGACCCCAATACCGAGGTACGTACTGAACAGTGGCTTCTGTGTACCGTTACACCCCTAGTAGTGACTACCATTGGCCATACCTTTAGAGGAATGACTGGACCAAAAACATGCCATAAAAGTACCCCATATCATTACTGTGAAAATCAATGAGGGAAGACCTTATACTGCCGTTTCATTTATTTTGGCCGGCCCCATACATCATTGCGACAGTAGATCTGCTTTGTGCTTTCACTCTTGCCACAAAGTAACCCACCACTGTAGTCTTATTTGTTACTAGAAATCCTCCTTTCCAGTAGACTAGAGCACGTTAATAACTATAGAGCACAGGGTGGTCTTCCATATTATGTACCAATACCTGAGCCAAACCATATAATAGATGCATCAGGAAATAAGGAAGAGAACCTCAGAACTGCTCTAAATTCCCCCTGCGGGAATCCATTATGCTTAATAACATTTCTTCTCCGCTTTCTTAGGGGTTTGGAGCCCCTTCGGGTGAACACTGGTTAGGAAATGAATTTGTCTCCAGACTGACAAATCTACAAACATATGCTTTGAGGATACAGCTGAGTGACTGGGAGGAGAACTCTGGATTCTCGCAATACGAGCAGTTTTCCCTCGAGAGTGAAGCGCAAAATTACAGGTAGGCTTTGTCAATGAGACATACTGCAAATGCTGTTATGGGATGGGTACCGAATTCGGTACTTTTAAAAAAGGTACCTACCGAAACACGTCGGTACTACCGACTCGTAGGGCTGGGCGATATGGCCTCTAAAGGATATCGCGATATTTTTTGGCTATATCACGATACACGATATATATCGCAATATTTTGACATTTCCTCTAAAGCACTTAAAAATCCTTGATTTAATCCTTTTATGCATACAGTCTAGGGATGCCCCAATCACGTTTTTTTTGCCACCGATACCGATCACCGATCGTCGATGAGCCATCGGCCGATACCGATTGTTTCTGGTTTTATAAAAGAAAAATATATATATATAACTTTTTTTGTTTTTTAAATATATATATTATATAATTATACTTGTAGTTGTATTATCTGCGAGACATCGCCACCACGCAACAAGTCAAAATGCTCGCTATCTGCAAACAGCTCCACTGTGTGTGTATACTCTGCTTTGGTCAAATCACATTCAGCATTGCCATCTTCGTAGTGTTGTTATGAAGCATGATAGCTAATTAGCCAATGTTCAGCTGCAAAAACGAATAATTTCAATTATGTTATAAGACATTGATATCAGGAGCTATCTGTAGCTACTGCTAGCCGGCTAGATGACGTTAGACAATGCATCATGTATTAAAATAAAGTTAACTATTTAGTTTACTGGGTTATTTCGTTAAAACAGTGAGCTAACGTTAGCTACCTAGCTAACGGAGGTCTCATGCTGGCCGATCGATCGGCACGGGGCATCCCTATCATTCTTAAACTGAAATGCGCATTTGTTGATATCAGGAGCTATCAGTAGCTACCCAGTTAGACAATGCATCATGTATTAAACTAAAGTGAATAGTTGACCGTGTAGTTTCGTTTAAACAGTAACGTTAGCTAGGTAGCTAACGTTAGCTCACGAGCAATAGCTAGTTAGCCAATGCTAGCCAGCACTTGCGAAAACGAATGCCAAACTGATAAGACGTTGATATCAGAAGCTATCAGTAGCTAGATAACATTAGACAACGCCTCATGTATTAAACTAAAGTGAATAGATGACTGGGCCATTTTGTTTAATGCTTGTCATGTTGAAAGAGGAGCTCTGAGGTGCTCATCCACTCGACTCTTGCGTGGTAAGGGTTTGTTGACATGCCATGGGTCTGGGAGGGGGAGTAGGAGGAGGAGGAGGAGGAGTGGCAAGACGTGCAGCAGCAGCAGAGCTCTGTGTGGCTGTGAGAGAAGAGCGAGTGAGAATTCCGCAGAGAATTGGATCATGTTTTCCGTGTCATCGACCGGTTTTTACGACTTAATGATTTTATTATTATTATAGTATATTATACTCGATGTTCACGATTGTGCAAACCAAGCGTTGGCACTTTGTGTGTGTGTGTGTGTGTGCGCAAGTCTGAGAGTGAAAGTGAGAGAGAGAGAGAGAGAGAGAGAGTGTGTCTGCGAGCAAGCATGAGACAAGTTACTTACTAAGTGTAGTAAGATGACGGAGGCCCGCTAACATATGCTACACCATAGATATATATAATAAACATAATTATGCGTTACACTGCCCCAGAACCTTCTAAAAATAATCATTATAACTTGGCTCTGCACTGCTCCAGGTGAGAGACAACCAAACGTGTCGTGAAGACCCGCCCTACTCTGCCTGTGATTCGTAGACTGTAGGTGGGGGAATGTGATTGGACCAAAGCAGAGTTCAGTTGACAGACACACAGACAGTGGAGCAGTCGACATGCAGAGTGACAGAGACACTGCTCCTGCTTGCAGTTGAGATAGCGGAGAATTTCGACTTGAGTCTTTGCATGTTGGCACTGTCTCGCAGATAATACATATGATAAGAATAATTTGATATGTGTGTGACCGACTGTGTATATATATATATATTGTTCTAAATAAATAATAATAACTTTATTTGTTTAGCACCTTTCATACAGGGGATTGCAGTTCAAAGTGCTTTACATCAGTAAGATGTAAATAATAATAAAGTAATAATAATACATTATTTATTTATTAAATATTAAGTTTGGATATTTTTTTTTTCAACTGAGGTAGGTAGATACAACTTTTAGAGACCAAAGTACAGAAAAAAGTACCGTTGGGTACCGGTATCGATTCACAGGTACCGGTACCGTATCGGTTCAAATGTGAACGGTACCCATCCCATGTACTTCCTGAATAGGACCGCAACTTAATGAATAGGGGACAGACACTATCTAGGGCTGGAATGTACACCGTCTTTCAAAGTATACTTGTATGGATTCACACAGTAGCGTGGATGTGTACAATACTGTTTCAATTATTAATTATATTTGACCCAAGTTGTAATCCAATATAAAAATTGCAATGAGAAAATAAGAAATTGCTATGGTAACCGTTGAAAAGAACCTGCTGCACAAAAACTATTTTGTTACCTAAATAAACACATACAAATATTGTTATACCATTGAAAACAAAAAACAATATTGTAATATGATCATTTGGCCATATCACTCAGGATCAAGAACTGACAGAACTGTGGCAGTACCTTAAGGGATTTCTCCGGGGGTATAAGTACAGTTTCTGGTTCTTAATATGAAATAAAGCTTATTTTGGTATAAAACCTCAAACACTATTGACCCACAAAGTCTACCTGCCATACACCCGTCAATGAAGCAGCTCCAGAACATGTGGCTTGATGGAATCACAGAATAGTCTTCCAGTAGAGTCCGACTTCGGGACAAAGTTGTTCATGTTCACAAATTATCCATTAGACTGTCAGACATTATGGGAATAACTTCTGTGCATTATGTTTAAGGGTAGATTTCCCCCTTACACTAGAAGCAGATTTTACTTTCTGGTACTAATGTGAAACACTTGGGTCACCAGTCCAAAACAAATATTTTGTCATCTGGAAAAGGTTAGGACTTTTTAAACTAGGAAATGGGAAACGAAATGTCTCAAGATTCCTTAACATTCTACAGTATCTGTGCCCCTTGACAATACTGCTGTATTTTCTTCGGTCAACATAAGCCGATTTGTAGACGGCAACAGATACAAACAGAACCTGAGCATTCTCCTATTCAGCAGTCTCCTACTCAAATCTTATAGGCCCCATGAAATCAAAATAGATGTTAATGTTCTTTTTATCACATATGTCTTGCACTGATTGTCACTTATACGGCAGTATCTGTCCCACTCCCAACAATGACAAAAAAGTAGTTTTGTAGGTTTGTTATTTCCTGGAAAACAATTTAAAAAAATTGTCATCATGCACATGGGGGCGTAGATTATTTAGCATCCAATGAAATGCTTTCTAGAATAACATTTACAGCACATTGTAACTAAGTTAGTACTTGGCCTCTTTAACTAAATTAAAATGTTCAATGTTAGCTTGCTAGCTAACGTTACTAATGTTGCGCAACGTTGCTAACGTACATTGCTAACATTAGCTTGCTAGCTAATGGGTTGACTGTAATGCATTCAGCGCTATTGGCTACTGTAAACACCAATCAATATCCGCAACAAGTCCCTCCCTTGGGACAAGGGAGCTTCCTTTTCTTACAGGAAAAATATGTGGAATCAAATAGTATTCTGCTAGCTGTTTCATGGGGACTTTTAAGTCTACTAGCATATGACCCAATTTAATCCAATGTCAGATGCATCAATAATTCCAAACAAGATTTGCTCCAAGAAATATGCAATCATACAGTAACTTGTGGTTGGCTAACTAAATTCATTTAGATATTTTCACAGGAAGAGGGAACAAAGAAAGAGTTTGAAAATAGTTTTGCACTTTATCACGCAAATCTATCAAAGTTACTGTTTTTACTGCATTTCTGTAGTAATGTATACGGGCCATACAGGGCTACAGTTGCTCTGTCCATTTGGTTGCCTTTTGAGGAACAGCAATCATTGACTTCCTCCTCATAGTTTCCCTTTTCATTCTACAGGATACACCTTAAAGGCTACAGTGGAACGGCTGGCAAAATAAGCAGCCTTGGCCAGCCGGGAAGTGACTTTAGTACAAAGGATGCAGACAATGACAAATGTGTTTGCAAATGCTCACAGCTGACAACAGGAGGTAAGAAGCAGGTTCAAGTGTAAATCACCTGTTGTTACTTTTCATAGTTTTGTTCATCAAGACCAAAGAGGATTGCAATGTTTAGAGTCTTGACATATTTAACTCTGAATGTCATTTGATAACGATGTACAACAAAGAGGGTAAGCTAGGCTATACTATTTGGCTACAATTGAGAGAACATTTACAATATTGAAATTGGAATTCCGGTTATTCTAGCAGGTGATTCCTATTCTACAGATGGTTGTAGGTGCACACATATGACAGTTGTCAATTACATCTTCTGTGGTGTTGATTTTCAACAAGGACATAGCCTCTGATTAATTTCCACCCATGTTTGCCGTCTTATTTCCTTAATGCTCTTTGTCCACATCCATTTGAGATGCTCACTTATTCTGTGGAGGGGAGAGGTGGGGGTGGGGGGGGGGGGGTGGGGGGGGGGGGGGGGGGTGGAGGAGGAGGGGCTTGGCACTTCCCCCAGAAATCTTCAAGAAAGTTAAAAGGCCTCATGCAATTAGTTCAGAGTTAATCACTGATCAGCTCATTGGGGAATTCAGCCTCTACCATGGCTGACATTAATAGTCTGGGAACTAAGCTTTCCCCCTCCCCTCTGTAAGAGTTGAGGTCCTCCTCCATCACTGCAATGTAGTGACTGTTATGTTGCCAAAGTTTGTCTCCTTCTCTATTGGGGTCTGCAAGGTCAGCATGAAAGCTATTTAAATGGGAGGCCTCACTCACTGAGGAATCCCTCCACTTCAATGAATAACAGGAGATGAAGAGCTGCATTCTGACAGACTTATGTCTGAGTAACATTAACCCAGGGAAAAACCACAAACATGACATGAGCACTTGACTAAAATGAATCAATGTAGTGCTTTCATTTATAGACTGTTTCAGTGTTGCAAAACCAACTACCCAGGGCCTACATTCAGATTCAGATTCCTTTATTGTCACTTATTTCAGTACTTTACAGCAAGAAGAGTGAAAATCTATTTATTGTGGTCCCTCGACTATAGCAGCTTCCAATAATAAAAAATACAATAATTTTAGCATAGAATAAAATAAGATGACTAAAATAAAGATTACTATATACAGTTCTAAAAAAGTGTGCATTGCAGATCAGGATGTAGATATTATACTATATGAAATGGGATATGTACAGATATAGATATAGTAATTAGTAAAAGTAGGTAAGGGATATGTACAGATATAGATATACAGTAGTAAGAGTAGGTAAGGGATATGTACAGATATAGATATAATAACTAGTAAGAGTAGGTAAGGATATGTACAGTGTAGGGATGCGTGATGTCTTGGGCATACTGAATCCATACTGAATGCATACAGAGACACACACATAGCCAGCATGTAGGCGTTATTTATTTCTAGCGTCATTCATTCACGTTCTGTAGAAAGCCATCTGGCTGACTTCTCCAAAGTCATTATTATTATTACAGGGATGTTAGATATTGGCTTTTTTACCGATACCGATATACCGATATTGTCCAACTCTTAATTTCCGATACCGATATCAACCGATACCGATATATGCAGGGTTTCCCCCGCCAAAAAACGGAATAATTTCAGGTAATGAACATTACATATCTCTTGTCGTGTAATTAACACAACATTATGCATACTTTGACAATAAATAAAATAATAATTTGTTCTTACTTGCTTGCCTGGGTAAATAAAGGTTAAATAAATGTAAAAAAAATTATAATAACAATGGCCTAATATCTGTCCTCTTTGCCATGAACACAGAATTCTCCAATACGATTGATAGCTGCTGCTAATGCTGTGTTGCTTTTCAGCTCTTCTAAAAGACAGGAGGGAAAATGTGAGAAAACACGGAGCACAGCTCGCTGCTCGCACACACACTATGCCTCCCCCTCTCTCACTCTGAATAAAACGGAATGCATTGGTATCACTCCGGAATCACAGTGATCAAGTAAATAAAACGTCCAACTCGCACAACGACTGCAAAAAGTCGAGTCCCGTGGATATTATTGGAAGAGATAATTCATACATATTATGAAAAGCCAATGTGTTGTTTAGAATTTGGAGGGGGGTAGCAACAGTCTGATAAGTCTCTGCAGGGGTCTAACACCTATTCGTGCGTGTATGTGCGTTTTGTGACGCGATGTAATTCTCTGGAAAACAGGGATAATTACAACCATACCATCTAGCAAGAATTAAACATATTTACAAGTATTACCGGTAAGTTTAGCAAATAAGGGGACATATATATAACATCTCAAAGCACAAAAAAATGCCATTTTTCAATTTTTATCGATTTCTGAAATCCATGACTTTCAGGTAATTTCTGAGAAATTCTTAATCCCTTTGTTACCCGCCGGCAGGTGCAAACAGCGTGAGCAGACTCGAGAGACGCCAGACCCGATGATAGTTGGGTTAACTCGCCGACGCTTGGGCGCCAAAACCTGAGTATAGTGGGGTTTATCGTTATTTCTTTTATTCGATATTTCCATTCATTACAGGCACACAGACATCTGGGTTAACGTGGGGAATCATCCTGAGAATGCCAAAGTGCAATACCGGCCGCACCCACCCAGGTGGCAGTATCGAGCACCCTTTGAAACATATCTTGGCCTGTGCGTCAATCAAAAGTCTCCGGTCGGATTTCTATTGGTCAGGCAAGGGGGGCGGTTATAACGGTCGGATTGAGAAGCGTGAATTGCTCCCGGTGCATGATGTGTGGCGGATTATGTTGGCGACACGATCAACACCAAAAAAACGAGAAAAAAAAAGTGTCCCCACCCATATAAAACACGTCTTAATAAAAAAAATTGTCGAATTCTGCCTTTGTCTCTATTAACTACATATAAATATTTATATAATTGTTTGCTTTATAGACGAAGGTTGCAACATAATTATGTAATGTAATGTTGTTGGCTGTGTAACGGAGAACAGCCGCCCAGGCAGCGCAGCTCCCGACTCATTAATTTAATTAATTATTAATTTAATTAATTAATCCAATCCACTTTATTTATAGAGCACATTTAAAAACAACAAAGTTGGGCGGCCGGGTAGCGCAGCGGACTAAGCGTCCGTCTACCACCACAGAGCCAGTGGGATCGAATCCGGCTGTGGTGCCTCCGGCTTGGCCGACCGTCCATACTAACACAATTGTATATAGCCCTGCAAACACCGCCACGTATTCCTATACTTTAGAGCAGGGGTCCCCAAACTTTTTCCTGTGAGGGCCACATAACTTTTCCCTTCTCTGGTGGGGGCCGGGGTCAGTTTGTAACAGAAAAAGTGTGACGATCGCAGGGGTGCCTAAACGTAAACATTTATTGTTTTCCAGAAAGCCACACATAACCAAATATTAATAACCCTTTCCGGAATCTTCACAGAAAAGAAATTCAGGAAATAAATAATAACTTAATGAAATAAATAACACTATTTATGAAATAAATATACAGTACCTACAGACCACCTAGCTCTAGCTCTGTACTATTTAAAAGCACAGCGCAGGACACACTCAAAGGTTATCGCACCTCAGATGGCAGTGGACATGTATGACAGGACAAAGGCCATATGTAATGGCCTTGGGATTGAGGAACATACTACCAGCCAAAGGAGGAAGCAGAAAAGGATGGACGAGTATGTAGTTGAGTCATCTTGTGGCACAAGCTCAGACCTCAGGTCAGATCAGCTGAGACAGAGACTGTTCTATCCAGTCCTCAACAGAATGCTGCAAGAGCTTGAGAGCAGGTTCTCATGAGTTGGAGAACAACTTATGAGAGGCATACAGGCATGTTATCCAGCCTCAGACCAGTTTCTCTCAGTGGAATTGCTGCAACCCCTCGCCACACATTACAATATCCAACTACTGCCAGAGGAGATCACAGTTGCAAAGTGTTTCCTGGCCAGGAGATGCAGTCCCTACTATCCAAAGTGTCTTTTCCCTCCTGGATGATAATAATAATAATGCATTTTATTTATAAGGCGCCTTTCAGGACACAAAAAAAAAAAGTCCACAAATCGGTGAATACAAAAATTATAGGATCAAATGAAAACGACTACTTACTAAAAATGGATGTTTAAAAGTACTAAAACCCCCCAAAAAATATCAAACACTAACAAACATTCAGCACAGACAAAGGGGATGCTGCCATCTATTTTTTATTTTTTTTATTTTTTAACTCCGGGGCTCTAGGGGGCCGGGCCAAATGTGGAGGCGGGCCGGATCGGGCCCGCGGGCCGTAGTTTGGGGACCACTGCTTTAGAGCGTCTGCCTTTTAACAACACATCACGCATATCGCTCCAGCGCTGATTGAGTTAAATATGGCCCCCTTAAATATGGCCTTCATATCAGTTTCCCGCCTATATCGGTGTGTGTATTGATTAATATATTTAACCACAAATACGATGACTTCTGTCTATTCTATGCAACGCAATATAATATGTAGTATACATTTTGAAAACCACATATACAACCAGCTTGAAGATGTAATTGTTTTAAATTTGTGTTCCTTCTCCTAGGATGGTGGTTTGACGCCTGCGGGCCATCCAATCTGAACGGGATGTTTTTCCAACAGGGCCAAAACTCCAACCGCTTCAACGGAATCAAATGGTACTACTGGAAGGGCTCAGGCTACTCACTGAAATCCACCACCATGATGATGAGGCCGGCAGACTTCTGAGTTTCCCCCACAAAGTGAGGGGAACACGCTGCCCGACAAGACAGTAATAGAAAAAAAAACAGAGTGGCAAGAGAACCAACGTACTTCACGACAGCAACATTCCCTACACACTTTTTCATGTGGAAAAGGAACATTTTGCTTCGTTTGTACATACTGTTTTTTACGTTTACCGATCTAAACCAAAAAAGGAGCATTTAACAGTGAAAATGCGGAGTATGGATTGTCATACATTAATGTAGATACAAGTCTATCGATGGGAAGACGGAGGAGGTTGTAAATGTGGCATCTATCAAAAACTGGAACTGGACATTTTTAAGTGTTTTGTTTTGTTTTGTTGTTTTGGGCTAACCAAAGGGGTAAAGTCTCTGTAAAACACATCATAATGGTCAAAGGTCAATCTCAAAAATGATATTTCACCCCTTTTGTGATTTTTAAAATAACTTAACAGTGGTATTAAAACAATTTAATTGTAAGCAAAGATACTATGGTACAACATGCAATTAGTTAAAAGGTAAGCTATTAATTGGCTAAAGTTGCAAAGAGAAATTGTATTAACTTGTATTTTCTTTCTCACAGAGGATGTATATATTTATATTGTTTAATTTATGTGTAGGTTAGGTTTGTCGTAATATTTAACTTCAACATGCTACTCTGAATTGTTGCATTTAGTCCTGAATTCTAGTTACTGTCACTGCATCTGACAAACACAATGGCAATTCCTTAGGCTAACTAGCCTACACAGTCCTTTCATCGTATTGATATATCTAAGAACTATACAAGTACAGGGTTCATCGTTACATCAATTCACTGTTTTTTGCACAGTTTTTTGTCAAAACCTATTTATTTAAGGCCAGTACACGTTCAATGGACTTTCAACACTGTAATGTTTTAGATGTTGGGTTCAATAAAGCAATTAAATATGAATAACAAATATTTATTTGTAGCTATTGTTGGGGGGCTGTATTTTCATCAGGACTTTACAGCAACAGTTTCTGACAACTGCGACCATCCTGTAACTATTACCTACTGTACCTCTAACAACTTGTACTCACAACTGTGCTGACTGCTTTAAGGACGACCATGTGCCCCAGAACAGATAAGGGACACTTCAGCGGATTTATTTTGCACATAATCTCACACATTAAAAAACTGAATAGTTTTGCACAAATGCATTTAGTTTGTGAGTTATTGAGAGTAAATGAGTTTGAATATGGCCACCAGTGATGTCATCAGGGACATTGAATCCTTGTGTTGTGTTAATTACAGCTTAATGAAATTATGAAGATGGAAAGATAGCAATACGTGACTGCTACCTATCTCATTGAGCTGTAATTAACACAACACAAGGACTCAATGTCCCCGATGACATCACTGGTGGCAATATTCATGTGCCATATTTGGATGTGTGTGAGATTATGTGCAAAATTAATTAGCGTGGCACTTTTTGGTAAAGTGCCCCTTTAAGTCAATATTCGTGAATATGGACCGCTCTCCTGAATATAGAAATCACAGAAAGAGTGAGAGATGTCAACTTTGTGCTTTGCTCTACCCGGCTGGTGATATGTAACATTTAGTAATTTATCTCAATGGTTCTCAAAGTCTGGAGGCCCCAAGGGATCCCTGGGGGAGTTCCAGGGGGTCCCCAGCAAAATGTGTTTCATTTCAATAAATATATTCTTCACTAGAAGTTAGTTTAATGAGAGAACATATAAGAGTGACTATTCTGCTCTCTCAATCTACAGTATAGTAATGGAATTCAGCATTAACCTTTTAAGCCTGAGCGGTCCGGCACCGGACCAACAAGGACATCACGCCATAAATCCATCTCTACAGAATGTATGAATTAATGTTCGATTTTCAAAAAACTACACTTCCCAGCTCACGCCAGCCCCTTTCAATCAGACAGTTTTTTTCCCTCTTTATTTTTGGGATCATATCTCACGGCGGGAACAAACATGAATGTTATTGCCATAAATTAGAACGCAGTTAGTTTCTCTACCTTTCTGTGAACGTCTAGCAAAAAACAGGGTGGCAATCTGATGAAAGATGGCGGAGAAATTTACATTATAAAAAAAGTAACTGTACTTACAGTAGATTTCATTCACAATTTTTGCTGCACGCCTGGTGATACTAAATCCAGATTGAACTCTGCCATTGGAAAGGGGATATTTGGCCCGATCCATAGATGTGCGACTTGGCCATAATAAGGTAATTTATAGGCCTGATATTCTATAATCATATTTCAAATAGCATGTGTCCGGATGGCAGAATTCAGTACTGTATCTACAAAACCTTCTGTTTATTCATCTTCCCTTTATTCATTTGCTTAGATATTTTGTACACGTGATCTCAAGAAGGTGCTGCATGAGCTCAGTGGAGCATTTTTCATGTCTGGTCAATTCTAGCATGGTGTTATTCACCATCAAAGATGAAAAAAGAAGAAAATGAAAAAAGATTGATGTTCTCCTTTGGTTCAATACAATTTACTCAGGCCTAGTAACAGACACAATATTTCTGGGAATACATTCCCTGAGATCCATAGATGTCCCTAGATACCAAGAACATGCAAATGGACCATGTAGAAGTGGAGCAATCTTCCATTTACATTTATACCGTAATTCCTCTAATAGTAACCCCGGCTTGTATTTGTTTCAACTGTAGCGGATACCAGGCTTGTATTAGGAGGAGGCATGTATAAGAGAGAGGCCTATATTTCTAACTTTCAAACAGATCATAATGAATAAATCAACATTTTGTGTCAGTTTGAACCCAGTAAAATGTACTGGGTTCATTTATTGAAACCAAGTACTGTATGAAATATGGTAGTAAACAGTGCAATTACAGGTGGTCAAAAAAAGTAAAATAAAGTAAAATAGTGCAATCACAATACTGGTATAATAATAATAATAAATAATAATAATAATAATAATAATAATAATAATAATAATAATAATAATAATAATAATAACTTAGTTTTATACAATTCTGAGGTAGGCTTACTCTCTTGGTAAACATGGTATTTACTGCACAGCCAGGCCAGCATATAACAACAACAACAAAATATACCCGGCTTGTATTAGGAGGCCGGCTTATAATTGCTTAGCTCAACAGTGCACCCGGTCATTAATAGAGACCCGGTTTTTAATTGAATACCGGTTACTATTAGAGGAATTACGGTAGGTATGTATTTTTAGGGGGATTTTCAGAAAATAGGGTTAGGGCTCAACTCTTTCTGCGCCATACCCGACATCTCGGGTTTCGTCACCAACATTATGAAAAAAGACTAAATGGATTATATGGATGATGATTATGGACGATAAGGTGCGTTTCCTAACGTTATATGTATTGATCCTGTTCTGATTCAAGACACTTGGACTAAAAGTGAGAAATGGAGTACCTCTAAAACATTTCTATTTTACATCTACTTTACCGAAACTCCATCATAAAACATGCGTTCGTATGATCGCAGCGTCGGAACCCCCCCCTCCCCCGATGATTTTGTGAAGAAACATATGGTGGTGTATCTTTTGACAAAGGTAATGTCTATTTTACGTGTAATTTACCGGAACTCCATCATAAAACATGTTTGTATGATCGCAGCATCGGAAAATGACCCCCCCCCCCCCAGCTTTGCGAAGAAACAAGGTCATGCGTTTACCTTTGACCTGGCAATAATATAGGCCGCGAGATTTGCGCATACGCTGCACAAAACACACTTTATCTCACAATCTAGAAAACCAGCCTGGATTATTTTGAAATGGGGCAATGTTTTGCTCGGGATTGTGCACGAACCAGGGTATGTAGAAACTAACTATTTTTTACATGTTGGAGTATAAATAGTGCCTGTCAAATGAGCCATACTATTGTCTCCATAGCTATAATATAGAATGTACAATAGCTCTGCAAAGATTATGAAATATCATGAAAATGGTCCAAAAAAACTGCCACCAGGGAGTACAGATGGGAAAACAGCGTGTCAGTCAATGAGTTAAGAGGTTAAATTATATGCAACAACAAATATATTGTCAGAGGGGAGTCCGGGGTAGGCATGGGCCAGTTACCGGTTTCACAGTTTACCGCGGTTTGAAAACGTTGCGGTGTCAAAACCACAAAAATTACGTTCAGACGGTAGGCACCGATGGTATACGTTTCGAATCATGAACTTCGGAAAATGCCTTTCACAAATTAATTAAATGTAATTTAAGTTACCTGAATATAACACCAGTCAGCAAAAAATCTCGCCAAGTCGCGTTGTCTTAAAATCAACTTTAGTAATAGCTGGGAGTTACCATGGCTAGTCAGTTAGCTGTAAGAGATAATACATGAGGTGGTGTGCTGTTATCTTTTTTTTTATCCACTTTTTCTCTTTATTTTCTATTTTTCTCCAATCCCAATTTTGCTGTTTCCAATTCTCCCCTCCCGTCTTGAACGTTGCTCGCATATGCCCCCTACTGGTCGGTTGTAGGGAGGATAGAAGCCTTGCATCACGTGTCCCCTCCGGTACACGAGGAGGCAGCCTGTCACATCTTTTCACCTGCCAGCGCTAGGGATGGGTACCGAATTCGGTACTTTTGAGGTACCGAACCGAAACACGTCGGTACTACCGAGTATCGAATCAAGTGAGAAACCGATTTTTTTTTTTTTAAATATATTTTTTTTATTAATTTTTTTTTTTTACTTATTTTTTTCATGTCAACGTTCACACGCACAATATATGCTTACCTAGGATTTGACTTGATTCAACAACAAAGCAGTCGGAGCAATGACGAGCCGAAAACTGTCGAAATTGTAGTTATTTGAAGTTTGGATTTTTTTTTTACGACTGAGATAGGTAAATTAAATTTCTTGAGACTAAAGTACCGAAAAAAGGTACCGTTGGGTACCGGTATCGATTCACAGGTACCGGTACCGGTATCGGTTCAAATGTGAAAGGTACCCATCCCTAGCCAGCGCGGACTCTCATTGGCGAGGTGTAACGTGTGGGAGGCTCACACTACCCCCGCCATTTCCTGTCTCTGCTGTGCAGGCGTCCCCCAACCGACCTGTGGGAGACGCTGTCCACAACGTCCAGATTACCACCCATCGACTTCCACCCCGACTCTGCCAATTGAGCCAGTATGACTGCCGGCCCAAGCCGGAGGCAGCGCAGACAGCCGGATTCGAACCCGGTGTCTCTTGCGTTGGTGACGAGCGCAATGTCCGCTGCGCCACCCAGCCGCCTTGGTGTGCTGTTATCTGAAAATAATGCTCAATGCACGGGGGTAATTAGCTAATGTTATACCTTTCGTCAAGTGTAGTGCCGAAGGATAGGAGTCAGTGGGGGCTTTCTCACTAACCATTCGGGGTCGAATCACAGCCCGATCGCACCCAAATAGGGTGTGGTCGTCCTACTGAGAACGCTCCCCCCCGTCCCCGGGGACGCTGATTCGCTCCAAACCTGGACCACTGAAATAGGTGGTTCCGGGTGCGTGCCAGTGGGAGCGGGGGGCGTGGTGTACAAGCTTGTACCAAAACACGGAAGAGGCTTCTGTATCAACTTTCTGACACACACAACGTCGTTACTAGGGCTGACCTTCGATTTTTTTTTGGCAATCGAAGCTTCGGGGCCGAGCTTCGATTTTAATTCGAAGCTTAAAAAAAAAAAAAAAAAAAAAAAAAAAATGTAATCTTATGTTGTACAGCACTTTGGTAAACGTTGTTGTTTTTAAATGTGCTCTATAAATAAAGTGGATTGGATTAATGAATTAAGTAGCCCCTTTCGTGACTGTGACGCAGCCAACAAGGCTGTGTGATTTAATTCAAGGTGGATCGCTGTTGTCGTTTGAACAACTTCAGATTTCATGGGAACTACCAATCCCCCAAATCAAGAATGTTTAAGATGAATGAAGTAAGATTTTGATTATTTGAAATATGGCCTGTGTAGACTAAACTATGCACAGAATTATGTCAGTCTACAACAGGGGTCTCAAACTCAATTTACCTGGGGGCCGCTGGAGGTAGAGTCTGGGTGAGGCTGGGCCGCATCAAATATTCCACAAAAAAAGGGTTTAAAGTATTCCAAAAATGTATTAATACATCAACAAACTACCCCTTTGCCTCATCATAAAACCTCACAAACACCAGCAACTGAGCATTCTCAGTGGTGTCAGTGGACTCATCCACAGCTATGGAAATGCACTGTGCATTTTTTTTATTCTATCACAAAGCTGTTTAATGAAATCAGCCAGTATTTCAGTTATTCTGGTTGCTGTGCTATCTGGGGAGGATTTGCTTTTGTTTGCCTTCAAACATGGTCTCCATCACTTCAGTCATACATTATTTTATTATGTATGCATCAGAGAATGGATTATTGTGTTTAGCCAACACCCATGCCACTGAGTGAGGACTTGGTTGCTTTTTATCGTTGTGACATAACTTTAACAATAATTCTGCTTGCAGCTTGATATGATGATTTCATTCCATTTATTTTTGTGGTTCTTAGTGCTGAAAGGTTGCATCAAAATAACTTTTGTTTCGTATTGGCGTTTCAAATTGCGTTTCAAATAGCAAATTCAAGAGCTACCGTTTCTTGGCACATTGTGCTGGTTGGAGGGAGGATGAACGCATATTTTTCAGTCCATTGACCATTCGCCTTTGAATTGCAGCGATTTTCACTGTTGACTTTTATTTTACTGGCCATCTTTGAACATGCCATATTTTTCTACTAGCTGCCTGCTGGCAAAACTATGCTACTAGCTACAGTACCTGCAGATTAGACTACTGTAGATGCGTTGTCAACTCTCGCTCTGACTCCGACCCGTTGAAAGAGACAACATGCATTCCGTGAAGACCCGCCCTACTCTGCCTCTGATTCGCAGACTGTGGGTGGGGGGGGGGGGGGGGGGGGAATGGTGACGGGACGCTGAATATGATTGGACCAAAGCAGTAGACAGACACAGACAGTTGGAGCAGTGCAGCCGGACAGGAGCTTGCAGAGGAGATAGGGGAGAATTTCGAGGATACCTGCTATACGCACTGATGACAGGATATATTTCCTTCCACTTGGTATCACTCCGGAATCACGTTTCAACCACTAACGTTGCTGCCATGAGCCTGCGCTATGGTAGCCTACAAGTGATAAAATAAATAAAACGCCCAACTCGCGCAACGGGTCGGCAAAAGGTTGCGCGCGGGCCGCACTAACACTAAACTTTGATGTCAAGTAGGGGGCCGCAAAATATCATCCTGCGGGCCGCAAATGGCCCGCGAGTTTGAGACCCCTGGTCTACAAGGTCCGGATTCTACATGGTCCGGCAATGTAGACCTTGTAGACTCCACTACAGACCAATTATCAGTGAATGTTCATGCATTTTTAAGAAGGGCTACTTCCACAAAAAAACAAAGAACTCACCAAAACATCTCAGTAGCACCTTATCTAAATGTTCTATTTCATATATGGAGATTCATATTTATTTATGTATTGCATGCATTTATACATTTTATTTCCTATTTTGTTTATTCATCCCAGTATCTTTCTTTCTTATGTGTGGAATTCTACAAGGCATTTACATTCACATTTACATTTAGCTGACGCTTTTATCCAAAGCGACTTACAAGTTCTGTACGACAGGTCATCAGGAAGGATACAACTCTATCAGCTGAGTAACAATATTCATCAAAGTGTTGCGTGTTACAGTGTAGGTTAGTTTATTAGGACAAGTGCATGACAGTAAGGTTAGTTAGGGTTAGATTATTTTTATTTTATTTTTTAAATTTTATTTCAGATAATGGTTGAAGAAGTGCGTCTTTAGTCGACGGCGAAAGATTGGATGGGATTCGGCTGTCCTAACTGGGGTGGGTAGTTCATTCCACCATTGTGGGGCAAGGACTGAGAATAGGCGTGTAGGTGGTGTATATGTGTTTGAGGATGATATCCTTCAAACAGGCAATAGTGATGATATAATTTGGGCAGTGCTGAGCTGGGTTACTTTCCTCCAGTGTATTTGTCCCCCGGCCCCACCCAATGGCCCCATGCACACACACACACCGAAGTAAAAAAAAGTAAAAAAAATCGTTTGATTTTTTAACTTCGATTTTTTTTTTTAATGTTCGAAGCTTGTGCCATCGAACGAAGCTTCGAAGCTTCGAAGTATTTAAGACAGCCCTAGTTGTTACTGTAATGCTTTCATGCTTGCTTGAATTTTGGGCAGATAAAAACACAGCAACAACTGGACAATACCCACAAAACGATATGTATGGGCAATTTGGCGAGTTCAGACCTCAACCAAACAAGCATGTTGAGCATCACGGCTCAGTGGATGAAAACATGAAGCCACGTTACAAGCACAAGACTTCCCTGGTTCGCATTAGGCCTGGCAATTTTTTTGCCATTGCCATGTCTATACATTGGTTTCTTGTTCGAATGCATTTATTTTCTATAGACCAGTGTGCCCAACCAGTCGGCCGTGATCGACCGGTAGATCAATGACATGCAATATAATTGACGCGAGCAATGTTAGCTGCTAACTAGTAATAAATAGGCTAAGCTAACTAGCGTTAGCCGCTAACCCCGGAAAACGCTCAAAGCGGACTCCACGACACCAGTTCCATTCGTGAGAAAAGGGGGTGGGTTATATTGACAAGGCTTGACAACAGAGGTTCAAATATAACTTCATATTTATTGGTTATTCGTTTCTTTATATCAGCATCCAGTTTCCACCACCGTGTGTTAAACTCTTCCTGTGTTGACGTTCGAGCATGACATCATCGCCTACGGCAAGCTTACACGCTCAAAAAGCAAACCGTAAACAAAACCCGGAGCGCACCAAGACTGCAGTGTGTACACAAACCAGAGGGGGGAGAGGGAGGGGGGGGGAGTTCGCACCCAAGGACGGAGCGGTGCTGATTCAACCCCGAATGGCAGTGAGAAAGCCCCCTGAGGCGGGGTGTCGAAAGACAAGGCTAAACGTTTATTAAACATCAACTCAACGTCAACACTCTGTAATGTTACTTGCTAGCTAACAGGAACTCGTTTGCAGACAGGAAAGTAACAAACAATATGGTCCGTGCGGAACCCTTATCCCAAACATAGTTCCGTGGGTGAATTATTTTGATCCACCACAAAAGATTAATTGTTTAAATGTATGTTTAATCCAGTAAGAATAGTACTAGGCTATATAACATATCTGTGCAAGTACCGGTACATTACATTAACAAAACATATTGCCCTTTTGACATGTAGCCTACATATTTATAATCATGAAAGTGTATTTGGAAGTATTTTTTATTCTGTACTTAGTTTGAAAGTGGTCAGACAGTTCCCCCTGTGTGTAATACACACTTTTCACACATTAATAAATAACACTTACAGAAAAGCTGATTGTGCGTGTTTGTGCACTGTAATAAAAGACGTTTTGTTCAATGAGGAAAACCATTTCCTTTCTTTTCTTTACCGAATACCGTGATATACCATGAAACCGTGGTATTTATCATACCATTAAAATGTCATACTGGCACATGCCTAGTCCGGAGATACAATTTTTATAAAAGGTGGCCAATCACATATCAATTTGGGGTCCTTGACATGAAAAGGTTTGAGAACCACTGATTTCACTGACGCTTTTATCCAAGCCAGCAAAGGGATACACTCCCAGCAGGCAACAATAAGTGGTATTGTTCTTCTAACAGTGACAAAGTTAAGTGCTTCATTTAGAGTGCATAACAAGCATAGGCAATAAGAACAATGTAACTTGTTACATATGACAAGTAAAATAAACGTTCAAGATTAACCCTGTCCTCTTTTACTGCATAAAATCCACACAAATCCTTTACAACTGACAGGGATCACGATTTTCACAAATCATTACAATATTACCATCATATCAAATCAAAGCACTTGTTAAACCAGTGGGCTGCCTCAACATTATCCAGTGATCAATCCAGTTTGCACTTTTACCACTATGAAACTAAAGCAGAATCATGCATTTTTTATTGCAATGATCACAGCTAAACCCAAACATTCAAGCAGAATTGCAAAAACCTGGAAGGACTGTACTTGTACTGGGCTGTTAAAGCGTATTTAAGTGTACCATTTTATTGGTCATCTCATTATTTTCATAATGAGTTTAAAAAAATATATATATGTATATAAAAAAAAAAGCCAATAAAAATGTGATTAACTTCAAAACAAACCCCAACAGAATTGACGAACACTATTTCATGTCTCTCTCTCTCCCTCACACACAAACACACAGGTTTGACTAAATAAGCCTCGATAATCTCAGGTTATATAGTGAGCTTGTTAAGTATTTGGACAGCGACACACTAATGATAGATTATGAAGTACATTTTGACATTTTAATTAAAATGTCTGTTGTTTTTTCATTTTTTTCCCCAGCGATTGGCCTTTTTCTAAGCAGCCCTGTGGCAATCCATTTGATTTCATCATCAAAATTGATTATAGCTCCTTGGAAGGCAGCACCACTCTAAAGATTGACTCTGCAGTATCGCATAGGACAGACGGGGCAGGCGAATGGAAGAAAACAGGGAAGTACGTGGATTTGTAAAATGCTGAATGGTGCCATTTAGACTAGAGGCATCATCAAGAGCCTTGGGGATGTATGTTGGCAGTCACAATAAAAAAAAGCCTGAATGCAATTTCAACAGGAAACATGGTGACAAATTCTGTATCGAGACCCCCTCGTCTCCCTCACAGATGCGGGAGAGGAGACCGCGTCACAAGTGACGAGTGCAGGAAGAGGCAACATCCACATTTCACACAGGACGCTTAGTAAAAACAAGCCGCAAATATGACAATAAAAATTAGCAGGTTTCCGACCCGCTTCCTTCTGCTTCTGACATTGTGGCCCTTTTGCCATCAGATGGTAAAGAGATAAGAATAGGACATAACAGGCTGTACTAGTGTGAATGATTACGCTGGTATATGGATACTGGATGTGGGTACAGGTACTCACAGGTGCTGCGGGGAAGTGGTCTGAAAGTTCGTACGGTTCTTCTGGAATCCATTGTCTTTGCTCCAAACACCACAGAATCTATACAGAGAAAACAAAAAGAAAAGAAAATGTAAAACCTTGGGTACATCCACGTACTGTATGACATGTCCTTAAAGAGTTTTACGTCCAAATTAAAGATAAGGTATTCAGAACTTTCCTAGCCCATCACAAATCAATCTAGAAGGGCACTAGAGATGCCTACTCCAGCATGTCCGGATGGCGTGTATATTTTCCCTAACGGAGTTGCACTTCCGCGTTCAGTTTGTGCGATCTGATTGGCCACTGAAGTTTTTTTCAGCGCCAGACGTGTTACTCCTAACAATCGCGCCAGCAGGCTGTTACCCTAACCCTAACCCTAACCTTAACCAACTAACCCTAACCTTAACCCTAACCAACTAACCCTAACCAACTTCGAAAGAGAGCGACTTCGAAAGAGTCGCCAAGCTTAACCAATTTGTTAGGAGTAACGCGATTGCCGCTGAGAAAAACGTCAGTGGCCAATCAGATCGCGCAAACCGAACGCGGAAGTGCAACTCCGTTAGGGAAAATATACAGGCGTCGGGATGACATGAGCTATGTACACCTACTGTGAAAGTGTGTCATTAGCCTACATTTCATTCCTGCCATGAATGGAGCAAGACGCTTCACTAGAATCTACTGTACCTCCGCTCCTCTGCCTGATTGTCCTTTGGAATCATTGTCTGACAGCAGTGCGCACTCACCACTCACTCAAACTACTGGAACAGCTGGTGTTTATGAACCATAATGGCGCACCTGATAATTTGCCACGTCCAAATCTACTTCTACAGCTGTGATTGGTCTCCAATAGTGAACACTGTAAATACTTCACCTATAAATACTGCTTAACCCCTTAAGCCTGACGGGCGCGGAACTGGGCCGAGATCACGTCATAAATCGATCAATACAGTCCATATTAATTAATGTTGCGTTTCTTTTTCAAATGTAGCCAAGAGTAAAGACCCTGACCGTATCAAAACAGCAGTCAAATTGTATATTTTCAGCACTCCATTTGTTTACCAATGATTTTAAGTGTCATTATTAGGGATTGGGTACCTTTCACATTTGTACCGGTACCTGTGAATCGATACCGGTACCCAATGGTACCTTTTTTCTGTACTTTTGTCTCAAAATGTAATCTACCTACCTCAGTTGAAAAGAAAATTCCAAACTTAATATTTTATAAATAAATAATGTATTATTATTACTTTATTATTATTTACATCTTACTGATGTAAATCACTTTGAACTGCAATCCCCTGTATGAAAGGTGCTATATAAATAAAGTTATTATTATAATTCATTTAGAACAACATATACACAGTCACACACATATCTTTAAATAAATGTTATGTTTATTTCAAAAAATATGTTTTACAAATGAACTAACTAAACAAATCTATATATTTAAATACAAAATAAATAAAGGTATTGTATTTTACAAAACAACAAGTATAAAACAAGGGTAAACAAACCACTCTAGCAGCAATAAACTATTCTGCTGATCAAAAAATACACATCTATATTTAAATAACAAATAAATGAAAGTATTTTACAACTGATTAAACAAACAAACAAATAATCTAGCAGCAATGAACTACTCTGCTACTGATCGAGTATTCTAGCAGTTCTTTTTCAGAAAGATTAACATGTCCACTCTCTCTGGTAAGAGCTGAGCCCGCTCCACACTCACTGTGTCCCCCCGCTGTGGAGAAGACCCGCTCTGAGGATGCCATTTGCATGTTCTTGGTATCTAGGGACATCTATGGATCTCATGGAATGTATTCCCAGTGTCCGAAATATTGTGTCTATTACTAGGCTTGCTTAAATTGTGATGAAACAAAGGAGAATATGAATTATGACTTTTCTTTGCATCTTTGACAGTGAATAACACCATGCTAAAAATGACCAGACATGAAAAACTGCCACTGAGCTCGTTCAGTACCTTCTTGAGATCACGTGTACAAAAAAATCTCAGGAAATTAATAAAGGGAAGATGATTAAACAGAAGGTTTTGTAGATACAGTACTGAATTCTGCAATCCGGACCCATGCAATTTGAAATATTATTAAAGAATATAGAATATGAGGCCTATAAATGACCTTATTATAGCGATGTCTATGCACATCTATGGATCGGGCCAAATCTACTCGTTCCAATGACAGAATTCAATTTGGCATGAAGAACCGAGAATGAAATCTACTTTATTTACAGCCAGCTTTTTATTTTCGCGACGAGGTCCACCATTTTTAATCCGTTTGTAACTAACTGCGCTCCAAACTATGCCAATAATGTTCCGTTTTGTGGTATAAAATCCAGAGAAATAAAAAATTATAATCAGGAAGTCATTAGTCATTTGTTTCCAGAAAGCTGGAGGACCCTAGGAGATATAGTTTTATGAAATGTCAACGCTCATTGAGAGCTCTGGATGCCCTGTGCTCATATGCGATTAAAAATGGCCAACCTCTGCGATAATATTATCACATTTCAAAAACTAAAATCTCATTAATAACACTTTAACCTATTGGTAAACAAGCGTATTGCTGAAAATATACACTATGACTGCTGTTGTGACATGGTTAGGATGTTTACTGTTCTGCAAGAATAAGAATAATAATAAAAAAAAAATTGCATTACCGAAAATTGCCACCGTTGGATCTCACATGAATCGATACACGGTAGTACCGACGTGTTTCGGTCGGTACCGTTAACACTTTCGCGGCCAACCACGTATATATACGTTATTGGGCGCCAACGGTTAACACATTCGGGGCCAAGCACGGACATGTCTGTGTTTCGGATCCAACAGTAGAGGGCCAACCACGGACATGTCTGTGGCAAGGTTGTTATGGCTTTTATTCCATTTTAATAACCTACTCAATGTCACGAGCAGCACTGCAGATTTACCCTACTCTTGGAATTCGGAAAAGTGCATTACCGGCCAGATCCTCATAGGGGCGCCGTCTCGATAATGCAGTGTTCCCTGTGGCAGAACGTTTTTTTTTTTTTTTTTTTTAATGGACTTTCCTGCTTGGAATACCTTTTGCGACGCCGAAATCAGTATGCAGTAAAGGAATATATGATCAGCCAATGGACATATGGATCTACCAGATTGCGATCGATAACTGGGAAATCCTTTTGGGGATCCAACCGGCCCATGGTAAGATCTATTTGACGTCAATTACAACCCAATCGGGCCTTGTTATCATAGACAACCACCCGGTCAGCGAATTAGGCTACTGAGGCTAACGCCGTTATTGGTAATCAATAATCAGAAACGACGTCCCCCGCCCGCCCCCCCCTTTCATGCATTCATGGTGGAACATTATATCGATCATATGCATTTTGATTTTTAGCTCTAGATTCTGTAGGGCCGAAACGCTTGATTTAACGTTATTAGCTTAGCAGCCTGTATCTCGTTTTGCAGGAAATATACCAGACCAATCCCATATAATGTTTATATTCAAGACGCTATAAAATGGGAACGTATTGATGACATTTTTTTTTCTTTAAGCCATTTTGAAGGGACGGTTTATAGTGTCAATTGACAATGAGAATGGACAGATAGCAATACTATAAAGTATAGATTTAACTCTACAAACAGCCTCACGCACAATGAAACCTTATTATGATATGCTGGCCTTATAGAGTGGGGCCGTCTTAATACCCGTGGCCGTCAATGTGTTAACTCGATCAGCGCCACGCAGTTGAGCATCGTTTGTACTTACAAGGCCGACGCTCTAACGATAGGAATAAGTGGCTGTGTTTGCAGGGCTATAACTACAATATATTCTATATTATAGCTATGGATACAATACTATGGCCCATTTGACATCGACTATCGTTCAATATGTGTTAAAGAAATAATTAAACCTCAACAGCCCTACAATCGACTTGGAAGACTCAAAAACTATGGACCAACCCCTTGAAATAGGAGCTTATTCAATCAATTAAGCGAATGCAAAATAACAAAACTCCTGGCCCTGATGGATTTCCGGTAGAATTTTATAAGACCTTTAGTACTAAACGTACCCCTCTTCTACTTAATATGTACAATGAATCTCTAACCAACGGCTCCCTCCCCCCACTCTAACACAGGCCACCATCTCCCTAATTCTTAAAAAGGACAAAGACCCAACTGACTGTGGTTCCTATAGGCCCATATCACTTTTAAATGTAGATAGTAAATTACTGGCAAAGATCCTCGGAACCAGACTGGAATTTTTTTTACCAAATATTATATCAGAGGAACAAACTGGTTTTATTTGAAATCTTTCTCAGATGTCAGGAAGCTCTTAAATATAATACACTCCGCGTCACCTTCGAACTCTCCAGAGGCTGCCATTGCTCTTGACGCGGAAAAGGCTTTTGACAGAGTAGAGTGGAACTACATATTTGCAAAAAAAATTATCTCTTGGATCCAACTACTTTACACTTCCCCTAAGGCTAGTGTTTGCACCAACAACTTTAGATCCGCCTACTTCCCCCTAACACGTGGGACGAGGCAAGGATGTCCCCTATCTCCCCTCTTATTCACCGTAGCAATGGAACCACTCTCCATCCATCTTAGGACTTCCCACTTATTTTCCGGTGTGCTCCGTGGAGAGTCGGAGTATAGGGTCTCCCTATACACGGACGACCTACTATTGTACCTCTCTGACCCTGTCCCGCACCCCACATACTTCCTATCCTCCAGAACTTTGGTACTTTTTCTGGTTATAAACTCAATTATAATATGAGCTAATTGTATCCCATCAACAACAGCGCTAGCCAGCTCACACAAGTGGAAGTACCTTTTCGTATATCAGCTTTAGGTTTTAAGTACCTTGGAATACAGATTACCAACTCTTTCTCCTCCCTTAGATCTTATAATTTCACCCCCTTGCTTGATAGGCTGAAATCGGACCTCCAAAGATGGGATGGTCTACCCCTGTCCCTGGCAGGCAGGATACAGTCTGTAAAGATGATGATACTTCCTAAACTCTCCTATTTATTCCAATGCATCCCAATATTATTACCCAAATCCTTTTTCAAATCCCTCGACCAGATGATATCTACATTTATCTGGCAAGACAAACGACCCAGAATAAAATGCCACGTATTACAGAGAAACCGGGAAAATGGTGGCTTGGCTCTGCCTAATTTCATCTACTACTATTGGGCTGCCAATATTCAGGGCCCAGGAGTTCAACATTTTTAATCCCAATCTGATTTGTATTCATTCATTTCAACTCATTATGAATTGAAAATGGGGGACCCTGATGTAAACAAGACCAAAGTCTTTCTCTGGTCTGCATCCCCTTAACAATTGTGTGTATTGAGCCGTACTGTGTTGTACCCATTCTGCAATCTGTTAATTAAAATGTTCAATCAATCAATCAATAGGGATTAAAACTTTTGAACTCCTGGGCCCAGAAGATATCCTAGTGGAGCGGCTGGGTGACGTAGCGGAGATTGCGCTCGTCACCAATGCAAGAGACTCCGGTATCGAATCCCAGTCTCAGCATTGCCTTCGGCTTGGGCCGGCCGTCGTACTGGCTCATTGGCAGAGTCAGCGGGTGGAAGTCGATGGGTAGGGATTGGACATTGTGGACAGCGACCCCTACAGGTCGGTTTGGAGACGCCTGCACAGCAGAGACAGGAAATGGCGGGGGTAGTGTGAGCCTCCCATGCGTTACACCTCGCCAATGAGAGTCCGCGCTGTCTGGTGAAAAGATGTGACAGGCTGCCTCCTCGTGTGCCGGAGGGAACACGTGATGCAAGGCTTCTATCCTCTCTACAACCGACCAGTGGGGGGCATAGTCGAGCAACATTCAAGACAGGGGAGGGGAGAATTGGATACACGAGAATTGGGATGGGAGAAAAAGTAGAAAATAAGGAGAAAAAGTGGATAAAAAAAGAAGATATCCTACTGGCTTCGCTCTCCCTCGACAGACTCATGCCTGTTGGAAGCTAAATCTTGCCGTCTAACTTGCCTCCCTGCACTGATCTACTCCAAGCTGCCACTCTCCCTCTAAATTCACACGGCCAGTGGTAATAACTACACTTAAAATTTTGACCCAATTTCATACCCACTTTAAATATATAGATAGTTCCATCAATGGCCCCATAAATAACAAACACTTATTCGCCCCCTCAACTCTTGACTCTGCTTTCTCACTCTGGAAAGACAAAGGCCTAGTCAAATTCTCAGACCTCTTCAACAATAACAGATTTGATAGCTTTGGAACAATCTGCACCAAGTATAATTTACCCCGGAACAATCTATTCCGTTACTTCCAGATTAGGCATTATATACAAGCCTGCTACCCCTCCTACCCTGATCTCCCCTGTGATCAGCCCTGGGAGTATCTCTTCACAATCAGACCGGGGCGGAAAGGCTTCATCTCCGATATCTACAGCTTTATCTCTGATCTTGACACAACCTCTCTGTCAAAAACAAAGAACAAATGGGAGGCTGAGCTTGGGGAAGACCTCTCTGATGAATGGTGGATCAGTGCTATAGACCGCATTAACACCTCGACCACCTGCGCTAGATTAGGACTCATCCAATTCAAAATCGTCCATAGACTCCACTACTGCAAATCCAAACTGGCAGCGATATACCCTGATGTGGAAGACAAAATGTGACCGATGTGCTCTTTCTCCAGCCAATCTCACACATGTTTCTGGTCATGTCCTAGACTGCATACTTTTTAGACTACCATTTTTTAAATACTATCTGAAGTCCTCTCAATCGATCTTGAACCCTTACCCCAAACAGCTATTTTTGGAGTTCCAACAAACACTGGACAATTAAACACTCCTAATTCCATCACAATAGCGTTTAACACACTGCTAGCCAGGCAGGCGTAGGATTCTGTTAGAATGGAAGTCATCTGCCCCCCCCCCAAATAGCTATGTGGCTTACGGATATTATGTTCTTTTTAAAGTTGGAAAAGATTAAGTTTACCCTTAGAGGATCTACAAAAAGGTTTACCCAATACTGGCAGCCATTCATCACTTACTTTGAGAACCTTAAAACACTACCCACCAACTAATTCAATTCAATTTCAATTTCTTTAATTCAATTCAATTCAATTCAATTTCTTTAATGACCACCCAGCCAGGCTGGTGGAATTTGGTTTCAGTGCATAGCATAGCAGTTCCAACATAAAAACATAAAAACATAGAACATATAACATCACTTACAGCGTACATAAAAGAAAACACAATTACATAGATACAGTTCAGAGTTTGTCCATGTCCATGTCAGCAGAGGTAAGGGGGGTTGCGGGGGGTACTACAGGGAGGGGGGGGGGGTGTGGGGGTGCTACAGGGAGTTCAGTGTCCGTATGGCAGTGGGGAAGAAGCTGTTTTTGAACCGGGTTGTTTTGGTGGTCAGGGATCTGTAGCGCCTCCCGGAGGGCAGCAGCTGGAAGATGTGGTGTGCTGGGTGAGTGGGGTCGGAGATGATTTTCCTGGCTCTCCTGATTGTGATTTGGCGGTGGAGTGATTCGAGAGAAGGGAGGGGGGTGCAGATTATTTTTGAGGATTTATTGATGATTCTTTGTAGTTTGTTTTTTGAGTGAGTGTCCAGATTGCTGTACCAAACAGTTATGGAGAAGGTGAGGATGCTTTGTATAATGGCCTGGTAGAAACGGAGCAAGAGATGTTTATTGACTCTGTATTTCTTAAGCTGGCGGAGGAAGAAGAGTCTTTGATTTGCTTTTTTGTGTATGTGGTCTGTGTTGGTTTTCCATTTGAGGTTATTGCTTATGTGAGTGCCGAGAAATTTGAAGGAATCTGTGGTGATTATGGGTTTGCCGGAGATGGATATGGGGGTTTTGGGGTTTGGCTGGCGTCTGAAATCTATGATGAGTTCTTGGGTTTTTGATGAGTTGAGAAGGAGGTTATTGTCTGTGCACCAGGTGAGTGTGTGGTTGATTTGTGTACGGTATTCTGTTTCGTTATTGTCTGTGATGAGGCCTATAAGGGTTGTGTCGTCTGCATATTTATATATTTTTACGGAGTTGTGGAGGGATATGAGCAGGTTGGTGTATAGGGAGAAAAGCCAGGGTGAAAGGACGCAGCCTTGGGGGGCTCCTGTGCTGAGATATAAAGGGTGGGATGTGATGTTATTTATTTTGACCTTCTGTTGTCTGTTGGAGAGGAAGCTGTGGATCCACTTAGTCAAAAGTTCATGTCCATGTAAGAATGTGAGACTTATCAACTTACCCTGAGACTAGAGCAAAGATCCACTGAAACTACTATAAACCCTGAACAGCTGGAAATAACACCTACATCTGACGGACCTTATAGCTGTACACACCAACCATGACCTACTATTTTATTTGTGACTTATTTATTTCTCTTTCCATTTACTTAGGTATGTACTTTTAGGCAAATTTTCTGAAAATATGGCTCGGGCTTAATTTACACAATCTTATTGTAACCAGGATATTTGCTGAAAGAAATATATTTTGTGCATAGATCACTAGATTTAGAAATGTATAAATTGGTGCCTTTGTGCGCTCAAAAAGGTCTAATGTTTACCCTCAGTATTGATTTCAATGGACAATGGTGGAAATTAAAATAAAATACTTGTCGTTGAACGATTTTAAATATATTTTGAGATCCTTGGCCTGCTGTCAGCATTATGTGCGAGGTTTCATCCAAATCAGAACTGACACACACACACAGACAGACAGGAGTGATTACAATACCACTGTCGTAAACTTAGATGGGAACAGGGTGGAAAGGAATCGCAGACTGAGCATGACATGCAAAATGGCCACTGTGTGAATATGGTCGATAATAGAATAAAATAAATTCCTTTTGGCTCATCAGTGGTGGAGCTACCCTTTTGCTTATGTTTTGATTGAAGGACCAACTGATTCAATTAAACAGTCCTGTTACAGTACACACACAGAGACACACACACACAAGCTCCATACCCATTCAAAGGAGAGGATCCAGCAGCCGCGGGCGATACCCAGGAGGATATTGAGAGTACGCCGCGGACCTCCGGACACCACATGAGTCGTGCTTTCACACACTCTGTCCACAATGGAGAACCCTCCCAGACTGCTGACCACCTGAGTCACTGTACTTTGATTGCTATAGGGAAAAGAAAAGAAAATTATTTATCAACACAATTAAGCATAATTATAGTTGACATGAAGAGTGTAGTGCAATGATGTATGGCCCATAACATGGACAGTGATATTCCTATTATACTATTTATAAATTTATTTTTATATATATGCAGATAAGACATTTAAAATATCTGAATCTGAGGCACTTACTCTGTGGGCATGCTCGTCATGACCAGTGTTCTCATAGTCTGAAAAGAAAAAGACACCAGACAAATGCACCACATACGTCAAGGCCATTGGAGGAAAAGAGATCTCACAGAAAACAAGAATTTGTGTGTCATTTCAATGATAGGTTAATCAGCATTTGTTAAATCAATATTTGAACAAATCTTCCAAAT
Source organism: Notolepis coatsorum (assembly GCF_963971535.1). NCBI lineage: Eukaryota > Metazoa > Chordata > Actinopteri > Aulopiformes > Paralepididae > Notolepis > Notolepis coatsorum. The sequence goes on along the minus strand of NC_140173.1, from coordinate 7,582,862 downwards.
CTAGAAACCCACGACTCAAATCAATGGTGCCATCAAGTAGCAATATCAAGAGTTCCACTTACAGTTGGAAAGCAGGGTGGATTTGTGGACTTGTGAAACGCTTATTTGAGCTTTTACACTCAAAAGGAAATGTTGGGAGAGCAGCACAGATGTGTATTTTGGCATAAGGATTGTGATTAGTCTGCTTATGCCTTCATGCTTGCTGAACGCGGCGGCACTCAGCAGGTAGAGGGATTGATTGCTCAATAGGCAGACAGACTCTCAACAGCCCGTGGCGGATAAAAGGCATGGCCTGAGAGGAAATGAAAAGCCCAAGGCTGCGAGCGGAGAAAAACAGTCAGAGCCCCGTCGAAGCGGAACTGCTCTGTGCGTTTTGCGTTCCGGTGACTGTGATCCATCCATCGCATGTACTTTGGCCCCGATACAGCAGGCCATCGTTAGAAAAAAAAAAAAAACACCTGAGCAGCAGTTATAGACGGGGGCCATCGTGCTCTTTCCTGTGTCTGGTCCCCTAACAGGAAGTCAAGGGTGAAGGCCTCCGTCCTGAACACAGGGCTGCCAAAATGGCCCCCGCACACACTGCTGCACATTATGACCACTCAGGTATTAGCCCCGATAAACAGGTTAGGTAACACTGTAGCTATTCAGTTGATTTTTACATTGTAGTATTTTGACAACTGACCTAATTACTAAGTAACAATTCGGGGTGTTATGAAAAAGTCGATTCACATAATAAGAATGGTGATTATCAATACCAATTCAAAATCGATTCATACATTCCAAAAATCTATTTATTTTAAAAAAAATACAAAAAAGAAAATGTTGCCTTGCTTTGTTATTGCAGAAGACTGCCAGTAACATGTTTCTGTTCAAATGATTGCATTTATGTTTCATATCGAGTAGACTGAACTGGAAAATAAATCTTACTCAAGGTTTACATTTAGTGTGATTTTTTTCTTTGAGATCTATTAAAGTATCTACCAGAGTCAAGGGGGAAAAGTAAATCAAAATAGCAATCTAGAATCAAATCTAAACATGTATTGAATCAAGAATCGATTTTTTTATCGAATCATAACCCGAAGAATCTAAATTGAATTGTGAAATGTCCTAATCGCTGCTTGATTGAAAATTGTATTAACAGATTGCAGAATGGGTACAGTACAGTACAGCTCAATACACACAATTGTTAAGGGGATGCAGACCAGAGAAAGACTTTCGTCTCGTTTACATCAGAGTCCCCCGATGCACCTCTAGTAACAATCTTTCTACAGTAGGTTGATGACATTTAACTGCAAACAGGGCTTGAAATTAACACAAGCCACCAGCAATTCATAGGGGAGACTAGTGTATAACCTGTCCTATGCTGTGCAGTCATCTTCTGTTGTGGATTTAAACTAAACTACCTGGATTTAAATTAAACTACCTGGATTTAAATTGAACTACGTTTTGTCATGCGCTCATTATTTTGGTCTTCAGTCATCATCACGAACATGTGTCCTCGCCACTTCCCTGTAGTGGGTTTTCCTATGTTGATCTTTCAGACAGGGATCTTTCAGACAGGTATCAATCATCACTGTGTTGATTTAGTCAAAAGAAGCAGTCTTCTAGCACCTAAAGAAAGGTAAAAATGTTTTTGTAAGCCGATTTTCTACGGACCCCAGGAAGGGTGACCGCTTGTTAACACTTAGAACAAGCTATTTTCTGTTCCGTACGAGTCAAACAAATATGGGCAGCTATTCTGGAGGTTCCTCAAAGGGGACTTTTGGCTTATCTTCTGTGGTGAGACATGTTCTGGCAGCGGCACAATTGAGGGCATTGAAAAATGACTCCCACAAACTGAGCTTGAGACAAAGAGCTGGTGTGAACTCTAGCGCGGCCTCCGAGCACAAACGCTACCCAAGCAACAAATGAAGGAAATTCTTTAGTGTATGACGATGTCCCCTTGATGGCTGCTGGTCTATGCACACTGAAATTACGCTATTCATTACAGAGAAAGAGAGGTCAATGTCCTAAGGTCCCAGGGCTCACTTTAGGGTCGGCTGGGGGCTGCGATAGCCAATCACTAACCGAAAGCAACTGGACAGTACAAAGATCAGATTACCACTTGTCACAACTGAATGCTGACGAACATAAAGGTTAACTCAACAGAGGCATGGGGTGAAAATCTCATATCCGATGGCCATGCTTCATCAACCCCAATAACTTTCCACAGAATAATGATGACTGTTTTTGGTAGTGTGTCAAAAGATACTGCTTGAATAATTTTAAGTGTTACTATAACGTCTAGGACTAGGACTATAAAGTCCCCATGAATCAGGAGAGATGCATGAATGAAGCTCCTACATGAAAAGCATATAATCTAAGAACATTGCTTTGCCCAGCTAGTGATTTGAAAATCTGGGCCTGTATTCACATTAAGATGAAAAATGTCATGCTCTGCAAAAGAGCCCCCTCTTGGTATGGCGCTTTGTTTAGCTTTCTTTGTTTTGTTTTGAATCTGAGTGGGAAATACGGGAGGGTTTTTATTGCTGGCCACACCTCAGGCTCTCATTGACCAAAGATTTGGATGTTAGCGCTGACATAATAAAAGCCATTTCTATTACAATCAGATAATTACACCAATCCTTCCAGAAGGCCCAATAGAAGGAGGTGGGGTGGGGTAGTTTCATACCTTGTAAAACAGGCCAGTCAGCCATATAAACCGCCATAAACACATTCACAGCTGCATTTGAGTGCTAATGAAGTGTCCTTGGGTGTACTGCTATGTACCAATGTGACAAGAATTCACAAATATTGCATTCTTGTGTCAAAATGCCATTCTTTTCCATTCCTATAGAGGCAAAGTCCCTCCCCTTCGGCTAACTAGTAACCACCATGGGAGCCTACTTTGGAAAACATATTATGCATGGTAGTCAATGGCGAGAGACAAATACCGTTTACATGTAAATACCGTTTGAATTGTGCCATGAATGACACATGTTTGTCAATTTGAAAGTCTAATTGTCAGCTAGCTAATGTTACGTTATAGCATCAAAGGCTAACTAAGTTTTAGTAACATTAGCTAACTTGTTTGTCAACCAATTTTCGTAATTATTAAATTCTCTTTTAAATGTCATGTGTAATTCACGGCACAACTCAAACGGGATAAGAAAAATATAAAACATGTTTCTTGCCATTGACAAACTGTAAATTTTTTCTTTCAGAAAATAGGGTCCCCGGGGGGCGGCTAGGTGGTGTAGTGGGCAAGGGCGCTCGCCACCAATGCAGGAGACGCTGGGTTCAAGCCCAGCTCTCCGCATTGCTATCAGCTTGGCTGGTCGTTCATACTAATACATTTGGCAGTATTAGGGGGTGGGAAGCTGATGGGTGGGGATCGGACGTTGTGGACAGCGACTCCTACAGGTCGGTTGGTGCGCCTGCGCAGCAGAATCAGGAAGCGACGGGGGCGGCGTGCCCTCCAAAACGCAGACCCCTGACGCTGAGAGATCGCGCTGTGCAGGTGAAAAGATGCGACGGCTGCTTCCTCGAGTACCGGAGGGGACACGTGCAATGTATGGCTTCGTCCACATTGCAGCCGGCTTGTGGGAGGCATGGCCTAACAGCGTTCGAGACAGGGGAGGGTAGAATTGGACGATACGAAATTGGGATGGGAGAAAAATTGAAAATGGGAGAAAAAGTAGATAATAAATAAAATAAAAAAAATAGGGTCCCCGGGTGGCGCACCACGTTACTGCGCTGCAGACCTACTCGGGCGACCCGGGTTCGTCTCCCGATCACGGACGGATTTGCCGCATGTCCTCCCCCCATATCTTCTCCCGTTCTTCCTCTCCTCTGCTATCTGTCGGTCATGTCTGACCAGAATAAAGCTGTAAAAATGCTCAAATAAATATATAAAAAAATAATTAAATAGGGTCCCATGGTGGTTAGTGGAAGTAACTTTCTTTCTATTGGTCCTCAACCCTCAACAATGGCGTGAACGCTAACAATACTGTCTATTTCAACTTTGTCGTCACATTTGGTTACTTTTCTTATCAAGTCCCTCCCACATTAAGAACACGCATCAAATCACAGAAGCAAAAACTATTTATTGGGGGGAATATAACAAATCCTATGGAAATTGTCCAACAACTACAAGCTAGCTCATGATATGAGCCTATTACCATCAAAGCACCCAGGTAAAAGTTTAAATGTTTCTTTGTAACACAGGCCAAAAGAAGAGTGAACTCGAACTAGATTCCCAGGGAAGATGAAAGACGGTTTTCTTCAGCTAGTTTTGTTTTGTTGAGGTTAGGAGCACACAAAGAAAACAGAGCCCAGGTGCATTTCACAAGCAAGGAAGTTGTACGCTACCATCCTGGAAGCAACACACAGGAAGCCTACAACTATGAAGGTGTGTGGATTGTGCAGCAGTTCTGAGCACATGCTTCAAAAGGAATTATACATGAAGGGAAGGATTTCACTGACATCTTTATTTACATATTTAAATAAGGCACTTCATATGATACCAAAGGGACTCATCTAAGTAAGTTACTTTAAACAGCAGATGTGTCATTCACGTGGAGATTACCCATGGTTCGTTTTCCAGGACGTTCCCTGCATGCGTTAAGCTACAGCCTATTCAGTCTCGAAAGCCGCAGTTGCATCAATGTCACTTGCAAACATTGGTACTATTTTTACCCAGAAGGCAGTGATGTGACAGCACACTATTTAGTTATGCCACAAAAGATATTAGATTACATTTTATGTTCCATGTTATATCAAATGGAGAAGGTCTAAAGTAGGGGTAATGTGTAGATTCCATCACACCACAAGGAACTCGCTTCTTAATGGTAACGGTCAAAAGCCATCTCCGAGTCCACGGAGGCCGAGAGAGGCAAAGCTTCATTCTACAGGCCGAACTCCAGTTAAGGCAAGGTGGGGTAGGGGCAAGCGCCATACTTCCTTGGAAAATAGAGGGGTTTTTCATGCATTTAGAGTGCAAAAACAGCCACTAAGAACTCTACAATAGAGGCCTTGCATGGAACAAGCCTGAATTCTTTTTAATAAATTTTTTTTTCTTCTTTTTTTAATATTTTTTTTTTTTATGTTGTGGGACGTGTACAGCACTTTGTTCAACTTTGTCAGTGCTGTAAAGTTTAAACCTTTTTAAATCTTAGACAAACAAAACACTTATGCTTTCATGAAATATTGTCATTTGAGGCTTTATAAAAGCAGCACAATAAACACAAATCTGTCAGTGCCGAGTCCGACCTCATCTTAAATAACAAACAGCATTGCTTGTTGTAGTTAACAAAGAGAGGCAGAGTTGATTTTGCAAAAAGAAATATTTATATATATATTTTTTTCCGAAATTTATTTTCATATTCGAATCCCATGCCCATCGAACGAAGCTTTGAAGCTTCGAAGTATTTAAGACAGCCCTAGTACACACATGACTGTGTGGCCAGGTTTAGCTACAACTCCATAGTGAAGTTTGCGGATGACACAGTGGTGGTGGGGCTGATCTCTAACAATGACGAGAAGGCCTATCGGGAGGAGGTTGATGAACTGGCACGCTGGTGCCGGGACAACAGCCTACTCCTGAACATTGGTAAAACCAAAGAGCTGATTGTGGATTTTAGGAGAATACAGCAGGGGACACATCGTGGACAGGGTGAGCAGTTTCAAGTACCTGGGAGTCCACATCACAGAGGACCTGACATGGTCTACACACATAGATTCTGTGGTGAAAAAGGCAAAACATCGCCTCCATCACCTGAGACAGCTAAGGAAGTTCAGAGTATCGGGGAAGATACTCCACTCCTTCTACTCCGGGGCTGTAGAGAGCATTCTGACTGGAAACATCACTGCCTGGTTTGGAAACAGCACAGCACAGGACAGGAAGGCACTCCAGAGTGGTGCGCTGAGCATACTACGGGTATTGCACTACCACCCCTGCAGGACTTATATAACAGGAGGTGCAAATCCAGAGCCTGAAGAATTATGAAAGACCCTCATCACCCCAACAACAGCCTGTTTAAGCTGCTGCGGTCAGACAAGCGCCTACGGTCACACGCTGCAAGAACAGAGAGAGTCCGACTCAGCTTCTTCCCCCAGGCCATCAGAACACTGAACACTGAACTCTCCACTCACAAATACACATGAGAACACACAGACACACCACTCATGCGGCAACCGCTAAAAAAAATCACTTTAAACTAGTGTTGTCACGATACTGGAATTTCAAACTTCGATACGATACCTTGAAAAGTATCGATATTCGATACCATTTTCGATACCACAGGGAAAAAGGTTCAATCTTAAAATGTGAAAAAAAGATAAATATATATATATATATTTTTTTTATCAATTTTGCTTTTGTTGCTGGTTGATTCTCCTCAGCTTCTCTCTGGTACTATAAGAGAAGATAAATATAACACTTTTAAAAACCTTTGTTTATCTTTAGATCACACATAAAAATAACTAAATGATATAATCTTAGAAATTAAGTAAAGTTAATAGTACTGCGTGTTAAGCATAACAGATTGATTGAAAATTGTATTAACAGATTGCAGAACGGGTACAATACAGTACAGCTCAATTCACACAATTGTTAAGGGGATGCAGACCAGAGAAAGACTTTTGTCTTGTTTACATCAGGGTCCCCCATTTTCAATTCATCATAACATATGACATTTTTTTGTATTCTTTTTTTTTAATCAAATTTAATTTATTACCTTTTTTCAACTGCAAAGTAAAACTTTGTCAACATGTTTTATCTAATAAAATAAAGTTTAGTCTGTTCATCTCACTTCAATAATTTTTTATTGCAGAACATTTTCTCAAGCAGACAGATGTAAACACTGTAATCGGTGTTGCATGTACCTGACAAACTGAACTGTTTATATTACAGTCATATTCCAACTTAACTGAATGCACGTGTGTGTGTGGACTACTGTACTATTACAGGTATTGAAATGAACAATGCAACTTCCTTTTACAAAAAAAATAAATGTTTACATTTTTTAATGAATAATTAAATATCAATATTGGGGGAAATGAGTATTGAAACAGTTTTAAATATTCAGAATCGATATGTATCGAAAAATCTATATTTTTGATAACACTACTTTAAACAAAATGTCACTTTAAAAAATAGAATCTTTAGAAACACTTTAAAAATAGAATCTTTAGAAACACTTTAAAAGAAGGAAGTACTGTATAGTTTAGATACAGTAAGAGTTAACATTGTAAATTGTATATTGCATAGTAGTGTATATAAGAACCAGCTTCTCAGGAACCTAGCATGTCTTTTTTTTACCATGCATATCTTGTGTCTTATCTATTACATTTTTTCGATGCCTATTTTATATCGCATTTTGCACAATCAATGCGGGCAAGACCACCCGCATTTCACTGTATGCCCTGGTATGCATGTGACAAATAAACCTCTTGATTCTAGTTCTCTCTTCCAGAGTGGCTGCCTGTAACATAGCAACCATTATTTTGAGCAAGAGACAACCGTTGCTATGTGCAAAGCAACACTTGTTATGTGTTGATTTATGATAAATATATCAACAAAACATAATAATGTGGCATCTTATTACTGGATCTTGTAAATTGTCTTATCTACTCTACCACTGTAAAGAAAGAAAACGCATAAAGAATGAGGGCGGCTGAGTGGCGCAGTGGGCAAGGCGCTCGCCACTAACGCAGGAGATGCTGGTATCGAGCCCAGCTCTCTGCGTTGCTACCGGCTTGGCCGGCCGTCATACTAGGCAGTGTTAGAGGGTGGGAAAGCCGGTGGGTGGGGATTGGACGTTGTGGACAGCGACTCCTACAGGTCGGTTGGATGACGCCGGTATGGCGGAAACAGGAAGTATCGGGGGCAGCGTGAGCCTCCAACACGTTACTCCTCGCCACAGAGTTCGAGCTGCTGCAGTGAAAAGATGCGACAGGCTGCCTCCTCGTGTACCGGAGGGGACAAGGCTTCTATCCTCACTACAGCCGACCAGTGGGAGGCATAGTCTAGCAACGTTCAAGACAGGGGAGGGAAGAATTGGAAACACGAAATTGGGATGGGAGAAAAATTGAAAATGGGGAGAAAAAGTGGATAAAAAAAAGTGGTAAAGAATGGTTACTGGCAGCCATCCTGGAAGAGAGAACTACACAAACATTCCATGCAAGGCCACCATTGTAGCCTTATTATAGTTCAAATTATACAATCAAAGAATAACGTCGCAACATTAAAAGGAAAGATGTAGTATTATGTAGTTACTTTTCTGTAGTTGTCCATTTTCTTAACCAAATTTGCTTGCTTATTCTCTTTGCCCTCAGAAGTGGTGTCAGTGAGACCAGCTGCGGCAGCAAGTTCATTTCCTTTACCTACAACGGGAAAAAGTAAGTAATGTAACTGAACAAATGCACCCATCAATCGCAGAGGAGGTGCAGGTTAATCATGTGCCTCATGTTGTGTCTCAGTAAAGGCACTAAAGGCACAATCTGTAAATCCAAATATAAACAAAAGCGTGGCTGGACCACCAAAGGTCCAAAACATAGGATTGGACATGTTATTAATTGCCAAATTGATTGATAGGTCTCTCAAAGAGTATTACTACTAGACAACTAAATATCTGTTTTTAATGTTTTCTCATGCTGTAAAAGTATTTTTTACATTGACAATGTATGTTAAGATTAGAGTAATACAGAACTACATTTTCAGTTATGATTAGTTGAGAAACATACGTTATTTTCCATCTACAACTCAAAACTCTTCAATTATGCATATAAATATACCTATAAAAAATGTAAATACAGATTGGGCCTTTAAAGAACATGAGACATGAGGTAGTTGATCACACATGTTTATTAAGAAGTTTATATTACATGAATTAAAACATTATCATCATTCAGTTTTTCAATATCATCAGATATCCTTTAATTTCAAGCCTATATATCAAAATATCGTATGAAAGGGATTATTTGATTAATTGTATTATTCAAATAAGCATTAACCAGCCAAAATGTAAATTCTTAAAATGGGTGGCTTTTCCCTTTAAATCCATGTCTATTTCATCTCAAAAGGTGGGTTTAAGTTAAAGGACCCCCCCCCCCCCCCCCCCCCCCCGCCTGCTGCAGTGGATCTGCTCAGTGGCCAACAGCACAAAAGGATAATTTCCCTGCAGCTCCCCCAGGTGAGGGTAACCTCCCGTCCAATGAAACCACTTACCCAGGCTGTCAACATGCCTTGTTCAATAAATGTATATTAAAAAAAATTATAATAATAATAATACTGCTCAACAGATTTCCAATAGGCCGGCTGGCATGGCAGGATCAGAGGGTGGCAGTAGAAAATCGTTTTAATTATTGTGAATCTAGTTATTGTGCCCTTTTAAATGTTTTACTTCTGAAAGGTAATGTCAATAATTCATTCCAGTTAACCGTTTTGTAGCAGTGGTGGCGGGGGGGTCAAACTTTGGTGTTTGTGCCACATATAGTTTTATCATAAAATACATATAACACGGTTTCCCCTGAAGACAATTATCATACACCTGACCTACACTGTCGGGGGGGCAGGATGACGAGTCTGGCAAGTCGAACAGGTGCATATCCATTGGATCACATGAAATCCATCAAATAAAATAAAATCACATAAATAAAAAGTTCAATTGTGCAAGGTCCCTACTCCCTACTGCTTTCCATTTCTTCAGAGCCTGTTTAAGATGTTTCTCTGCTATACTGCATTCACATTCAGGTGCAGCCCGAACTCTTGAATCAAAAAATTATAAAAATCTGTTGAGCTAGTTGCATAGTTGCGATTATCGAATTCAGCTGGATTATAATGTTTTCTTAATGCCCATTGTATCTAGTTGTGGTGGTAATGTTCTTACTACTAAATGAATGTAGGGGAAATACTGCATTAGGTAATCTGAGATGAAACTGTAATCCCTGAAACATTAATCAAATGACAAACTCCCAACTAATCACAGTACAAAAACCTGAGAATTGGGGTTAATCACAAATCACATACTTTCCGAACTTGGGCTACTTCACTACTCACTTTCCATGGGATAGGGAAGAACATCACCATCTGAGTTTTTCTGCTGCTCTGAGGCCGCAGGGATAGACGATGCTCTCTGCAAGTTCACATGCTCAGTTGCTAGTTCACCTGCTCTCATAGCTGGCAACGTGCGGCGTCTACTTCTCGTAGGAATTGCATTAATATGACTGTCCACTGGCGATGGAGATTCTCGGATACCTTGTTGGGACTGGATACCGTTTACATTAACGGACTCATGGGAGGGATCTGTCGCACTTTGCCTTCCTTCACGTTTCCTCTTTTTGACGTGAGCCGACTCGGGCTCAGTGGTTTCACCGTGTCTCTGCTTTCTCTTCCCTCTGCTAGACACTTGTTCAGAGAGAGACTTTGTTTCTGAGGGAAGACTACGGGTAATTTGTTTCCTCTGGCGGAGGTCGGCAGGAGAGGCACACTCCGCAAAAACCTCATCGTCTTCATCAACTGAAGCCGAAGCAGCGGTCAGAGATTCATTTGAAGCAGTGGAGGATTGGAACAAGCCAGACATTCTTGCTGAGAGTCTTGTTTGCTTAGCTTCAACAAAAGAATCTAAGGAGATCTGTTTCTTTATCAGATCCTTTTTGACTGATGACCTCCTGGGCTTTTTGTTTTGTTTAGTACCTTTTTCTAGATCATCTAAATCTGTGTATTTCAGAGTTAGAGATTCGTTTGAAGCAGTGGAGGATTGCAACAAGCCAGGAATTGAGAGTCTTGTTTGTTTAGCTTTTCGTGGATCTACTTTCAGCGATGGTTCTTTGAATAGTCTTTGAGTCACATTGGCCTTTCCAAAGATGACTGGGGGGGAGGGGCAAATAGGGAGGTTGGAGAACTCTAGATTTGCATAGGTCGTACTCTTTGTTGGGGATTGCACAGTTCTGTTTGTGTGTTTTCCCTTCTTAAACTTGCTTGGCGATTTTACACTTTTCCCAACAGCAGGGATGTGAGGTTTTAATGGTGACTGCCGGTTCTTGCTTTCCTCAGGCCTGTCTTCTTGACAGGGACTCTCTAAACAATCTAAGGAGATCCGTTTAATTATCGGATCCTTTTTGACCGATGACCTCCTGGGCTTTTTGATTTGTTTACCGGTAGTACCTTTTTCTAGATCATCTATATCAAGGTGTTTCACATTAATCACAGATCTCAGTCTTGGCCCATCACTGCAAGGTGACAGCCATGGTTTCTGAGAGTCCTTCTCGTGGAGTGATAAAGGTTCACAGTGGTCAGGACTATGTTGCTTCTCCTCATCTTCCTTATGAGGCAAATAACGGTGTTGAGCAGCAACAGTCGTATTGGGCCCGTCCTCGAGTTCATCATCTGTATAGGAGGAACATATTTTAAAATGAGAATACAATGGACAACCTGCAGCATGCATGCCAAGGTCATGTAGGCCCACACTGGTGCCTACAGAAACACATTATCCTAAGTAGTTTAGTTTCTCCATTAACCTCTTAAGCCCTAGCCCTATTTTCAGAAAATCCACCTAAAAATACATACCTAAGTAAATGGAAGATTGCTCCACTTCTACCAGGGCCATTTGCATGTTCTTGGTATCTAGGGACATCTATGGATATCAGGGAATGTATTGTAATATAATGTATATATAAATATTGTGTCCGTTACTAGGCGTGGGCGGTATGACGATATTACGGTATACAAGGGTATTTCGAAATCCCGTCGGTATGAGTTTCAATACCGTGACGTCACAGACTGTGCGCCAAATCACAGATGCGTTGCTTGTAGTGCACAATCTAAAAATTATAAAAATCTGTTGAGCTAGTTGCATAGTTGCGATTATCGAATTCAGCTAGATTATAATGTTTTCTTAATGCCCATTGTATCTAGTTGTGGTGGTAATGTTCTTACTACTGAATGAATGTAGGGGAAATACTGCATTAGGTAATCTGAGATGAAACTGTAATCCCTGAAACATTAATCAAATGACAAACTCCCAACTAATCACAGTACAAAAACCTGAGAATTGGGGTTAATCACAAATCACATACTTTCCGAACTTGGGCTACTTCACTACTCACTTTCCATGGGATAGGGAAGAACATCACCATCTGAGTTTTTCTGCTGCTCTGAGGCCGCAGGGATAGACGATGCTCTCTGCAAATTCACAGGCTCAGTTGCTAGTTCACCTGCTCTCATAGCTGGCAACGTGCAGCGTCTACTTCTCGTAGGAATTGCATTCATATTATGACTGTCCACTGGCAATGGAGATTCTCGGATA
>NC_140173.1:7523075-7565575 GCF_963971535.1 Notolepis coatsorum | reverse complement strand
TTTTAAGAAAAGCACTTTTTTTTTTCAATGAAGATAACATTATGAATCTGAAATACACTCTATACATTGTTAATGTGGTAAATGACTATTCTAGTAGCAAACGTCTGGTTTTTAATGGAATAATCTACATACTTTACGTACTATAAGCCGCGGCTTTTCCCCCCCATTTTTCGACCCTGCGGCTTATATAACGGTGCGGCTAATCTATGGATTTTTACAGCTAACTGGGCGCGCTCCCTCAGCTCTGTGACCGTCAGATCAGACTCCTGAATCTGCTGCAGCAGTGCACGCCTTGCCCCTCCTCCTCCCCCTCACGTCAACAAACCATTACGGCAAGAGTCTAGTGTATGAGCAGTTCAGGGCTCCTCTTTCAACATGCTGCCTACCTACTGTACCCGGCGCTGCTAACTGGCTAACGTTATGAGAGCTAACGTTGGTACCTACTGTACCCGGAGCTGCTAACTGGCTAACGTTATGAGAGCCAACGTTGGTACCTACTGTACCCGGAGCTGCTAACTGGCTATCGTTATGAGAGCTAACGTTGGTACCTACTGTACCCGGAGCTGCTAACTGGCTAACGTTATGAGAGCTAACGTTGCTACCTACTGTACCCGGAGATGCTAACTGGCTAACGTTATGAGAGCTAACGTTGCTACCTACTGTACCCGGAGCTGCAAACTGGCTATCGTTCCTGTTTTAAACAAAAATGGGAGCTTCCTCAAACAGCCATCTCTTTCCCGACAATCCCCTCTGTGCACGAACCCTTACATATGGTAATTAAACATTAAAACACCTGTGGCTTATAGTCCAGTGCGGCTTATATATGTACACATCATTCAATTTAGCTGCTGCGGCTTATATTCAGGTGCGGCTTATAGTGCGAAAAGTACGGTAGGTGTATAGAGGCCCATTTACAGCAACCATCACTCCAGTGTTCTAATGGTACATTGTGTTTTCTAATCGCGTTAGAAAGCTAATGGATGATTCTAAAAACCTTGAAAACCCTCGTGCAATTACGTTAGCACAGCTGAAAACTGGTTTGCTGGTTAGAGAAGCTATAAAACTGGCCTTCCTTTGAGCTAGTTGAGTATCTGGAGCATCCCATTTGTGGGTTCGATTATACTCTCAAAATGGCCAGAAAAAGAGAACTTTCATATGAAACTCGACAGTCTATTCTTGTTCTTAGAAATTAAGGCTATTCCATGTGAGAAATTGCCAAGAAACTGAACATTTCCTACAACAGTGTGTACTACTCCCTTCAGAGAACAGCACAAACAGGCTCTAATCAGAGTAGAAAGAGAAGTGGCAGGCCCCAGTGCACAACTGAGCAAGAAGACAAGTACATTAGAGTTTCTAGTTTGAGAAATAGACTCCTCACAGGTCCTGAACTGGCAACTTCATTAAATGGTACCCGCAAAACACCAGTGTCAACGTCTACAGTGAAGAGGCGACTCTGGGATGCTGGCCTTCTAGGCAGAGTGGCAAAGAAAAAGCCATATCGGAGACTGGCCAATAAAAGGAAAAGATTAATATGGGCAAAAGAACACAGACATTGGACAGAGGAAGATTGGAAAAAAGTGTTATGGTCTGGACAGACGAATCGAAGTTTGAGGTGTTTGGATCACACAGAATAACATTTGCGAGACGCAGAACAAGTGAAAAGATGCTGGAACTAAGAGTGCCTGACACCATCTGGGGCCGCTTTGGTGCTGGTAAAGTGGTAGATTTGTACAAGATAAAAGGGATTTTGAATAAGGAAGGCTATCACTCAATTTTGCAACACCATGCCATACCCTGTGGATAGCGCTTGGTTGGAGCCAATTTCCTCCTACAACAGGACAATGACCCAAAGCACACCTCCAAATTATGCAAGAACTATTTAGGGAAGAAGCAGGCAGCTGGTATTCTGTCTGTAATGGAGTGACCAGCGCAGTCACCAGATCTCAACCCCATTGAGCTGTTGTGGGAGCAGCTTGACCGTATGGTATGCAAGAAGGCACTTCAAGCCAATCCAACTTGTGGGAGGTGCTTCAGGAAGCATGGGGTGACATTTCTTCAGATTCTAGGGCTGTACCGAATGTCATTTTTTAACATTCGAAGCTTAGATTCAAACGAAGCTTCGAATGTCTATAGAAAAAGAAAGTACTTCATAAAAAATATATATATTTTTTTCAAACTAAATCCTCAATTTGAATAAAGTGATTAAACTGATTAAATTAGTATTTTTCTTTTATTAAATCAACTTTCTTTAATGAATATAACTCATCAGTTTCGTCAACATAAATATTCCAATAAGGGCACGGTTGGTATGAAAGTGATGGTGACGTCTTATAGTATAATATTATAATATTAGTGTAGCCTAATCTTTAACTGCAACTGTGAAGGGGAAAAAAATTATTATTATTAAAACTTAAAAATTCGAATGTTGATTTAGAATTAGAATGTCAACATTATGATCGAAGCGTCGAAGCATTCGGTACAGCCCTATCAGATTCCCTCAACAAATTAACAGCTAGAATGCCAAAGGTCTGCATTGCTGTAATTGCTACAAATGGAGCATTCTTTAACGAAAGCAAAGTTTGAAGGACAAAATTATTATTTCAAAATAAAAAAATTATTTCTAACCTCGTCAATGTCTTGACTATATTTTCTATTCATTTTGCAACTCATTTGATAAATAAAAGTGTGCGTTTTCATGGAAAACACGAAATTGTCTGGGTGACCCCAAACTTTTGAACGGTAGTGTAGGTATGTTGATATTTATTTTGTTTAAATAAATGACCTATAGCCTACTAGTTATTTCTCCCATTGTATTGGTTTGCCCTCTTGTGGACATAATGCGCAACGATATTCTTATGGTTCTAACCTGTGTTTTTTTAGAAGGAATATTCAAATGTCATTTTTGGCCAATTTTGACAGCCCCATCTCACAGGCAGGCACCAACTGCCATGATTTTGAAATACCACAACAGCAGTAAACACTCTTTTTCCACTTATTCTATTATATGTTGTACCACTGTATTGCACATCGTTGCGGGCAAGACCACCCGCATTTCATTGTATACTTGTATGCCGTGACAAATAAAACTCTTGACTTGACTTGAAACGGTTCAATATAACGCAAGGTTTGATGTGCAATTCCTGGATTTTAATTCATATCTGATCTGCAACACTTAGTTTGAGAGTCCGTCTGTACGTTCAAATACAACACAAAACAGATATAGAGGCGGAGCAAATGCATGCAGTCAATTGAAAGATGCAACCAGACGTCACTAATATCAAAGATATTTAAAGGGGACCTGCATTGCTATTCCTAGCACTATTTGGGCAACTTTACACAATTCCTGTGAGTCTATGGAAGACATCTGTAAGGTTTATTTTAAAAATAATCATTGTTTTATATTTCTAATGGAGTACTCAAAAGCATCATTTTACAGCCCGTTATTGGCTGGGCTCCGCCCATAAGCACTTTCAGTGACAATCATCCACACAGTCTGCGAGTGGCAGAGAGAGAGAGAGAGAGAGAGAGAGAGCACTGTGTAAACACCGCTGCGAGCGAGATACGCAGGTCCCCTTCTCTTTCTCTCTCTCCCTCTCCCGTTTGAGGAAGTCTTCCACTGTGCCGCGCGCTATGCTCCCAAATCGAGAGACAGACCGAGAGACGACAGCGCGACGCGCGTGTGTGTGCATGTGTGCTCTGTCGCGAGGGTCTATCTGATTCTCCCTCTCTCGCTCTCTGTCAAACCCCGTTTGGTGCGCTACAACCACAGAGCCAATCGGATCACTATCCGCTCCATCCTCGCCACGTGACGTCACCATGCGAGTCAAATCAGAACGACCTGATTAAAATGGACCAGGAAATGCAGACCAGGCTGCAGAAACAAATTAGTGGGGGGGCATAAAATGTTCTCAGGGGGGCACAATGGTTTTTCAACACAGGTTCCCTTTTATACGTTTCAGCTGGGACAGCGGCGCTGTGGCTTGCTTGGCGCTGCCCACGGTGCTGAACTAAACAGCAGAGGCAATTGAAAAATCTAATTTCTCTCTATCTTAAGAACTTTCACTTATACAAAAACAGACTGAACGGATATATATAACAGACCTGCTGGGGCAGCGGACTGAGAGCAGGGGACACAAACAGGCTGGATAAGATGGTCAAGAAGGCCAGTAGCGTGGTTGGGGTGGAGCTGGACTCTAGCGAGGGTGGCGGAGAGGAGGAACCTTGCTAAGCTCCAGGCCATCAGGGAAAACCCCTCCCACCCACTATACACAGACTTGGCTGACAGGAGGAGCATGTTATAGACTCACACTACCTAAATGCAGCACTGAATGGCACAGGAAGTCCTTCATTCCGACAGCCATCAGACTATACAATGCATCACTGTGCCTCACTGCATCACTGAGCACAGAGTGACAATTACCATCTTCCTGGACTCTTACTTTTTAAACAGCACTGTGCATTATTACACCTACTGTAGACTTCAGTATATTTTTACTGTATTTATTTACTGTCTTTTATTCTATTTTTATTCTATTTAATTGTATTCTATTCTTAGGCTATTTGTTTTGTTATTCTTATTTGTGACTTGTTCTGTCTAAATGTTTAATGTTGAGTGATTTGAAGTGTCAAATTTCCCTCAGGATAATACATTTATATTCTATTCTATATCTTTGAAAAGTCTCCATTTATTCAACACTTCTGAATTCACTGACAAACTGAACTGAACTGACAAAAATAAGGTGCATAAAAAAGCAAACAAAATTCCTCCACAGGCTACTCACCATCATAAGTAGAGAGGCAAGCGGTGTTTGGGGACAGAGTGAAATATTCTTAAAACACTGCCCCTCCACTCATTCCTGAACTTTTTTGTTAAGTCCTTCTCAAATGCCAACTGAATTAAATTGGCCTTAGTTGCGTCGATGAAGCATACTAAGGCGATATTCTGTAAAGACGTTCTTGAGGGTAGAAAACAAATTCTCACAGAGTGCCGTGCTAGCTTCAGTAGTGTTGTTGTTGACATCAGTGCCCACTAGGGCTGTCCCCGACTAAGGATTTGGATAGTTGACTTTGATTGAGAAAAAAATTAAATAAAAAAACAGGGTGGGCACAGCTGACTCAGTGGGCGGGCCCGGCCCCCTAATGCCCGCCCATGGCGCCGGGACTGAGGAAATGAATGACCTGAATGACGGCAATCCGCCAATATGGTATTTAGAGACACAAACACATTGATACTAACTCCTATTACTATAATACAATGCTAGACATTTATAATGCATGTCACCTTTAAGACTATTTAATACATTCACTCTTTTCTTGATCCTCCAATCACAACTGTTGCTTCCTTCTGTGCAATAGTTGTGATTGGATGATCAAGAAAAGGGGCGTGGTTTGAGATAGGTCAACTGCACTGGTGTATTATCCCAGTATTATTGCCATTACCATATAGATCTAACTATCTTCTGGTTCATAATAAACCACACTATGCACCTGCTGCTGAACATACCTGTGGGCGAGAGGTTTTCCCTTTGCTCTCTCATTTCTTTCAAACGCTGTGCCATGGACTCAGACCTTTTCCATGTGGGGCTGTAGACTATTCCATGCTCGTGATTGATGATAAACGGCGACTCATCCATGTCTGTGGGCCGAAAAACATGAAATGTGAAATAACATTATGTGCTGTAATGTTAAGTAAGACAAGATAACTTTATTAAACACCCGGAGGGATATTAGTTAACTCCCTGAGGGATATTGGGAAGCGGTCAAAAAGCATTACACAGCAACAGTTGGAAAATAAAAAAATAAAAAAATCAAAATACAAAATATAATATAATAAGTAGAAAGTAACACAATTTTCAGAGGTAAACTGGTTTCTTACAGAGAGGAATTATTGGAGGTAGGGCTTTCATCATCTGTTCCAGTTTTTTCTTCATTCGTCTGTCATTTTCAGGTGTTCTCTCTGGGGTATCTCTTGGCTGCATGCAACGATGCTACATAGAACAAACAAAAAGAGTGGTACTATTTTTCTAATAAAGGCAAGACTTGTAGCAGATTAAAGTACTCCAAAGTAATGGTTTGACTTGGCAGCCCATGTCACATTTAAAAGCTGAGGGGTGGTCAAAACATTACCAAATTCAGTCTGAAGTTCAGTCTGAAATTCAGTCAAGATTTAACAAAAATTTGGTGAATGCGTATCGACATAGAATCAGTTTTGCCTTCAGGGTTATATTGAATAAGATGATCCAGGCAAAGTGTTTAGAGGAAGTGATATCATTAATAAACTGTATAACCTTCTGAATCCATACTCTCAATGCAGCGTCTTCTGGGGGGAGTAAATGATCGACAGACTCACTTGCTTCCTCTTAATTATCCATAGTCTCTCTTCTCTTGTTTGTCTAGGTACTGTGTAACCAATATCTAGAACATGTAAATATTTGTAATTTTGTAAATAATGATAATAAGGATGAATCATGCAATATTCCCCAGGATACTTTGTAGATGGGATGCAAGGGTCACAATTTAACTAGGTAATTGATATAGACCCAACCCCTGTAGGAATACTTACAGCCTATAGGGGAAATATTGTTATGTATATTTATATTATGTTGATTGATATCTCTACATTATTAACAAATTGTGAAAAGTGCCATTATATATTTTAGATTTCTCTTTATAATTTTATTATTTTCCAAAATTACTGTCAACTACTTAATTATGTGAGAGGATATATATACATCCCCGTTATTTGCTGTTCTGATGTTTTCCAAACATCAGTCACCCCCAACTTCAATAAAAGTGTAGACGGTATGGGTGCTCCAGTCACGTGTCTTACTTTGGGTAGTCTATTTTGAAGTGCATTGGTGAAAAGTTTGCTTAAACTGTTTAGTAAATCAGCGTTCCTACTCTTAGTGGGTTTTATGAATAGTTGCTCAAGACACGATGACCTTATTGAAGAAAGTTTAAACTATGACGGCAATAAAATCAACATTGTACTCACTGTCCTCTTCTTGGGTACCGCTGAAACGTCATCATTAAAGGCTGGGAACACATCTTCATCAATACGCTCACCATCATTACATCTGGATATTATTTCATCAAAAGAAAAATACAAGGAGGTATAAAAGGAAGAAATCATTAGTTATCTAGTGACATCTAGTGGCTAAAAAGGGGAATCTCGGCGAGAGACCAGTAGGAGCAAACACACTGTTGAGGTAAAGAAACATAGAAAACAGATTATTACCTGTCCACCCACAGAACAGACACAAGCTTCACACCCGTTTTCTTGGCTTTATTCCATGTTGCCTGATGGCCATTCTTGAAAACTACATGGGTGACGTGTTTATTAAATGATTTGGATACCTGCAAAAGGACAACACAGTGTCACACAATACACAAGCTGATTGACTGTCAATGTGTTATGTTTGTATGTATGTGTGTGTGCCCACCTTAGCTCCCATTCCTTCAAGCTGCTGGATAAATGGTGCTGAATAGTTGTCCGTTTTGGCCGATGACCACACATCAACATAGGCGACAACATCTGCAGACATACAGTATTTAATAGGCTACTTTCTGACCTGGAACAAAATACAGCCAAGGCACACTGCAATGTTTTAACCAGGGTTTTGTGACATGGTCTTGCCATTAGTGAAGTGAGACAATTCAGAGAGATTCAGATTAACTGATGGGACATTTTACAAGGTGGATTCCTACAATTACCCTGGTGTATCAAGGTGAATAACCTACCCAGCCCCTTACCTTTCAGCATAGTTGTTAAGTTACCGCCTGTGCTCATCATTAAAGTTTCACCTGTAAGAAGTAGAAAGTTGACAGGGATGAGGGTATTTTCAAGAGATCAAGAATTAGCTTGCAAAACATCAACAAGTTAAGTCTGTTACTGAGTCCTGACACATGCTTCTGGCCCCAGAAATCCCGTCATGGTTCCCTTTATTCTAGCCTTTGTATTGATGTAAATTAACCCATTGGTGCCATGGGGCAATGCTAAAATTAAGGCCTGGTACATCATAGTTAAAAAAGAAACTGGTTGTTTTTAGGGGAAATTACGTCTGCTTCTTCTTTTTGGACAGTTTGATGGTCCAAAAAGCGGTAGCTCGCTGGTTTGCCTAACGTTAGTGAACGCGAGCTATTTTATTACGTACTTACTCCACTCATTTAGGTGGTGATGTTAACTTTCACATAACTTACCTCCACGGAGACCCATTCGAAACTATAACGTTAGCTTTACATTGAGGTTAGCCGACTGTTTACTCTAGCTCCATGGGGGACACAGGAGGAACTCGGTTTCCTTCTTCATTGACAACTATCCATAAACAAAGTCACAAACATCTGTTTAACTCCGGTACATGGTGGTTATACAAAAGCAAGTTAATTAGATGAGAAGTGAATGAGTTCAGACAACTTTTACCTTTTACCTCACTGCAGCGCAGCTGCGCAGCGACATCTTTACGCGCGTGGTGGGGTTGTAATGGCGCCTTCAAATGGGGTCGTGTTTACCGTGTTCACGAGAAGAAGTTCACTTGTGTAAAAAAAAAATAAATAAAAAAAATAGCGGAGCCCATGGAAGTGTGCTTTGTCGTGGAATTGTTGTAATATTAGTTTCTTAGTAAAGTAATATAAAATGTTGATATTTACAATGGCTGGCCCCCTCTTTTTTTTTGTCATTATGCCTTTGTAGTAGTTAACTAAATCAAGATGCATTTCCCAGTTGCCTAGCAAAATGGGGAATAAGGAAAATAATATACAGGACATTTTCAATTAATTGACTGTAGCCTACTACTTGTCTTAACCACCTGAACGCCTAGCATAATGTGTAATAAACTTCCCGTGTTGAGACCACAAACTCACAAGTTCCATTTGAAGGCAGCATGAGTGTAGGTGGGTGGGCAAAGCAAGCAAGTAGTAGTTGGTTAGTTCCTAGGCTGGACCTAGGCTGGTAAAGATATGCCTCCTAAAGTGTCTAAACGGAAGTACAGGCTACATGCTTTCCGGTTTTCGACAAAACAATTATAGAAACGTGTGAAGTGCACAATATTTCCTCGTTTAAGCCACTGCAACGGCTTTGCCTGAATAATTTACTACATGACCGGGACGTTCTAGCTTGTTTGCCGACAGGATTCGGGAAAAGTTTGGTCAGTTCGGAGGCAGCTTCCAGGGGAAGTACATACACCGGAAATCCTACCCCATAGACACTTTCGGCAGTAGTTCTTTACCAGGCTTTATCTCACGGAGATAAAACTGGGAACGAGGTTAGTTGGTTCCCAACCAGTGGTTGGTTAACTTCACACTAGACTAGAGGAGTTGATCGATTGATTGATTGATTGATTGATTGAAAACTTTATTAACAGATTGCAGAATAGGTACAGTACAGTACAGCTCAATACATACAATTGTTAAGGGGATGCAGACCAGAGAAAGACTTTCGTCTTGTTTACATCAGGGTCCCACATTTTCAATTCATCGTAACATATATGACATACAGATAGACAGTAGGCTACTGCTACATCTATACATTTATGACATACCAGATTTGCAAATACAGTACTGTTTGTGATACGAAAATAGTCCAGAAAAAAGAGTATATACATTTGACGTAGAAACTGTACATTGGAGGAGGTTGGGTAGGTGGGGGGGGGGGGACTGTACATTGGAGGTGGTTGGGTGGGGGGGGGTTGGGTAGGAGGGGTGGGTGGGGGACACTGTACAACTGTACAAGCAAAACTGTACCAAGACCATACTTGGTAATTTACTGTACATTGGAGGGGGTTGTGTTAGGACATTTACAGGGGCAGAATCTGCATATGGCTCGCTGATAACAAACTATCATTACACATGGGCAAAACAGAGTCCATTCTCTTCGGTTCAAATAACAAACTCAGCAAGACCGACGGCTTCTCAGTTACAGTGGGTGACAATATTGTCACAAGGAAAGATGAAATTACCTACCTGGGTTCCATCCTAGAGGCTAATCTCTCCTGTGACAAAATGGCATCCAATGTAATAAAAAAAGTCAACCAACGAACTCGATTCTTGTACCGGATCTCCTCTCTGGTAAACAAGAATACCCTGAAGACTCTGGCAGGAGCACTCATTCAGGGGTACTACGACTATGCTTGCACCTCATGGTACCAAAGCACCTCAAAGGCGCTAAAAACAAAATTACAAACATCTCAAAACAAACTGGTCAGACTACTGCTTGACCTTACTCCTAGAACCCACCTCACCCCTGCCCACTTTGACAACCTAGGATGGCTTAGAGTAGACGACAGAGTACAGCAACTTGCAATGGGCCTGGTCTACAAGATACACTACACGACCAAGGTACCCATGTACATGTCAAAATACTTCCCAAAGGTCAGTGAATACCACGATCACAACACCAGAGGGAGCTCCACAAATCATGTTAAACCCAGATTCGGCTCAAATAAGGGACTAAACACGTTTCGCAATTATGCCACATCAATGTGGAACGCCCTACCCAAAGCTGTAAAGGAATGTGGATCACTACCCACTTTCAAAACCTCTCTCAAGGGACACCTACGGGAGACTGCAATTCAACACTGGCCCCTGTAAATATCCTAACCCAACCCCCTCCAATGTACAGTCATTTACCTAGTATGGTTTTGTCAATAATCCAATGTACAATTTTGTTTGTTTGTACAGTGTCTCCCCCCCCCCCCTCAATGTACAGTTTTGCTTGTATATACAGTGTGCCCCCCCCCAGCCAACCACCTCCAATGTAGATTACCCAGTATGGTTGTCAATATCCCAGTGTACCCAACCCCCCACCCCCCACCCAACCTCCTCCAATGTACAGTTTCTACGTCAAATGTATATACTCCCTTTTCCTGACTCCTTCTGTATCACAAACAGTACTGTATTTGCAAATCTGGTATGTCATAAATGTATAGATGTAGCAGTACTGACTATCTGTATGTCATGTATGTCATATATGTCCAGATTAATTGAAAATGGGGGACCCTGATGTAAAGTTCAAGTTCTTTAATAGTTGTCATACAGAAGTACAGAATACTTTCATACAAAATGCTTCTTACTGTTACGCTCCAGAGACTGTGCTAGACAAGATAGTATCAAATAACATAATAACATAATATAGCATGAATTTAGAAGAAGAAAATGAGGTCACAGTGTTCGGTATAGACATATGTACAATGTTCTGAGTTACCATATAATATACAATACACAATACTATGCAGTGTACTAATGTACAGTACTATCTAGTGCAAAGCAGAAATGGGATGAGGTACAATTTTAGGTACAATTTACAGTAAGGTGTACGAGTTGTAGTGCAATCCTTCATCCATAAATATAAAGTGTGGGGAGTGGGTGCTACAGTGTGTTTGTTTAAAGTGGGTGTGTGCTATAAGTGTGTGGAGTGGGTGCTACAGTGTGTTTGTTTAAAGTGAGTGTGTGCGTGTGGATGTGTGTGCTATGTGCGTTTGGTGGTTGTTGTTGTGTAGTGTTCATTCATTGTTCGTTTAGCAGCCTGATGGCCTGGGGATAGAAGCTTCTTCTGAGTCTTTCTGTGCTCGCCTTGAGACTCCTGTATCGCTTGCCTGACGGCAGCAGTTCAAAGAGGCAGTTGTTCGGGTGACTGGAGTCTTTAATGATTCTCTTAGCCTTGCCCTTGCAACGCTTGTAGTAAATGTTCTGGAGGGTGGGGAGCCCCCCTCCAATTGTGCGTTCGGCTGAACGTGTCACTCTTTGTAGTCTGCTTTGGTCTTGTGCAGTGCTATTCCCAAACCAGGAGGTGATGTTGCCGGTCAAGATGCTCTCTATTGTACATGAGTAGAAGTTCTTAAGGATCTTCTGGCTGACTTGGAACTTCCTTAGGCGCCTGAGGAAGTAGAGGCGTTGTCGTGCCTTCTTCACAACACTGTTAATGTGTGTGGTCCATGTCAAGTCCTCGGATATGTAGGCTCCGAGGTACTTAAAGCTGTTGACTCTCTCAACCGGTGCCCCGTCGATGCTGAGGGGGCTGTAGTCCTTGACCCCCGACCTCCTGAAGTCCACAATCATCTCCTTTGTTTTGCTGACGTTCAGGGAGAGGCTGTTTTCCTGGCACCATCCCGCCAGGACCTTGACCTCTTCCAGGTAGGCCCTCTCGTCGTTGGCAGAGATCAGGCCCACCACCACTGTGTCGTCAGCAAATTTGACGATTGTATTGCTACTCCGCTGAGCCACACAGTCGTGTGTGTACAGGGAGTAGAGGAGGGGACTAAACAAGACGAAAGTCTTTCTCTGGTCTGCATCCCCTTAACAATTGTGTGTATTGAGCTGTACTGTATTGTACCCATTCTGCAATCTGTTAATAAAGTTTTCAATCAATCAATCAATCAATCAGTTTCGAATTGCAGTCTCCCGTAGGTGTTTTTTTAGAGTGTTTTTGAAAGTGGGTAGTGATTCACATTCCTTTACAGCTTTGGGTAGGGCGTTCCACATTGATGTGGCATAATTGCGAAACGTGTTTAGTCCCTTGTTTGAGCCGAATCTGGGTTTAACATGATTTGTGGAGCTCCCTCTGGTGTTGTGATCGTGGTATTCACTGACCTTTGGGAAGTATTTTGACATGTACATGTACCTTGGTCGTGTAGTGTATCTTGTAGACCAGGCCCATTGCAAGTTGCTGTACTCTGTCATCTACTCTAAGCCATCCTAGGTTGTCAAAGTGGGCAGGGGTGAGGTGGGTTCTAGGAGTAAGGTCAAGCAGTAGTCTGACCAGTTTGTTTTTGTCATATATGTTGTGTATGTCATAAATGTCACTATGAATTGAAAATGGGGGACCGGCCTGATGTAAACAAGACAAACGTCGTTCTCTGGTCTGCATCCCCTTAACAATTGTGTGTATTGAGCCGTACTGTATTGTACCCATTCTGCAATCTGTTAAATAAAGTTTTCATTCATTCATTCATTCATTCATTCATTCATTCATTCATTCATTCATTCATTCATTCACCACCCATCGACTTCCCTCCCGCTAACTCTGCCAATTGAGTCAGTATGACGGCCGGCCAAGCCGGAGGCAACGCTGAGAGCCGGATTCGATACCGGTGTCTCTTGCATTGGTGACAAGCGCAAAGCGCAATGACAAGCGCATTGGTGACAAGCCGGATTCGATACCGGTGTCTCTTGCATTGGTGACAAGCGCAAAGCGCAATGACAAGCGCATTGGTGACAAGCACCCCCCAGCCGCCTTGAATTTTTCTATTTTAGAAATGAGTGATTAGAAGCTGTTTTGGTCAAAGGTGAGAGAGCTCAGGTGAGAGGCAACAAATAGGGCTTTAATTCGACATAATATTGTATTAAAAAATATGCACACCCGAGCCGCTAGAGGTCGCCAAAGTGCCAGTGGGCCAATCGTCCTCAAGCGGGCCACATGTGGGTCGTTGCATGCTTGCTAAGATGTGTTTTCTTAAAGTAGCTATTTATTTGCATAGCCCGTTTCTGCTTCCCACACAACACAATCTCTACTCCTATTATATTCTACAGGGAGGATAAAACAAGGTGATGTGCATACACTGGGCTTGGGAAGCTGATGTCACATTTCTGGGGCAAGCTATAATTTGTAGATCACTCCCACTGACTGTGTGCGTTCACAGGCATCATTTGGTATTACATCGTTGGAAGGTGGTTTGGAAGTCTGTGAAAATCGGACATAGAAAATCTTGCGACTATCACGGGAGAAACCCCAATGTGTCTTTTCCCCATCCTTCCTCCGCGTTTGTATTAGCAATTTCTCAATGCAAGTTGTGGTGACCGGAGTCCGTGGCGAAGTGTAGCAACCGTCTTAACTTTCCGCGCCCTATCCACACACACAATCGTATGGAATATTGTGCTATGTTCTCAGACCTGGTAAATTTCATAGAGAAACAGGTGAAAATACTGTCTGACCCGCTTTTTGGAAACATCCAGGATGCTAAACAGACTTCAACTGTTAAAACCTCAACCATAATTAAACCAAGAGAAAGGTCAAGTCCAAGAAGCAGTTTTGCAACAACAGTAACACCCATGGAAACAGCAGTGGAGTCAAATGGAGTGGAAAGAAATGTATTCAGTTCTCACAATTCTTGTCTGTTCTGCAATAAAAGTGGTCACACATTGGAGCGGTGTCCACAGATGAAGAAGAAGATAGACTTCTTAAAGGAAAGGGGAGTCTGTTTTGGCTGTTTGAAAAGAGGACACTTAAGCAGAGACTGCAAAAGTCGTTTAACTTGTGGTACATGTAAACAAAAACATCCCGATATACTCCACATTGAACAAATGGAACAGGAATCAATAGGAAACAATGCTGTCGTCTCACCTCACACCTGTGGTCATATTGGGGCCGGTGATGAAACCTCCCTCTTCTCCATAGTACCAGTAGGCCTACAGGTAAAGAGCCACAAGGGGGGCACAGTATTGGAAATGTACTGTATGCATTCTTGGATCATGGAAGCACATCTACATTCTGCACTGAAAGCTTAATGAGAAGGCTAACCATTCCTGGACAGAAGAAGAGTAACAAGAAGAGGGTCTCGTGTATTATTGGGTTAGGACATTTACTGTACATAGAGGGGGTTGGGTTAGGACATTTACAGGGGCTAGTTTCGAATTGCAGTCTCCCGTATAGGTGCTCTTTGAGAGTGGTTTTGAAAGTGGGTAGTGATTCACATTCCTGTGGGTAGGGCGTTCCACATTGATGTGGCATAATTGCGAAACGTATTTAGTCCCTTGTTTGAGCCGAATCTGGGTATAACATGATTTATGGAGCTCCCTCTGGTGTTGTGGTCGTGGTATTCACTGACCTTTGGGAAGTATTTTTACATGTACATGGGTACTTTAGTCGTGTAGTGTATCTTGTAGACCAGGCCCATTGCAAGTTGCTGTACTCTGTCGTCTACTCTAAGCCATCCTAGGTTGTCAAAGTGGGAAGGGATGAGGTGGGTTCTTGGAGTAAGGTCAAGCAGTAGTCTGACCAGTTTGTTTTGTGATGTTTGTAATGATGAAGAGGACATCAAGCCCAAGAAGACAAAGAACCCACCTCACCCCTGCCCACTTTGACTACCTAGGATGGCTTAGAGTAGATGACAGAGTACAGCAACTTGCAATGGGCCTGGTCTACAAGATACACTATACGACTAAGGTACCCATGTACATGTCAAAATACTTCCCAAAGGTCAGTGAATACCACGACCACAACACCAGAGGAAGCTCAACAAATCATGTTAAACCCAGATTCGGCTCAAACAAGGGACTAAACACGTTTCGCAATTATGCCACAACAATGTGGAACACCCTACCCAAAGCTGGAATGTGAATCCCTACCCACATTCAAAACCGCTCTTAAAGAGCACCTACGGGAGGCTGCAATTCGAAACTGGCCACCGTAAATGTCCAAACCCCCCCACCCCCACCTAATAGACAGTCCCCTCCCCACCGTATGTATATATTTCTCTCCCCACCGTATGTATATTTCTCTCCCACCCACCCACCCCCTCCCAATGTACAGTCTCATCCCCATCATATGTATATACTCTCTGTCAGGATCTATGGGTAACAGTACTGTATATTTGCATATCATATATGTCACAAATGTAACAGTACAATATACCTGTATGTCATGTATGTCCCTATGCCATAAATGTCATGATGTCATATATGTTGTGTATGTCATAAATGTCACTATGAATTGAAAATGGGGGACCCTGATGTAAACAAGACAAACGTCTTTCTCTGGTCTGCATCCCCTTAACAATTGTGTGTATTGAGCCGTACTGTATTGTACCCATTCTGCAATCTGTTAAATACATTTTTCATTCATTCAACAAGAAAGGAGTAGTGGCGGACGGAAAAAAGAAAGCCGAGAAGGAGCCTGAGGAGAAGTGGAAATGCAACCACAAGTTCAGTTCAGTTCAGTTATTTTTAATTTCGGGCTTTGTACACATAAAAACGGTCATTCCATAAATCGCCAAAGTTTTACCAGCTGCTAATGCAGCATTGTCCAATTGTCCGAAAAGGGCTAGGGAGAAGCACTAGGCTTGTCGGGCCCTACCCCTGAAAACGTACGTTTAGTTTTTTTTAGTTTTTTCATTTACATACATACATAGTACATACATATAGTACACATTACAGTACACACATATAGTACACATTACAGTACACATTACAGTATAGTATACCTGCAGTATATAATAGTATATAGTACATAATAGTGTATACAGCACTTATATAATGTGATATGAGATATATAGTAGATGATATATACAATATAATATAGTACCATAATATAATAGTATACTGCAAATATAGTTCAATATAATATACAAATTAATTATAATATGATTATATAATGTAATATGATATAACGTACAATACAGTATCATACATATATATTTTTATTAATATGCAATTAAAGCTCTTCTTCCCTTCTGTACCTATAAAAAATAGATTTTTTTAGTCTAGATTTGAATTGATTTATGTTTTCACAATATTTTAGTTCATCCTCTAGAGTCTAGCCCATTCCACAGGGTGGCTCCGTAAGAGGAGATTATTTTCAGGTTGGTTTTAATCACAGGTTTTTTTGAAGTTCAATGGTCCTCTGAGGTTGTATCCCCCCTCTTTATCCAGAAATTAGCTTCTTACATTTACCGGTAATTGATTATTTCTTGCTTTGTACATAACTTGCAGAGTTTTAATGTTTACCATATCAATGAACTTCAAAATGTGTGATTGTAGTGTGTGTGTGTGTGTGGTCCCGATATCCTGCATTGTTTATTACTCTTATTGCTCTTTTTTGTAGGATAGTCAATGTATTTATGGTTGTTTTGTATGTGTTACCCCATACCTCTGTGCAGTAATGTAGGTAAGGCAAGATCATTGTACAATACAGAGTGTGCAATGAGTTGGGATTGAGTACATGTCTCACCTTACTAATAATTGAGATGCTCTTTGCCATCTTACCCCTCACATATTCTATATGGGGTTTCCAGCAGAGTTTATGGTCTAAAATCACTCCCAGGAATTTATTTTCATATACTCTTTCTATTCTATTATTATCTATTATCAACTGAATGTCTGTTTTTATCTGGCAGTTTCCAAACACCATACATTTTGTTTGATTTAGATTTAAAGATAATTTATTTATATCAAACCAGAGTTTGTATTTATTCATTTCTATTGTTAAGACCGTCATAAGCTGCTGGATGTCCTCCCCTGTACAGAACATGTTAGTATCATGAGCAAATAGTACACACTTCAATACATTTGACACCGAGCACAAATCATTAATATATAGATTAAACAGTTTGGGTCCCAGAACCGAGCCTTGAGGGACTCCACACATTATTTTCATACATCTAGATTTGCAAACTCCAAGTTGTACAATTTGTTCTCTGTTTTTTATGTAGCTTTCAAGCCAATCTGACACAACCCCTCTGAAGCCATATTTGACCATTTTCCTTATAAGGATTTTGTGATCTATTGTGTTAAAGGCCTTCTTTAAGTCCAATACTCCAACTGTGTACAACCTTGTATCTATGTTTGTTATTATTTCTTCAGTTAATTCAATCAATGCCATTGAGGGCGATCTGTTGGCTCTAAAACCGTATTGGTTCTCAGTTAGTAAGTTATTATTTTCTACAAAGTGATCCAACCTGTCCACAAATAATTTCTCCAGTACTTTTGAGAACTGTGAGAGCAAGGAAATTGGTCTGTAGTTTGTGAAGTGTTGTTTATTGCCTCCTTTGTAGACTCCTCTGACAAAAAAACACAGAGACAAGAAGAAGGAAAGGATGAAGCACAAAGATGGCGGCATGGACAAACGCAAGGACAAGAGAAAGGAGGAGAAGATGAAGTCCCTTGATGGTAAGATCAAGAGGGAAGAGAATGGCTTTGGCAGTTCTCCACATGTTAATGTGAAGTCTGAGCCTGATGAAGAGTTCTACCACTCTCCTAAACACCAGAAGTCTCTGAAGAGGGAACGCGATGATGAGGAAGACGTATACTTCAAACCTGACATCACAGTAAACGTCATTGTCAAAGGTCAATCAAACCAAACCAACTATCTAATCCACTACTTCTCATCATGAAGCTGAAGACTGCTGTAGCTTGGCTTCTTAAAGTGAAGACCACACTCCTGCAACTGACTAGAAGGAGAAAGGAGATTCAAACTGCCATGAGTAGTGTTGAAAATGATCCTGTCTGGCGGCTGGGTGGCGCAGCGGACAAGGCACTCGTCACCAACGCAAGAGACACTGGTATCGAATCCAGCTGTCGGCGTTGCTTCCGGCTCGATTGGCAGAGTCAGCGGGAGGGAAGCCGGTGGGTGGGTCTGGGTCGTTGTGGACAGCGACTCCTACAGTTCGGTCGGGGCACCTGCACAGCGAGGGAAGGATCTAAGAGAGGTAGTGTGACCTTCCACACGTTACACTCTCTCAGTGAGAGTCCGCGCTGCCAGGTGAAAAGAAGTGGTGGGCTGGGTACACATGTGTCGGAGGAAGCATGTGATAGTCTCCGCCCTCCCAGACCGACGGTAGGGGGTAGAGTGCGCAACGACCAGGAAGGGGATTGGGAATTGGCATAACGACTAACATTGGGAGGGGAGAAAAACGGAAAAAGAAGGGGGAAAAAGATAATAATAATAAAAAAAATATTATCCTGTAAAATTAAAGGAAAAGGTTGAAGAGATGCAAGTCTTTCAAGCGACACTTCGTGGACAGTGCTTATCTCCTGAAGATCTTTTCCAAGCAGAAAGTGCAGTCATCTCATTCAAACAAATGACAATTCCAAGAATGGAGCTGGCAGCGGCAGCCCTCGCTGTCAGAGTTGACACGATGCTGCGAAAGGACTTGCAGCTACCACTGGACAAATCCATTTGCTGGACGGATAGCACTACAGTGCTTAAGTACATAAACAATGAAACTAAACGTTTTCAAACATTTGTAGCAAACAGGATCTCTTTTGTAAGGGATGCTACTGACGTATCACAATGGAGATATGTGAGCACAAAGGAAAATCCTGCAGCATCAAGAGGGCTGACCGCAGACCGCTTCTTAAGCTGCAAAAGATGGATCAGAGGACCAGACCAATAACAAAGATAAGTGTAAAGAAGGGGCGTAAATTATGCCTACATGAACAGGCTTTCAACATGTACAACATGCCTACAGGAACAGGCTTTCAACATGTACAACATGCCTACAGGAACAGGCTTTCAACATGTACAATATGCCTACAGGAACAGGCTTTCAACATGTACAACATGCCTACAGGAACAGGCTTTCAACATGTACAACATGCCTACAGGAACAGGCTTTCAACATGTACAACAGGCCTACAGGAACAGGCTTTCAACATGTACAACAGGCCTACAGGAACAGGCTTTCAACATGTACAACATGCCTACAGGAACAGGCTTTCAACATGTACAACATGCCTACAGGAACAGGCTTTCAACATGTACAACATGCCTACAGGAACAGGCTTTCAACATGTACAACATGCCTACAGGAACAGGCTTTCAACATGTACAATATGCCTACAGGAACAGGCTTTCAACATGTACAACATGCCTACAGGAACAGGCTTTCAACATGTACAACATGCCTACAGGAACAGGCTTTTAGTACGTTTGAAAAAGATTGAATGCCTACACATTTTTCCTTTATGTATTTTCTTTTGAAATTGGCAATGAAATTGTAAAAAAAAAAAAAAAGAAAGCAAAAAGAAATGTGAAAATTGTAAATTTTTAATATGGCTCCTTGAGTATAGTTTTAGTAGTAATTGTGTCATTACACTTGATACAATTAGGGGCCGGTGTGGAGGAACCATTATGATGGTGGCATGTTATTATTATTATTAAACACCTACATTTCTAGATTATACACCTAGAATTGACAGCACTGGTTAAGTATTTAGGGGGTCACAGGTGCAGTAATTATTGAGGACACAGGTGAGGAGCACACCGTTCTTATCAGCAGCTCAGCAGCTCAGCAGCCAGAAGCAGACAGAGATATCAAATAAATACAGAATAACAGACAATCCCTACAGAACCCACACTGGCATTAATGGAATGTACAACTGCAACTTCAAGCAATAAATACACCTAAACCTGGAATCACGACTGGACATCCATCTGTGTTTGTTGCTGGGTCTACTGCATAGGATCACTCCCATACCCTACCTGTGAAGTAACGTGCAAGGTAAAACAGGACATTGGAACATGAAAATGTGCCGTTACGGGAGCAAAGCATGGGGAAAATAGTATAAAGAGACCTGAGAAAGGTATTAAACAAATTTCATCCTGGATGCTCGATATCTGGTGCAGTTTCAAAACCACCCTGCCTTGGGACAAACAGGAAATACACCTGGATTACCATCAAATAAATCCTAAGGTATGGGCGCCCCATGTAAGTGCGCTTGCACTATAATCGCAGCGTCCGGGGTTTGAATCCGACCTGGGGACCTATGCATGTCCTCCCCAAAAATCTTCTCCCAACTTTCCTCTGCCTGTCCTATCTGATAAAAAGCTGTAAAATGCCAAAAATAAATCCTCAGGTAAACACATAATATTATGTGACTAAACATCCTTTATATTTCACATCACGTCATTTGATATGGTGTTCAGTCCATTTCAACCCATTACATATGTTTGTTCTTTCTAATCTTTAATTGACAGTACTAATTGGTGTCTCAAAATATTACACAAACGAGTAAACAACATCATGTTTATCTTTAGTGCGGAAAGTCTCACAAAACGACACCATTACAGCAAAATAAATCTTTAAAGTGCAGCAATAAATGGTACGTTTTACATTCAGTACACCAAAAAAGCATAACACTAACATAATACATATATAATACATAACATTAATTTAGTCTTTCAGTTATTAGGCTATGAAACTGACGTCATACAGTCCACTTCACATCACTGACAAAACACATTCTGCACCATCAAACTCCAACGAACGACAGGGGGGTTAAGCCTACTGCACTACCCACGCTCCACCACAGGGGTATCTTCTAGTGCAGCGGTTCCCAAACTTTTTTGGCCGTGCACCCCCTGTCACCTCCCGACCTAGCTGACGCACCTCCCAATGGGTTTCTGTTAGAAAAAATTGTTGCTGGTCTCCGTGCACAGATTTGATTTTTTTATTTTATCTCTTCCCACGGCGACTATGGATAGGGAATTTCTTTATTTAATTCAAATGTTCACGACAACATGGATGCATGTACTCTGCCAGCATGTTTAATATCCATAATACTAAAGGTTTGACTAAGATTTTTATGAAATTTTATTGTAAAAAAATAATTATTATCATTTTCTTTACCACCATTAGCCTTTTCATGTCACGCACCACCTAGAGGGCGCTCGCGCACCACAGTTTGGGAACCACTGCTCTAGTGAGTCTAGGGGTTTGGAGTCGAGGCGATTCAGCCGAGTGGCCCGGTGGTGCGTGACACCTCCATGTGCATGGTAGACATGGGAACGTGCGGCGACACCTCTTCCGGCGGGGGGCAGCAGCGGCGGCAGAGCACCAGCGCCTCCCTCACCTCATGGCGGAAGTTGGAGTTGAGGAAGCCGTAGATGACCGGGTTGATGCAGGTGGAGGACATGGCCAGGAGATGGCAGAGGAAGAACAGCAGGTCGTGGTAGCAGACGGGCAGAGCCTCGTGCTTCCAGTCCGACACGACGTTGAAGACGGTGAGGGGGAACCAGCACAGGGCGAACGCCGTCACCAGGGTGAGCAGCATGAGGTTGATGCGGCGCCTGCGGGTGACCCGGTGGAACTCCAGGGTCCTGGCGTGGTCCAGCATGTCCTTGCGGCTGTGCAGGCGAACAAACACCCGGATGTAGCAGAGCAGGACGAGCAACAGGGGGCCGCAGTACTGGAACAGCAGGAGCCAGGTGGTGTAGGCCAACCTGTGTCGCCTGGACGGCCAATGCTCCAGACACGCCTCCAGGTGGGGAGAGGCGGGGCCGCGGGGAAACACGGGAAGGGGAGACGGAGCGGAGTATGTGTAGGAGAGAGGGTGTGTCAGAGACGAGTTAGAATGAGGCGGAATCTGGGGGCCGATGGGAAACTGGAGCAGCGCCTGAGGCAGGTCGGTGTAAGGGTCGTTTGTGAGCAGTTGAAAGACCAGGAAAGGCAGAGAGGTGAAGCAGGAGAGCAGCCAGATGAGAACAACGGCCACGTACGCCTGAGGAACGCTGGGTTTCCACCCAGAAGGGTTAATGATCAGCTGATGTCTCTCCAGGGCGATGAACACCATAGACAGGACGGACACGGTCACGGACACGCACTGGATGAAGGGCACCGCTCGACACAGCACCGACCCAAAGACCCAGTGGTCCATCAGCTTGTATGTGACGGTGAAGGGGAGGCAGAAAGCGCACACCAGGATGTCCGAGAGTGACAGGTTGCAGATGAAGATACTGGTGACGTTGGCTCTCTCTTTGCAACAGGCAATGATGGACATGAGACAGGCGTTGCCCACCAACCCCAGCACCATTGTGATGCAGTAACTCACCACTAAGCACACTGTCAAGGCAGGCGACATGTGACACGCCTCAGGATACCCCAGCATGGGGAGGTCAGAGCGGGCCCACGTCTCGTTCCCCCTCCAATTATCGCCCCGCACGGGCACATTCGTGGTTTGGCCCCCCAATCCCCCGGTGTTTAAAGGAGGGGATTGGCTGGAGCTTCCCCTCCAGGACATCTTAACGGGACTACGTCATCATCAGACCCCCAAGGATCAACCATCCCAGTGCCCTGAAGACATCTGAGAGAGAGAGGAGAGAGAGGGAGAGGGAGAGGAGAAAGAGTGGATGGTTCATTATTAATTTGCACACCAACTATCCCCTCTATATACTTGCTATATAACCCCTCTATATACTTGCTATATAACCCCTCTAAGAGGGGTTATATAGCTCTATATACTTGCTTGTACACCTGCATATAACCCATAGCTCTGTATGATAGTATGTACAATAATGCTGTATATACCATATATATATATATTTATTCTCACCGCATACATACCTATCCACACCTGTCTGTCTGTACTTACCTGTACATAGTCCTTTACTATATCTATATCTGTACTTATCCTACTCTTAATTACGCTGCTGGCCAGCATGACTACTACCATACTGTCCTTATAGCTGTATCACTGTACATATTATATTACAACACTGTACATACATCTGATTAGCACTATACTCTGTACCCAAACACTATATTTTGTACCCAGTTTAATTACCCTGTACATTGTATATTGCTGTTGCACTTTACTGTTACATTTGCACTCTGGTTGGATGCCAAATGTATTTTTGTTGTACTGTACTTGTGCTGTATAATGACAATACCTTTGAATCTAATCTAATCTAATCCCTATAGGACAACAGACTTTATTGCCTTGCACGTGTGTGCCGTCACAGAAGCACAAGGCTGTCACAGCAGGTTCCGGTATAATGTATTGAAGATTATTTAAATGATTTAAGCACAATCTCAGGAGGGTCATACAGAACCAAGCATTTCACTATAATGTACATGTACCTTATATGTGACAAGACAAAAAAAAACTTGAAACTTGAAAACAAAGGTCGTTAAGAATTTGCCATTCTGTTTTTTTTATCCTATTTAAAGCTTTAAATTTTTTGTGTAAATTCCAACATTTTATGAGAATTTGACCAAATGGAAGTTTCCATGTTGACCAAAGGTACCGCCAGCCAGACGCTCATGTTGACCAAATGGCCTAGTTGTACTGTGTCTGTTTTTGTTCTTTTGTGTGGTGTGGTTTGCACTTTTAGTAACACAACAGAGAACAGGTTGCGTAATGTGTAATCAACAACTGAGTCGGTATCTGCCAAGTGCCGAACAAAAGAACAGAAATGTACTGGTAATGCCAGTAATAGCCCACACCCACACTCAATGCTTCGCTGTGTGTCATAATCACGACTCTCTCACTCTGTGTGCGGTGATCTTTTTTTACTTTTCTTTTTAACACCTCTTATTTTGGAGATCGAGGTGATAATGTGACAGTGAAATAAAAAAATATTTTGTCAACAAAAATATTTCGTCAACTAAAATATACATCACACCCCGAGCCTGTCCCTGCCTATCCCCCTTCGTGACTGTGACGCACGACGCCAACAAGGTTTGGCCGAGTGAATCCACAGTCCCTGGCTCCCCCATAGGAAACCACCCTATTTTAACTCTGAAGAACTGGTCCGACGCAAAACGTTCATTATACTAGTATCGCAGAGAAATTTCAAAGGTACTCACAGTTGCACGAGGGTCTTGGACAGAGAAACGCAATGGTTTGAAAGCTCGGCGCGTTGCTAATAAACATTTTAAATATTTTTTATGCGCGTGTAAACAGCGAAGAACGTATGGCTGCTCTCCCCCGAACGGCACAATGAGGAGTAGGGTATTATCTGCAGAGCCGCGCTGCCGTCTCGGTGATGTTTACACGTTTATAAAAATGATTTAAAATGTTTATTAGCAACACCGAGCTTTCAAACCATTGCGTTTCTCTGTCCAAGACCCTTGTGCAACTGTGAGTACCTTTGAAATTTCTCTGCGATACTTGTATAACGAACGTTTCGCAACAAATACTGCGGCATGGTCATGCTGGACCTACAAAAGGCCTTCGACACTGTCAATCACTCCATTCTGATTGACAAGCTAAAAGCAATTGGTTTTGATAGTCTATCAGCAAGCTGGATGCAATCCTACCTGGAGGGGAGAGAACAGATGGTGGAGGTAAACGGTACTCTATCCCCCCCCCTCCCAGTGAGCTGTGGTGTTCCACAAGGAAGCATACTAGGACCGCTACTGTTCCTAATTTATGCAAATGACATGTCGTCAGCTTGTGACTGCAACTTGTTCCTGTTCGCGGACAACTCAGCCCTGCTGGTCTCTGACAAGAACAAGTTACAGGTTGAAAAAGCCCTCAGCTCGGAACTAGGCAAAATCTGCACCTGGCTCGCTGATAACAAACTATCATTACACATGGGCAAAACAGAGTCCATTCTCTTCGGTTCAAATAACAAACTCAGCAAGACCGATGGCTTCTCAGTTACAGTGGGTGACAATATTGTCACAAGGAAAGATAAAATTACATACCTGGGTTCCATCCTAGAGGCAAATCTTTCCTGTGACAAAATGACATCCAATGTAATCAAAAAAGTCAACCAAAGAACTAGATTCTTGTACCGGATCTCCTCTCTGGTAAACAAGAATACCCTGAAGACTCTGGCAGGAACATTCATTCAAGGGTACTACAACTATGCATGCACCTCATGGTACCAAAGTACATCAAAGGCGCACCTCAAAACAAACTGGTCAGACTACTGCTTGACCTTACTCCAAGAACCCACCTCACCCCTGCCCACTTTGACAACTTAGGATGGCTTAGAGTAGACGACAGAGTACAGCAACTTGCAATGGGCCTGGTCTACAAGATACACTACACCACAAAGGTACCCATGTACATGTCAAAATACTTCCCAAAGGTCAGTGAATACCACGACCACAACACCAGAGGGAGCTCCACAAATCATGTTAAACCCAGATTCGGCTCAAACAAGGGACTAAACACGTTTCGCAATTATGCCACATCAATGTGGAATGCCCTACCCACAGCTGTAAAGGAATGTGAATCACTACCCACCTTCAAAACCACTCTCAAAGAGCACCTATACGGCAGACTGCAATTCGAAACTGGCCCCCGTAAATGTCCAAACCCCACCCCCTCCAATGTACATTTCCCCCCCCCCCCCCCACCCAACCACCTCCAATGTACAGTTACCCCCCCCCCCCACCTACCCAACCTCCTCCAATGTACAGTTTCTTCCCCCTCAAATGTATATACTCTCTTTTTAGACTGTTTTTGTACTCATAAACAGTACTGCAATCCATCCAGA
The DNA here is from genome assembly GCF_963971535.1 of Notolepis coatsorum. Classification (NCBI taxonomy): domain Eukaryota; kingdom Metazoa; phylum Chordata; class Actinopteri; order Aulopiformes; family Paralepididae; genus Notolepis; species Notolepis coatsorum. The sequence continues at coordinate 7,539,639 of NC_140173.1, read as the reverse complement.
ATAGTGCTGCTAGGATCCTGATGAGGGTGCGCAAACATGACCACATCACCCCCATCCTCAGATCACTACACTGGCTCCCCATGGAACACAGGATCGAGTACAAGGTCTCCCTCCTCACTCACCAGTGTGTACACGGTGGTGCCCCTGCCTACCTCAAGGAACTCCTCACCGCCCAGTCCTCCTCACGCTCCCTCCGCTCCGCCACAGCCTACCTCCTCAAAGCCCCCAGGACTAAGCTGCACACCATGGGCGATCGAGCCTTCTGCTCGGCCGCAGCCAGACTGTGGAATGCTCTCCTCAACCACCTGAGAGAACCACAAACTGTTGATACTTTTAAACGTGGACTCAAGACCTACCTTTTTAGAAAGGCCTTTTTTAGTTTTTGTTGTTCTGCTATGTGTTCTTCTTTTTTTTTATATATCTATTTTTATTTTATTCTTTTAACTCTGTAGCACTCTGAGATTCTCAGGAATGTAGGGTGCGTTACATATTAAATGTATTATTATTATTATTATTATTATTATTATTATTATTATTATTATTATTATTATTATTATTACTGTATATTTGTAAATCTGGTAATAAATAAATAAATGTCTAGATGTAACAGTACTGTCTACCTGTATGTCATGTATGTCATATGTTATGATGAATTGAAAATGGGGGACCCTGATGTAAACAAGACGAAAGTCTTTCTCTGGTCTGTATCCACAAAGCAACCCAGATTCGGCACAAACAAGGGACAAACAACACATTTCGCAATTATGCCACAACAATGTGGAATGCCCTACCCACAGCCGTAAAAAAGATGTGAATCCCTACCCACATTCAAAACCGCTCTTAAAGAGCACCTACGGGAAGCTGCAATTCCAAACTGGCCACCATAAATGTCCAACCCCCCCCCCCCCTCCTAATAGACAGTCTCCTCCCCACCGTATGTATATATTTTCTCCCACCCACCCACCCCCTCCTAATGTACAGTCTCCTCCCCATCATATGTATATATTCTCAGTTGGGATCTATGGGTAACAGTATATGTCACAAATGTAACAGTACTATATACCTGTATGTCATGTATGTCCCTATGCCATAAATGTCATGATGTCATGTATGTTGTGTCATAAATGTCACTATGAATTGAAAATGGGGGACCCTGATGTAAACAAGACAAACGTTTTTCTCTGGTCTGCATCCCCTTAACAATTGTGTGTATTGAGCCGTACTGTATTGTACCCATTCTGCAATCTGTTAATTAAAGTTTTCATTAATTCATTCACTCGGCCAAACCTTGTTGGCGTGCACAGGGGCGTAGCTGGGGGGGGGTAGCTTAGGATGATTCCAAGGGCCCAGCACTGGGGGGGGCCCCAAAAAAAAAAAAAAAAAAAAATTTTACTAGACATCACTCAGGTGTATTATTGATGCTCTCATTGATACTATGTTTGTTTCTGAAGTGTGTGTGTGTGTGTGTGTGTGTGTGTGTGTGTGTGTGTGTGTATGTGTGTGTGTGAGATATATAGAGAGAGAGGGGGGGGCTTTGGTAGACTATTGCATTGGTCCATTCATTGAAGATGAACGCAATGCGACATCCTTTACTAGGCTCACCCACCAACAGTGCAGGTGCTGAACTGCTGATCCGAATGTATAGGTAAAAACCATATTATGCGTTTTCATCAATAAAAAAATGGCACAAAAAAATTCCGCTCACGCGCTCGCATTCACTGGGGGCCTACAAATACATTCTTTCAGGGGGCCCAGAATCTGGAGCTACACCCCTGGGCGTGCATCACAGTCACGAAAGGGGTTACTCCCTGCCGTCTGCAGGTGGCTAATCTTGAGTTTCTGACCCCCCCAGTAACAGTAAGCTCCCCATCCAGCTGAGGGCACCACAGAGCCTGGACTATTTTAAAGCAGGCCTGAACCCCTATCTGTTTCAAAAGGCCTTTGATTGTTATCTTTTTTTTTAAATATATATATATATATATTATTTTTTTCTTGTGCTGTTGTCTTTAATTTTCTGTTTATACTATGTTTTTAACTATGTTCTATTTTTATTTTATTTTTATTCTGTATTTTATTTTTTATTAATAATTATTTAATTTTTTAACTGTTTTAACCCTGTAGCACTTTGGGATCCTAGTGAACGAAAAGTGCAATACTAATACAATTAATTATTATTATTATTATTACCTGTATGCCTGATATGTGGTGAGAAATTTGCGAACAACAAAAAATTTACTTTTTATTTTATACATTTTCCACAAATAAGGGAAGGACTCAAATATACCTGCATAGTTCAAGGTTTTATTTCAAAGTAGGTCTACAGATGCCAGTGTTCTTTCTTCTCTTCTGTGTTTTATTTCAAAGTAGGTCTACACATGGTAGTCTTTTTTCAAAGTGGACTACTTTTTATTTAATAAATGTTCCACAAATAAGGGAAGGACTCAAATATACCTGCATAGTTCTGCGTTTTATTTCAAAGGCAGTGTTTTTTCTCCTCTTCATAATAGTTTGAGGTTTTCCTTTGTTATAACAGGTAAAAACAGCAATACAATTATTTTTGTTGTTTTTTAATTTCATAAATACAAGTATAAAGTATAATAAATCGCAAATTACTTTGGGTATGCAATCGTCAGGCGTTTTATGCTAAATGTGGGGTATGCTTGGGGATAACTATAAAACGTTATACACTGTGTTATCTTCATTTTAAGGGTAAATAGGTTTTGCGGCTCCAGATGAATTTTATTTTGTGGGAGGGGGAAAAATTGCTCTTTTGATAGTAAAGGTTGCTGACCCCAAAGCAACTGACATTGACATTAATTAATCATGATCCCAATCTTAGTCAACTCTACCGGAACTCTTTGCCTCCACATTTTAGGATCTTTCTTTTCTGAAGTTTAAAAGAGCACTGAAATCACGTGTAAATAAACAAAAGAAAAAAGCTGTGCCTCACTGGGGTAAACATGAATAATCTAATTTCATATAGCTTTAAATCCCATCCATTTTTGGGGGTAATGTTAGCTGATATTTATTGCTCAATATTTCAAAGATAAATATATGCTAATATGCTAATATGTTGTTCAGTAATAATATACCATTGTGCCTTCTCATGACATTGCTTATTAACTCGTATCCAGTTTACAGCATGTGATTATGTATCTAAACATATAATCGCCTCTCTGTCAATCCCTATCCAGCAGTAATAGAGATATATTCCACTGCAGTTGCCGACGGACGGTGAAACATCTTGACAATTACGGGGACAATGAGGACACATTGACCTCACGTGAAATGAATGAATGAATGACTAGTGTCCCTCTGTGTCCCTCTGCTCTCCTCTTTTCACACATCCTCTTTTCACACATCCTCGTATTCCTCCTCACTTCTAGATCAAAATTGGTTCATATAATAATGGAAGTACAGTCACGATCGCCCCCTTACTGAATAAATGACCACCGAGACTAGAAAAGGACACAATGTGTGAGTGTGTCACAAGAGAAGACCATTTCTGTCTATTCTTTGTAGTGTGTTTTTGTGAAAGGACGGCTTCGCCTTTTTTGTGAACATCGTCTGGCATGATGGGATCTGTCGACCAGTTACACAACCTTGTACAGTGGGCCACCGTTTCCTCATACGAAGACACGCATGATTAGACTGTGTGCTTGATATTTTGGAAAAGGACATGTGTTGTGGTCTCTGGAGGCTAAAACACCCCCATTGGATTGGATTGGAGTCTGGTGAGAGGATGCAGCAGTGCTAAATTGATCATTAGATTAGATTAGATTCAAATGTATTGTCATGATACAGCACAAGTAGTACAACGAAAAGAAGTTTGGTATCCAACCAGAGTGCAAATGTAACGTGCAATAGTAATATACAATAGAATAGAATAGAATAGATCTTTATTTGTCATTGTTGGTACAACGAAATTTGTTAGGAACATCACCACTGGCATACAACATAAGATATAACATGTGCAAAATAATAATGTCAATAATAATAGTAATATAGTAATAAAGTAATAAAGTATCAATGTCCCAATGTCCCAATATATAACATACCATCATTGTCCCAAGTGCATTTAGTGCTTGTGCAAATAAATTAATAAATATAAATATTTCAGTCCAGTGAGTTGATGGAAGGAGGGGGGGGGGGGGGGGGGGGGCGTTGACTTGCAAAGGATGAAGTATTGTATAGTGCAGCAATGCAAGTCCGGTTCACAGTTATTGTTGTAATGTGGGAGTGGGAGTTATGTCACCGGGGGTGGGATGCGGGGGGGGGGCAAGTTGATGTTCGTCGTTGTACAGGTGATCAGATGTATGTACAGAGTTGTAATATTAATATGTACAGTGATACAGGTATAAAGACAGTATGGTCGTAGTCATAGTGGCCAGTAGTGTAACTAGTAAGAGTAGGTAAGTGATATGTACAGATATTGATATAGTATCTACAGATATGTAAAAGGATTATGTGCAGGTATGTAAAGACAGATGTATGTAAGGATAGATATACGGTATATACAGCATTATTTTACATGCTATCATACAGAGTTATATGGGTTATATGCAGGTGTATAAGTAGGTATATAGAAGGATTCAATACTGAAGCGATCAGTGGAAATATGGCCTACACTAGTTAATATCATGCAAGACAATATTTAAACAATCCCATCCTTTAGTAGTGGAATAGGCAGGCAAAACAGAGGAAAGAAACAATAATACCTTCATAATCTCAAGGCAGTATCTATTGAATAGAATGTCACCATGGAGACTTGAAACAAAATGTACAAGTGCATCTGAAAAGGAGTGTAATTCAGATGGGGACTGGGGATTCAGGGACAGAGAGAAATACTTCACCCGTCAATTATCCTCGGTGTGAGTGAGTACAGTACATTCAGGGTCCTCCTCTAAATTACAGCTGAATAACAAAGGTCACCAAATTCTTGTGACCCCATCTTCACCTTTGTATTTCATGAGTATATGTAGGCATACATGTCTATTATTCTCCAGTAAGTGTGTGTGTGTGTGTGCATACACGTGCATGTGTCTATGTGTGTGTGTGTGTGTGTGTGTGTGTGTATTTATGGCTTGACCCAAGGAGTAAAGACAATCCCCAAGTGTTGGGAATGCAATCAGTGGGAACAAGAGAACAGAATCAGTGGGAACACAGTCAATCAGTGAGATAAGCCACTACTAGTGCGGGCATGTTCTGAGAGGATCCAGCGGGGAGATGTTCAAGAATGTGGTGATGGGGAAGGTGGATGGAAAGAGAGGAAGTGGAAGACCAAGAAGAGGCTGGGTGAACGACGTCTGTGATTGGAGTGGAGTGAGAGGCGGAGTCACAGAGTTGGAGAGAAGAAGTGGGGACAGAATGGGTTGGAGAGTGATTGGCAACCTTCGGAACGAAGAAGCCACCTAATGATGATGAGAGGATCAAATAAAAACAGTCCTCATACTTGTCATCAGGTGTTGGAATGGAATAAAATATATATTTTAAAGAATCTATATTTATCAAATAAAAATACATTTAAAAAAAGGTGTGTGAGAGAATGACGGCGTCTGCAACTGCATTAGCCATAACAGGAGACAACACAAAACTCTTTATTTACTGGGGGTTTAAGAGACCATGGACATGCATCGTTCCCAGTAAAGTATATCTACATTACTGATACTAATGCTGAAATTGAAATATTCTCTCCCCGCAATTCAAAGTACTCCAAAGCATCATAGTAAGAATGGTCTTGTATCTATTAGGGCTGCGCTCTTTTAGGTGATTAGTCGATTAATTGGTTGGTTAGGTCTTTGTCAACCAACATGATTAGTTGTTTATGTTATTTCCTTAAAGGGGCACTGACCGAAGAACAACACAGATTTATTTTTGCACAAGGACCGCCCTGCAATTTTCAAATTTGCAGAGGGAAGCAGTAAGATAGTAGCAAGATAGATGACATTTTTGGAAATACACTGCTACCTGTCATACGATAGACAATTTGCCAATGGTAGTGAGGGCTCTAAAACTGTAGTTTACTAAACTACTAGCTACTTCACAGTGAAACTACTCTAAAACTGTAGTTTACTAAACTGCTAGCTAATTCACAATGAAACTACTCTAAAACTAGTTTACTAAACTGCTAGCTACTTCACAATGAAACTACTCTAAAACTGTAGTTTACTAAACTGCTAGCTACTTCACAGTGAAAAGTAGCTCAATTAAATGTTAACTACTCTCAAAAAGATTTAGTTTGTCAAACTAAAACTAATTTGAATAGGTAGTTCAACTACATCCAAACCATATGGCAGACAATTATCACAATCTGAGTCTGGAATCTCATAGTTATACGGAGCAATGGTTATACAAAGTGTATGTGTGTGTTTGATTTAATGACTAGGGCAGGCAAAACACAAGGATGTGTTTTAAGGAGGGAACAGTGAGTTAACAGTTAATGAGGCGGAATCAGGAATATGCTACATTTCTAGGGAAATGTGTAGTTTGTAATCAACTTTACCTAAACTATATGACCCAAAGTAGTTAACTACTGAAAAGGCTACTGATATTTGAATGTATAGGGATTAACCTGAAGCACTTTAGGGACTTAAAACACATATAACCTGGCAGTGAAAAGAAAACATTACATTGACACAAAATTAATTAACTGAAACCAACTTGAAAAAAATGTAAACTGATTTTTCCTGTGACAAAGAACATGATGGAGGAGGTACAATAGTCCAAAAAAGGCACTCACCTGTGTTGTTGTACTGCTGAGCCACGACAACTAAGAGTGGATCTACTGCAGTGACAGAGAATGTCAGAATGAGTGGCATACTACAATAAGCAGCACCAGTTGTTATAAGAGAGTATGTGAGAAATGAGAACATGAAGGCAGAATCAGAACATGTTCATTGGGTTTTCAGATCCCCCGAGTTGCTGTCAACCACCAACCATGAGCTCTACTGCCACCCTGTGGCCAAATCGACAAACTGCACCCTGAAAATCAAGTCAAGTGTTCCTTTAATTATCCCCTTGGGGGAAATCAAGTGTGTGTGGGGTCGGGAGGGGCAGGTTACAGGTAGGTGGTTAGTAATAATAAGAGAGCATAGAACAAAGTGTAATGATACAAAGTAGTAATGATAACAGTAGTAGTAGTAGTGTGAGGGCAGGATTGGGGTCTCAAACTCAATTTACCTGGGGGCCGCTGGAGGTAGAGTCTGGGTGAGGCTGGGCCGCATCAAATATTCCACAAAAAAAGGGTTTCAAGTATTCAAAAAAAAAGTACAACTGATCCAATCTTCTCAATCTTTAGCAATAACATTTCAGAACATGAACAGTTCTTCAGAACATGAACGGTTCTTCAGGCTTCTCAGTGGTGTCAGTGGACTCATCCACAGCTATGGAAATGCACTGTGCATTTTTTTTTATTCCATCACAAAGCTGTTTAATAAAATCACCAGCCAGTATTTCAGTTATTCTGGTTGCTGTGCGATCTGAGGGGGCTTTGCTTTTGTTTGCCTTCAAACATGGTCTCCATCACTTCAGGCATACATTATTTTCAAATAGCTACCGTTTCTTGGCATATAGTCGTCACATAATTGGTTTGGTGCTGGGACCAGGGGAGTAGCTGGGGGGGGGGGGGGGGGGGGGGGGGGGGGTTAGGATGATTCCAAGGGCCCAGCACTGGGGGGGGGGGGGGGGCCCAGAGAACACTATTATTATCTTTTTATTAATATGGTTTTATTATTATCCTAAAGTAAGTTAATGTAGATGACAAAGTATAATTGCCTGTATTATAAAAAAAATAGGTAAAAACCATATTATGCGTTTTCATCAATAAATAAATGCCCCACATTTTTTTATAGATTGGGGCCCCACATTTTTTAATAGATTGGGGGCCCACAAATTAATTCTTTCATCGGGCCCAGAATCGCTGGGACTCGGGATGCCTATTGTTTAATAACAGCGCAGCAGTGCTGCTTTTGCTTCCGCGTTTTCCCTGATGGCTGCGCCATGCCCCGCGGCAGGCGCGGCAACCGCAGAGCGGAGCGGCAGAGCGAGCGGAGCGGCAGAGCGCGAGCGGAATTATGTCATGTCCGCCATGATTTTCATTCGGCGCTTCAGCTCACCTGGCAGAGCAGCGGTCCTGTGGTCCTGCGGTCCGTTGTTGACGAGTTCGAATCCCATCAAGCAGTGCAGCCGGACATGCAGAGCACTGCTCGCAGTCAGAGGCGGCTTGTTCAAGATGGATTTCGGTTTGCCTCGACTAGTAGACGAGAGTAGCCGAGTGAAGCCGGGGAGGAGTTAAGAGGGCGGACACTTCCTGCACGAGAGTTCGAGACCGTTCTGCTCGCCCAGGCGTAATGACACGACAACACGTCGCACGCATGTTCTTTGTTGCTGACGAGTTCGATGCCGTTGAAGTCCGACAACTCTTGGAGGACCATGGACACGATGTGTATGATGATGTACATGAAGGACGTCGTCCGTGGAGGTAATCCATCATTATGAATTGAAAATGGGGAACCCCGATGTAAACAAGACGAAAGTCTTTCTCTGGTCTGCATCCCCTCAACAATTGTGTGTATTGAGCCGTACTGTATTGTACCCATCCTGCAATCAATAAGGTTTTCATTCATTCATTCATCTGCTGTAGCAGTACAAGTGTTATTTCAGTGATTTTGCAATTGAATAAAAGCGTTTAATCTAGTGTTGTGGTTGTACAAAGCATTTCCAGTAATAGGTAGATTCTACATCATGTAATACCACACCCCTCTTAAGAAATGGGGGCCAATCTTGCTCCACTTGATCAAGTGTAATGCATATTAACTCCTACACATTTGCCCCCCTCCTAATATTGTTTTCCCTATCGACAAGTACAATCACGACACATTTCCTAAATGCACTTCACAGATCAATCAAATGGTGCATGCCATATACTTGTAAATACATTTCCAACAAGGTCCAAGCAAGGCTACTTAAAATGTCGCCAGTACATTGTTGCCATTTGTATTAGCCTACACTGAGATAGTAGTAGTTAAAGTAAACATTATGCTGAAGTTGCCTTCTGTTCCAGATCGGTTCCCAAGATCAACTATTTCGTCGAAGAGGTGGTCCCACGTTATACCCCTTCAGACTTCAGAAGTCACTTCAGACTCTCCCGTGGGCACGTGGAGGTATGTATACAATCAGCAGACATTCTATGTTGGCTATTACAGTATTAAAGCCCATGCTGCTACACCATTGAATGGAAATCACTCCCCTTTGCTCTTTCCTCAACCATTCAGGAGCTGATGACTGCCATTGGCCCTGTGTACAACAACACACTGCACACAAAGTTGCCACTGAATCGCAGTGTGCTTGCATGTCTGTGGACTCTGTCGAATCAAGAGTCCTATAGGGGTGTTGCAGATCGGTTCAACACCACAAAATCCACAGTGTGCAAACACCTGCACGACTTCTGTGCACTAGTGAATGCACACATGTCCCATCACATTTCCTGGCCCACAGGGGAAGCGCTACATTCCTCAGAGCTAGGATTCAGGGCAGCAGGATTCCCCAACACGGTCTGTGCCGTGGATGGCTGCCACATCCCCATGGTGAGGCCACACTGCGAGAACCCAGTGGTGTACCTGAATAGGAAAGGGTTCTATTCAGTCATACTCACTGGGTACTGTGACAGCCATCGGCGGTTCTGTCACGTTAGTGTGGGCGACCCTGGTAGCTGGCACGATGCGAGAGCATTTCGGGTGTCGGAGGTTGGCCGGCTGCTAGAAGCAGATCCCCAGTCCCTGGTGCCGGAGGGGATGCACATCATTGGGGACTCTGCGTACCCACTAATGCCCCAGCTCATGAAGCCCTACAGGGACAATGGGCATTTGACTGCTAGGCAGAGGCGGTATAACAAGAGGTTGAATACTGCTCGTGTGGTGATCGAGCATTCCTTCGGCATCCTCAAGAACAAGTTCAGGAGGCTTAGATGCTTGCATATGAGGGATACAGGACACATCAGCGCAGCAGTCTTTGCCTGTTGCATCCTGCACAATATATGCATAGAGCCCACTGACCAAGTTGAAGAGGATGTTGAGGTAGAAGCTGATCACGAGCCACCAGCAGTAGACCAGGACAGAGGTGCAAATCATCGTAGGGATCTAATCTGTCTCAGTTTGTAAACATCACCTCTGCCAATGACACACACTTGATTGTTCATTTAGCCCCCCCACCCTCCCCCTTTCTTTTTAGCCCCCCACCCTCCCCTTTTCTTTTTAGCCCCCCACCCTCCCCTTTTTTGTGAGCTGGTGGGCCATATCCCACAGGGTGATGTGATGCACATATTGAGTATTTGTCAACAGGCATGGATTACATGCATTGACTCTGTACAGTGTATTTCATCATCAAGACTCCTGCTGTGCCTCCGTGTGGCAGCTCATGGAAACTGGGAGATTTAAAAGCCAGGCTAAACCAGCAGGGGATCTCGGAGCATCAGTGGTCCCCAGAGGTACTGAGTCACGTCAAGGCGATGAATATGGCCAACCAACCACTGCCCCATTTGTTGTGAGACAACATTGTTAGTGCTAGAAACCTTGAATACATTCTGTTTAGAATTCCCTGGCTAGCAGGGAATAAAAGAAATGCTTTGACACAGACACTACAACTATAACGGTTTGTACTGAACCCAATATGCAGACATTTGATACAATCTGCTTTTTCAGATAGCAAGCCAGAGGTATGGGAAACCATTTAAAAGCAAATAAATGACTCATTCAAATGTTTGTGTTAATAACACCTTTATTGTGTTCCTCCATTGATGTAATTTGCAGCTACAACCCCACGAGCGCTCACTCCATGCCCCCCAGTGGCCATTCCACCTTCAGCCAACACTCCATGCCCCCCAGTGGCCATTCCACCTTCAGCCAACACTCCATGCCCCCCGGTGGCCATTCCACCTTCAGCCAACACTCCATGCCCCCCGGTGGCCATTCCACCTTCAGCCAACACTCCATGCCCTCTAGTAGCCAGGCCACCTTCAGTGCTCACCCAGTACCCTCCAGTGGCCCTGCAGGGGAAGGACAAGAGAGAGAGAGAGAGAGAGAGAGAGCACATCCAGGCAGGAACTGTGACAACCAAAACATTGCAAAAAAAGAAAATGGAACTCAAAAGTGGCATGCATGCATGAAATGTTAGTTATCTGGTGACTGTGATTGAAAAAAGAAACTCAAAAGTGGCATGCATGGATGAAATGTTAGTTATCTGGTGACTGTGATTGAAAAAAGAAACTCAAAAGTGGCATGCATGGATGAAATGTTAGTTATCTGGTGACTGTGATTGAAAAAAGAAACTCAAAAGTGGCATGTATGCATGAAGTGTTAGTTACCTGGTGACTGTGGTGCCCGTGACAACAAGAGTGTTATAAGTGTCCTCTGCTGGCTGACCATTTCCTGGAGTGTATTAGTGAGTTGGGTGACACCGTGGTTGAGACTAGTTAAAAGTGTGTTATTGGTTTGGGCGAGAAGTAAGTGTTGTGTCTCAAATGCTCTCCTCCTTCTCTCCTTTGTCCTTCTCCGTCGGTCCTGATCGGGCATCGCCATGGACTCCAACGCCACCGTCCGCCTCTCCGCATGAGAATCGTACGTCTCAGCGAAACGCGGACGATTGATGCGCAGGACTTCCCTCCGACTTGCCGATCTGGGCAGGGCCGTGGTTCTGGGCAGGGCCGTGGAGGGACCAGGCTGCTCCTCGGGGACCTCTGGAGCACCAGGACTGGGCTGCTCCTCGGGGACCTCTGGAGCACCAGGACCGGGCTGCTCCTCGGGGACCTCTGGAGCACCAGGACCGGGCTGCTCCTCGGGGACCTCTGGAGCACCAGGACCAGGCTGCTCCTCGGGGACCTCTGGAGCACCAGGACCGGGCTGCTCCTCGGGGACCTCTGGAGCACCAGGACCAGGCTGCTCCTCAGGGAAGCTGGGGAGTTGCTCAGAGGATGTGGCACTGGCACTCGAACCCCTCCTCATGTGGAATAGAGGGCTTGACACGATGGTGCCTGGTGGTGCCTTCCCGACCCCACAGGACCCAAATAAGTCATCCATTATCTGTTGAAGAGCACAGTTGTTAAGAAAAAGCTCCAACTGGAAAAGAAGCTACAACTGGAAATGCATTAACAAACTGCACATACTGTATAGTATTCCCAGGTTATGCTCCCCCCTCCTGTAGAGTGACTCCGGTCCTTAGCCCTCTTGTAGGTGATGAGCATGTTGCCCAGTTTCTTCCTCAGCTTCTCTATTGTCATGTTGTAGCCACGGCCCTTGAAGTCCTCCTCCAGCTTCTTGTAGAACGCTATCTTGTTGCGGTAGTAGAGGTGTTGGTGGGTCCTAGTCAGCTCCAGGAGCAGCATGATAGTGTTGCGTGTGAAGTCTGTAAAGACACAAGTGTTGACAAACAGATTTCCTTTGCTCTATTTAGGTTGTAATTTTGGTTAATGTACCTGGTTTGTACAGACCTGACTGTCGTGGAGATGCAGGTGTGAGGTGTGGCCTGGCCACTGGAGGGCACTGGGTGGGGGCTGAGGGTGGCCTGGCCACTGGGTGGGGGCTGAGGGTGGCCTGGCTACTGGGTGGAGGCTGAGGGTGGCCTGGCCACTGGGTGGAGGCTGAGGGTGGCCTGGCCACTGGGTGGGGGCTGAGGGTGGCCTGGCCACTGGGTGGGGGCTGAGGGTGGCCTGGCCACTGGGTGGAGGCTGAGGGTGGCCTGGCCACTGGGTGGAGGCTGAGGGTGGCCTGGCTACTGGGGGGTACTGGGTGGGGGCTGAGGGTGGCCTGGCTACTGGAGGGCACTGGGTGGGGGCTGAGGGTGGCCTGGCCACTGGGTGGGGGCTGAGGGTGGCCTGGCTACTGGAGGGTACTGGGTGGGGGCTGAGGGTGGCCTGGCTACTGGAGGGCACTGGGTGGGGGCTGAGGGTGGCCTGGCCACTGGGTGGGGGCTGAGGGTGGCCTGGCCACTGGGTGGGGGCTGAGGGTGGCCTGGCCACTGGGTGGGGGCTGAGGGTGGCCTGGCCACTGGAGGGTACTGGGTGGGGGCTGAGGGTGGCCTGGCTACTGGGGGGTGTGGAGTGAGCACTGAAGGTGGCCTGGCTACTGGGGGGTGTGGAGTGAGCACTGAAGGTGGCCTGGCTACTGGGGGGGTGTGGAGTGAGCACTGAAGGTGGCCTGGCTACTGGGGGGTGTGGAGTGAGCACTGAAGGTGGCCTGGCTACTGGGGGGGTGTGGAGTGAGCACTGAAGGTGGCCTGGCTACTGGGGGGTGTGGAGTGAGCACTGAAGGTGGCCTGGCTACTGGGGGGTGTGGAGTGAGCACTGAAGGTGGCCTGGCTACTGGGGGGTGTGGAGTGAGCACTGAGGGTGGCCTGGCTACTGGGGGGCGTGGAGTGAGCACTGAAGGTGGCCTGGCTACTGGGGGGTGTGGAGTGAGCACTGAGGGTGGCCTGACTACTGGGGGGTGTGGAGTGAGCACTGAGGGTGGCCTGGCTACTGGGGGGTGTGGAGTGAGCACTGAAGGTGGCCTGGCTACTGGGGGGTGTGGAGTGAGCACTGAAGGTGGCCTGGCTACTGGGGGGCATGGAGTGAGCACTGAAGGTGGCCTGGCTACTGGGGGGTGTGGAGTGAGCACTGAGGGTGGCCTGGCTACTGGGGGGTGTGGAGTGAGCACTGAGGGTGGCCTGGCTACTGGGGGGCGTGGAGTGAGCACTGAAGGTGGCCTGGCTACTGGGGGGTGTGGAGTGAGCGCTCGTGGGGTTGCAGCTGCCAATGAAGCTGATTACATGAATGGAGAAACACAATAAAAGTTATTGATATAAACATTTGAATGAGTCATTTATTTGCTTTTGAATGATTTCCCATACCTCTGGCTTCAGCCATCGTCTGAGCTGCATATCTTTGATCTGAAAAAGCAGATGTGTCAAATAACAAAGTCCCTTCCTACAGTAATAATTGTTACATGACATTTGATTTACACTTTACTTGTTTACTCAAGTTTCAAGTTTCTTTAATAGTCGTCATACAGAAGTACAGAATACTTTCATACAAAATGCTTCTTACTGTTACGCTCCAGAGACTGTGCTAGACAAGATAGAGTATCAAATAACATGGTATAGCATGTAATTTAGGGGAAGAAGTACTCACCATTCACTAGTTTCTCTGCCATGGCTGGGGTAACCATGAGGTTAAGCGATCCGAGAGAGTCCTTGAGTATCACAGCCTTTTTCATTTTTGTCCAAGAGGAAAGTTATCTCATTTGGTAGCTTTATATAGGTAAGCCCTAATGAGGTACCATACCTGCTTGATTGGATGTTTCTGAGTGGCACATGTGTATTAAATGATTGGGATTGAGTGGTTCTAAGGAGCCGGCACAAATGTTGAGGTAACTATTCCGAATGGCCAATGTACATGTGGCCTGTCTATATCCATGCACCACTAATCCCACTTTAATGATCAGTTCAGTTAAATTCAGATATTTATTGTGGCACAATGGGAAACTTAGCTTGCAGCAAGGCACAATAAAGGTCAATACAGTGGACAGGAATGAGTGTCAGTTCATGTAATAATGGGAAGGAAATAAATAATAATTCTATTTATAAAGCACTTTTCATTGTGAAACAATCTCGGAGTGCTAATACAGAATGTAATGCATACAGAGGTAGATGTAAGATGATAATATGTATAATACTATGTCTCTGGTTCATTTATTTATTACTGTCGACATGGAATGTGTAATGTGTTATGTTTAGACCGGAACTGTACTGTAGTGTACCCATTCTGCAATCGGTTAATGAAGCTTTCAATCAATCAATCAATCAAACGTCACGTGGCTTTTTCTTTGGCTTTTCTGAGCCAATAGGCGCTTTGCGCTACCGTAGCAAGTCGCTACCCAGCCAGGAGCAGCCGGCTGACGCCCCGAACTCACTGCTCACGAACGAATTTCACGTGCGGCTCCCTCGTGAGATCGCGCGCCTGGTCAGGCACACTGGACCTACGACTTGAGCGTGCGGAAGCGCACCGAGGAAGGCATATTTACATTGGGACAGCTGTAAATGCCTAGTCTATATGCGAAGTCAGTCATTTTAGAATGATGATCAGTGTGACTGTACTCCTGAAAGAGCAGCGTGTAGCCCCAGCAGCAGCAAGAGCTTATTATTATTATTATTATTATTATTATTATTATTATTATTATTATTATTATTATTATTATTATTATTATTATTATTATTATTATTATTATTATGCAACATTGTAATAGTTATAGGTATAAACAAACATACAGACAAACATTCAAGGCGTTTATTTGCAGATACAGACACAGCTGGTTGAACAACATCTATATCTGTGGTAATAGGCTTGTTCAAGATGGGATAGGCGGACGCAGATCTGCGCAGGTTTTACTACGGCCTCGCCAAGCGCGTTGCATGACGGTTAGAATTTTGTCCGATTTGCTCTGAAAACCTGACGAGGCGAGGCGCGGAACTCCCGCGGGAGCGAGCCGCGCGCAGCATTCAGAGCGAGGCTCCACAGTACCTCTCAGCCGGCTGCTCCCGGCTGGGAAGCGACTTGCTACGGTCGCGCAAAGCGCCTATTGGCTCAGAAAAGTTGTCAGTCACCAGCCATGTGACAGCCAGGGAGTTATGAGACGTTTGATTGATTGAAGACTTTATTATGTTATGCGTTATCAACTTATCATCATATCATCATGATAAACTTCAAGCTGTCAGACACACACACACACACACACACACACACACATACAGCAGTGTGTTGTGTGTGCGTGCGGCCAGGAGCGCGCAACAAGATGGTATACATTATGGTATATGAATAGTATATTCCACTGTAGCAGTATATGGTGTGCTTACATTTGAATCTGATCTAATTTTGCACACGGCCATCGCATTATAATGAGCTGGACAGGTGTGTAACGTGTGTGTGGTGACGTGAAAGCGTATCTGCCGCGCGAGACTAGGCGAGGGGCTCTCGTGAAATCGGCAGTGTCCGCCCTCTTAACTCCTCCCCCGGCTTCACTCGGCTACTCTCGTCTACTAGTCGAGGCAAACCGAAATCCATCTTGAACAAGCCTAATAATGCGCTTGGCGAGGCAGTAGTCAAACCTGCGCAGATCTGCGTCCGCCTATCCCATCTTGAACAAGCCTTTGTTCAAGATGGGATAGGCGGACGCAGATCTGCACAGGTTTTACTACGGCCTCGCCAAGCGCGTTGCATGACGGTTAGAATGTTGTCCGATTTGCTCTGAAATTCTGACGAGGCGAGGCGCGGAACTCCCGCGGGAGCGAGCCGCGCGCAGCATTCAGAGCGAGGCTCCACAGTACCTCTCAGCCGGCTGCTCCCGGCTGGGAAGCGACTTGCTACGGTCGCGCAAAGCGCCTATTGGCTCAGAAAAGTTGTCAGTCACCAGCCATGTGACAGCCAGGGAGTTATGAGACGTTTGATTGATTGAAAACTTTATTATGTTATGCGTTATCAACTTATCATCATATCATCATGATAAACTTCAAGCTGTCAGACACACACAGTCACACACAC